>NW_015622515.1:2077077-2354877 GCF_000836115.1 Exophiala spinifera
GGAGGGGTACAGATGGAGCTGAAGCTTCAGGCCAGTATGTACAATGGGAAATCCGCTCGGGGGTGCGTAGAACGATCCGCCAAGTGCCTCCGAGGGCTACCATAGGCGCGAAAAACCAATAGGGTCTTATACCAGTTGGCTCGAAAATATTGCTAATTTCTGCCCACAGAAATTGCGCTTCTACAGCCTCCATGGAAGGATGGCCGAGTGGTCTAAGGCGCTGTGTTTAGGTCTCTCTTTGAACTTGAAACCGCAGTGGGAAACCGCGTGGGTTCGAATCCCACTCCTTTCAACTCTTTTTTTTGGATTTTGTGATGTTGGTTTCGCACATTGATACTTTTTGGTTGATTATTCAACTGTCAGGTGCATTCGGATTACAAGTACGGAGTAGAAAGATCTATCAATGCACAACTCTGCGGGTCAAGTGGTTAATGGGTTCGCAGGCGCGCACGCCCCTGATGTGTGAGGGGATAGCATTTAGGCTGGGATCAGTGCAATGATGACTCTTCTAAAGGATCATGCTATGTTCTATATGATTCAAATAAAGTGACTCCCTACGTGTTGTGGTTGTACCGTTCTTCTTCTATGAAACAGGTATTAAGGAATTGAACCTGTTTAAACAACGAGTGGTGGTGATACGGCCGACGTCCAACCCCAGCCACACCTGCCCAGGCTAGTGCTGGGACTTGCATCACCCAAAGCTTCACCTTGCCATCACCATACGCTCCGAATTCGATATTCCATCCGGTCCTCCTCTACACGACTCCGCGAACACTCTCTGTTCCTCACACTTGCTGTACTTCTTACTGTGTCTCGCTACACCTTCGAAATGTCCTCAAGCCGTCTCTTCCGATTCAATGTGCCCAAGCCGTCCTGGCTGAACAGCGCCAACACCCGAACCGCAGGCGTCTATCTTGCGGGCGCACTTGTACGTGGCTGCCTTTGCACGGCAACAATCCCTTTCTTTCCTTTTTACTTTCTGCTGTGTTTTTGTGGGGGAGGAATGTCTCACGGCTAACATGATGACGCTGCTCCTGCTCTAGTTCTCGTTGGGATTCTTCTTCTTCATCGATGCGAGCGTATTTTCGAAATCCCCCCTCAACGGATCGCACGTCCACATCAACTTTGTCGACTGGATCCCCTTCATCTGCTCGGCGCTGGGGATGCTGGTTATTAATAGCATTGAGAAATCTCGCCTGAGCGCCGACAGCTTCTCGTATAGTGGGAACGGGGTGGCATGGAAGGCGCGCACCGTGCTATTCCTCGGGTTCGCCCTGATGGCCGGCGGCCTCGCGGGAAGCGTCACGGTCATGGTGCTCAAGTACCTGTTCAACGATTACGCCCTGACGACGGTCTACATGGGCGTTGCGAACGTCGTGGCAAACGCTCTGGTTATGCTCAGCAGTGTGGTGTTGTGGGTCAGTCAGAACATGGAGGACGATTATACCTACAACTTGCAGCTGTAGATGGGCAGACGGAGCGAGACTGCGTGCGGAAAGGAGAGCAAAAAAAGAGTCCAATGGGAAACCTCTACATTAATACTCACAATGTTCAATGGAATGAATGTTAGGCAAGGCGAGCGTAAGGGACGGTAAGGCGCACAAGTGTTGCAGCGATCAAAGGCACAAGCATCAGCGCATAGGTTCACTTCTCATTTCCGGAATTGCGGGAAATCATGAATGATACAGTATTGTTATCAAGTCGTAATTAGTCTGGCGTGTGATGCCATGCCTTGTAGTTGTACGTCAAAGCTGCCATCTTGCCTAGCCTTGCGTTGTCTTTTAAGATCTCTAAGCTAGTCTTCATGTCCTCGTGATCGTGTCGACGTGGCAAGGAGTGCCTCTTAAGAAGGCATCCTCCAGTACGAGTACGGCGTAGAGTCTCTTCCGCGGAGCGCTGGGTAAACTCTTCCCATGGCCTCGTACGCGAATTTGGGGGGCCCAAATCTTCATGTTCATGGGAACGGCGTCGTTCCGAGGATGCTGATAGTAGTCGTTTTCATATCGTGGGACGTGCCGTCAACATCGCCATGGTGGCGACATAGAAGATGTAGCTACTCGCATGTCCCCTGAGCCATTCAAACATTGGGCCAATGCCTATTCATCCGGCAACTTCCTTTTCTGCATCTAGCTTTTTCCCGTGCCTTCAATCCCTCTCTCTCAATTTTGCCATGATGGCGTCAATGACGTCCATATCTGATGCCGATACGTGATCTGGGCCGACAAATTCTTTGGGTAGCCGCTTGACGGCCTCGTTCATTGCGGGCTGGTAGTTTCTCACGCCCGAACTGAGAGCGTAAACTGCTTTCCGCCGGACCGACTTGTCGGAGTCGTCCAGCGCTAGTTGACATAGTTTGTCAATTCCGTTCAGAGCGAGGAGACGTTCTTGCGCCTTGACGTTGTTTTGCACCGCCGTCCCTAGACACCAGGCAGCCATGCGCCGCGAGTCCGCCACTTCGCTGTCCAGTTGGGATAACAGAGGCGTCCAGAGGCCCAGTGGTTCCATGTTGTTTGCGTTGTCGATGCCCTCGACCAATTGCTCGAAATTGTCAAATGCCGTCATTTTGGCGTCGTGCGTGACCTCGGGATCGGACGAGACAATGATGGACATGGCTTCTTTCATCAGGTCGGCGTCGCTGGGGCCGCCCATGAGAGCCCGGAGAGCATCGGCTGATAGACCTTTGGGCTCTCTTGTCGGCTGATCTGTGGTGGCACGACCTGCATCCGAGTTCTCGATACCCCATGCCAAAAGCGAGTTTAAGCCCGGATCCATTTCTGCGGTGGGTTATGTGTGTCGACTTTGGCCGTTGAAAGATGAATCGAAGTCTAACGTGTATTTGCAGAATATTAACGTACAGTACTCGTAGGGTATTGACTTCCGAGTGTGAGAATTGACGTCAACCGTTGTCCGTATAAAAACGATTTTCCACGCTTCGTCGCTTTGTATGGGCGCTGCGGGAATGATCTCGAAGTCTCTGAGATGAAGTCATTTTGCGTCAGCGAATCAAAGAGAAGCTTAGCTAATCGAGGCCGGATCCAATTTAGTTTCTCATGGACGCCGCTTTTAGGCCACTTGTCGGTGGCTGAGCGTGGGCTGTGGCCTGTGTGCTTCGCGTACCCCGCCTCCGTGGCTGGGAAGCCGTATTTCCCATCAAAGGCTCTCAAGAGGCATCAACATTTTGCAAGCCTAATCGAACACGCTCTGACGCCGGCTCAACGACTATGTGGGCTTGTCGGCCCAACAATTATACTCCGTTATCCGCGTTCTGGACTCACTGCCCCCTTTTTCTCCAGTACAACGGTGTGGGCAAGGAATCCGGCTGCATCATGTAATCGAGAGGGATCTTCAAGGCCGCAGTCAGATCAAAGGATGGCGGGGCCAAAAATAGACGGAATGTGATGGGATTTTGTATCTGTGCCTCGTAATCATCTCAGCCGCAAGGCTCCGAGTACATAGTACGGGTCTTTTCTGGAGTGATGTGCGTATTCGCTATTACAGGCGAGCACTGGACAATCACAGCTGCCTGGGATATGGATACGTGGTCAGTACGGATACTCGTACTCTCAAGAAGGTTGGCGGCACGCAAAACACCCAGCATTGCGTGGCCTATGCCGCCACCCCGTGGAGCATAGAACGACTCCCTTAACAACAACAGCCTATCATTGAGTTTCTGAAACATAACTGCCTGTGCCCTCTCTGCTACAGGAATCGCACGGTTGTTTCGGGGGGGCAGGCAGTTCGTGTCGGCCGATAGAGTTGATCCAAGCTCACAGGTATATCTTCTTGTACGAGTATGTAGCATGCAGGGGAGAAAATACTCCGTTCTGGATATCAAACTAGTTCCAGATAAGCAGCCTCTCGCAGCCCCGACGGTCTGATGTGCGACTAAAACCAACTAAGTGCAAAGTGGTGCTTTCCTGTCGGCGCAGCAGCAATCGAGCTTCGGTCACTCACCAGCAGCGGTCAGATCAGCTTGTGTCTTGGCGCCTGCCCACTCACTGGCCACCGCCTCCTCTCCTCCTACCGCTTGCTGTTCAAATCCATCCTATCTTACCTTCCTGACATTCCATTCCCAGCTTTGTCCTTGTCCTCACTCTCCAACATCTTCTGCTCGTTACTCCCGGAGGTTCAATCTGCCTTCGTTGTCTCGAGTTGTCGCAAACCTCTCGCTCAATCGCTCCTCATCTTATCGTCACTCGGTTCTAACATAAACCATCACAATGGAGGGTAAGCTTGCTCCTCTTCCACCTCAACTGGCGGCACACGCATTTCAACGATGCTGAACATGTACTGATTCATCTTTCTCCCTACAGAAGAAGTTGCCGCTCTCGTCATTGACAATGGGTAAGCTCCTACCTCCCTGGCCATCGAAAGCGTGTGCCTGCGCCCTGTGCCGCCTGGTCCAAATATCGTCCATGCAGCTCGCGGCATTATCGGAAAAGAATGGCAACTTCAATCTCGCAAGAACTGGGCTGACAAAGTGTTTCCAGCTCTGGTATGTGCAAAGCTGGCTTTGCTGGTGATGATGCGCCACGAGCAGTTTTCCGTAAGTGCCCCGCATTGATATACAGCACGTGGAATCAGGCCTAACAATTTCGACAGCATCCATTGTCGGTCGACCTCGTCACCATGGTATCATGATTGGTATGGGCCAAAAAGACTCCTACGTCGGTGATGAGGCCCAATCCAAGCGTGGTATCCTCACCCTAAGATATCCTATTGAACACGGTGTGGTTACAAACTGGGATGATATGGAAAAGATCTGGCATCACACTTTCTACAACGAGTTGCGTGTCGCTCCAGAGGAGCACCCGGTTCTGTTGACCGAAGCCCCCATCAACCCCAAATCCAACCGAGAGAAGATGACCCAGATCGTCTTCGAGACATTCAACGCGCCTGCTTTCTACGTCTCCATTCAAGCTGTTCTGTCCCTCTACGCCTCCGGTCGTACTACCGGTATCGTGCTCGACTCCGGTGATGGTGTCACCCACGTGGTCCCCATCTACGAAGGTTTCGCTCTTCCTCACGCCATCTCTCGTGTCGATATGGCTGGTCGTGATTTGACCGACTACCTGATGAAGATTCTGGCAGAGCGAGGCTACACTTTCTCCACCACCGCTGAGCGAGAAATCGTCCGAGACATCAAGGAGAAGCTGTGCTACGTTGCGCTCGATTTCGAGCAGGAGATTCAAACCGCCTCTCAAAGCTCTAGCTTGGAGAAGTCGTATGAACTTCCTGACGGTCAAGTCATCACCATTGGCAACGAGCGATTCCGAGCTCCTGAAGCTCTCTTCCAGCCAAGCGTTCTTGGTCTTGAATCTGGTGGTATCCACGTCACCACTTTCAACTCCATCATGAAGTGTGATGTTGATGTCCGTAAAGATCTTTATGGCAACATCGTCATGGTGAGTACTCTTAATTATGAGCCTGAGTGTATATTCGTACTAATTCTATGTAGTCTGGTGGTACTACCATGTACCCTGGTATCTCCGACCGTATGCAGAAGGAAATCACTGCTCTCGCTCCATCCTCCATGAAGGTCAAGATCATTGCACCTCCCGAGCGTAAATACTCCGTCTGGATCGGTGGTTCTATCCTGGCATCTCTTTCCACCTTCCAACAGATGTGGATCTCCAAGCAGGAGTATGACGAGAGTGGTCCTTCTATCGTTCACCGCAAGTGCTTTTAAACGTCTCGCAAGCACATTGGAATGTTAGTTTCTCCAGATGACACGCAGCAACCTTTTCAAGACAGTAGTGCACGAAGTCAAGATTTTGATGAGACCAATGGCATGCGGAGCATAGAAATGTGGTGATCGATCAGTTGATGGAAGGCTTGCAAAACAAAAAGTATTTGTGGAACTAGCACGGAAGCCGGGCGCGTCTCATACATTGAATGGGGAATACGGATACATTGGGACATGTATTGAGAGCAACGTCACGCCTTCAATGAGTAGCACCATTCCAATAGTGTCTAGACTGCAATGCTAACCGTTGGTGTTTCAAACTCCGCAACCCAAAATCCGAAAGCTCGTGGTGCGCCTTGGTAGATCCTAGCGCATTCAATCCCCATGTATGTACAGTTCCAGCGTCTTCCATAATATATGGAATAGTCATGACCAGTTCTATACTGTCTTGAGACTTGCTCGGTAACTTGGAACGTCCCCGGAAACTTCCCTTATCGTAGCACCGTCCTCGGCAGGTTCGAGGACCTTCCACTCACAGTTGATGCCTTCGTCCTTGAAATGCTGTACAATGACGCCTGCAATGGCATCGAAATTCTCCGTAGCAAGAGCCAGGATGGTGGGCCCAGCTCCCGATAGACATATTCCTAGCAGGCCTTTGTGTGAGCTAGGAGACATTGACGACAGTATAGCGGGCAGGGCAGGGATCAACGTCTTGCGATAAGGCTGGTGAATCTTGTCTTGCATTGCACTGTAAATGAGATCGGGGTTCGGCGGCGAGTCGGAAAGGACGGTCGTCAGAAGTGCCAGTCTTTGAAGATTGAAGATCTATAGTTCATATTCTCACGTGTTTAGCAATGGGAAAGGCTTCTCCAGGGGGTTTCCCACGGAGTCTTGTGGGACGAAATGAACAGGGACGTGGATGGGAGGTGGAGGTATGTGCATCTCTACATTTGCTTGTGCGTTAAGGCGGAATATGTACTCACCATGTCCTGCCGCGTGTACGACTTGGGTAGAACCTCTCTTGCCTTGGCGGTGCTCACCTCGAAATCCGGGATGATGGCTAGAGCCTTGATCTCCTTGGCCCAGTTGAAGCGGCGGTAGTGGCCGATGTTCTCGGGCGGGACGGGCGGCGTGAGACCAGTGTCGACACCGCCTGCGGGCTCAGGCAGGACTTCTGACAGCGGGACTTCCTTGCGCGCCATGTCGACCGGGTCCAGCTCGTTGAGGTACGTGCCGACGAAGCCGCCGTACAGTGCAGCGGCGACATTGTCCGGGTGGCGTTCGACCATGAGGCAGAAGTCGAGGAGGCGCGGCCGGGACAGGTTGAGCTTGCCGACGACGTTTCCTAGCAGGACTCCCGCGACCACGGCGGCGCCGGACGAGCCTAGACCCCGGCCCAGTGGGATCGGGTTCTGGATGTGTACGTGCGTCTGGGCCGGGAACGCACGCTGGTCGTGGCACCGAAGAACGTACAGCGCCGTCCGTGTCAGGAGGTTGTTGGCCGGGTTGAGGTCGATGTCCTCGGCCCCCACACCCGTGTAGGTCACTGTGCAGTTGAGAGGGTTGGAAGCGTCGACTGGCGACGTTTCGTCGACACTAACCCGCAGCTCAAGGTACATCGACAAGGCGAGGCCGATGACATCGAAGCCCGGGCCTGGAGAGGTAGTGAGTTAGGACCGAGCGATAACAACAGTATTGGTGTTGTGGTCGCGGCCAAGAGTGTAGATGCAGATGGTAAATGGAGATCATCTCAAGACTTACCAATGTTGGCCGACGAGCATGGGACCTCTGGGTACGCCGTTAGACAGGTTGTTCCTGGGAATCTTGTTTCACTGGTCGTGGGAAGGAAAATGACTGACTTATCAGATGCATGATAGTATGAGGGAGGCCCAGCTCAACAAGTAGGGCTACCCGCTCAGAGGTCTTGAGGACGATGGCAAAGCCTGGTATGCTCTTGTCTCCGTCTGTATTGTGAGGAGATGGTACTAGGAGCTTCAGGCACAGAGTCTGTCAACGAGGTTCTCTGCCCGCTGTCGCCTTTTTATTGTTGTAAATCCATTGCGCGCGAGATCGGTCTGTATGAGTCGAAAAACAAATGCTGGGGTGAGTGGCCGTCCAGCCAATCAGAGCCCGGACGAATTTTTCGTCTCCCTTTATCGATAAGGATTTCGGGGGAGAATTTTCCTCGCTTGGCGTCGCTGCTACGACGACCGATTCTTTCTACCTCGAGACACGCTGAAGGACGAGAGTCTCTGGGTGTTTTCAGTTACATGTAGTCTAGAGCTGTCTGTTCTTGCTCAGGCAGATACCCTCTTGTCGTTGTCTTGGCTGGTAAGTTGCCTTGCGTGTCGCTTGCTGCGTTTTTGTTTGGTGTCTTGAAAGATTAGCAAGCCCAGTCCCCAGGACTTGATCAAGGTGTGGAACAGGGATTGAGGAGCTGCTCAGATATTGATTCACTAGTAGCTGTGCTATAGGGCTCCTGAGTTCTGGGGCCTATTTGTTTGGCACGTCGAATTTGCACTAACCTAACTCCCATTCTCCAGGTCAAAAGCGCGGCAAACATGACGGCAGAAAGACTTCGTATACTCGTCATTGGTTCCGGCGGGCGAGAACACGCCCTTGCCTGGAGACTAGCCAAGTCGCCCTCGGTTGACATCGTCCACGTTGCGCCGGGCAATGGGGGCACGGAATTCGACAAGGTCGCCAATGTCAACATCGCAGCGGATAATTTCACCGACTTGGTCGATCACGCACAGAAGCATGGGCTCAACCTCGTGGTCGTTGGTCCCGAGGCACCCCTAGTTGCGGGTGTCGAAGGCTTCTTCCGAAAGAAAGGTATCCGGTGTTTCGGCCCTAGCAAGGCCGCTGCCAGAATGGAGGGTTCCAAGGCATTTTCCAAAGATTTCATGCAACGCCACGGTATCCCAACAGCTGCGTTCCGAAATTTCAGCGATTACGAATCAGCTCGCAAATACCTCGACTCTGTCAACCACAGTGTCGTCATCAAAGCAGATGGCCTGGCAGCAGGAAAAGGAGTCATTATTCCCACGACTAAAGAAGAGGCACATGAAGCTTTGCGTAAGATTATGGTTGAGCACGAGTTTGGATCTGCTGGCTCTCAAGTGGTCATTGAGGAGTTTTTGGAAGGCGAGGAACTTAGTGTGCTGACTTTCAGTGATGGCTACACGATCAGATCACTCCCACCGGCCCAGGATCATAAACGGGCACTAGATGGAGATCAAGGCCCAAATACTGGAGGCATGGGCTGCTATGCGCCAACCAGAGTCGCTTCCAAAGAGCTGATCGCTCAAATCGACCTTGAAATTGTACAGCCTACCATCGACTGTATGCGTCGGGAGGGCATGCCATTCGTTGGTTTTCTCTTCACTGGTCTTATGATTACCAAAAACGGACCCAAAGTACTGGAGTACAACGTCAGAGGAGGTGACCCTGAAATCCAGACTCTGCTGCCTCTTCTGAGCGACGACACCGACCTTGCCAAAGTCATGCTCGCCTGCACAGAGCACTGGTTAGATGGTGTCGATCTAAAGATTGACGCCAAGTTCAGCGCGACAGTCGTCGCGTGTGCGGAGGGATATCCTGGAAAGTATGCAAAAAATCGACAAATTAGCATCCAGAAAGTGCCCGAGGATACGTTCGTATTCCACGCCGGTACCAATATGGACGGAAAACATGTGATCTCTACCGGAGGTCGAGTGATAGCTTCGACAGCAACGGCAGCCACGTTGGAAGATGCAGTGGCGAAAGCGTACAAGGGTATGAGTTGTATCAAGTTCCAGGGGATGCACTTCAGAAAGGATATCGCACACCGTGCTTTCGCGAGAAAGGAGCAGGAAAATGGAGCCGGAAGTGAAGCTTTAACGTATGCTTCCGCTGGCGTTTCAATTGACGCAGGCAACAACCTGGTTGCGAGAATCAAACCGGCGGTCAAGTCGACATCTCGTCCTGGTGCTAATGCAATCATTGGTGGTTTCGGTGGAGCTTTCGACCTTGCAAGAGCTGGCTACAGCGACAAATCACCAATGCTCATCGGAGCTATCGACGGTGTCGGTACCAAGCTCAAAATTGCACATGCCACAAATATCCATGACACTGTGGGTATTGACCTCGTTGCTATGAACGTGAATGATTTGGTCGTGCAAGGAGCTGAACCCCTTATGTTCCTGGATTGCTACACATGCAGTATCTTGGATGTCGACATCGCAAGCAGCTTCATCAAAGGTGTTTGTGATGGTTGTAAGACTGCCAACTGTGCCTTGGTAGGAGGTGAAACAGCTGAGATGCCTGGACTTCTGAGCGGCACCGAGTACGATGCTGTTGGCGCGGCAATCGGTGCTCTCGACACCGCGGCCGGGAAACGGCTTTTGCCTGACACGGAAAGCATGGTCGAGGGCGATGTACTCCTTGGCCTGGCCTCGGACGGTCTCCACTCCAATGGGTTCTCCCTGGTACGCCGCGTCGTCGAGAAAATGCGCTTGAACTTCTCGGACCAGGCACCATGGATGCCGGACCAGACTGTTGGCCGATCTCTGCTAACACCAACCCGGATCTATGTCAAGCCGCTGCTTCAAGCGGTCAAGCGAGATCTTATCAAGGGCATGTCGCACATCACAGGCGGCGGTCTCACCGAGAATGTTCCTCGAATGCTGCCAGATCATCTTTCTGCCAAGATCGACGTATCATCGTGGGCTCGACCCGCGGTCTTTGAGTGGCTCCAGCGCTCTGGCAACATCAGCAATACGGAAATGGCACGAACATTCAATAATGGTATCGGTATGGTTCTCGTCGTATCCGATGTTGCCTCGGGTGAGGTCAAGAAGATCCTGGAAGCTGAAGGAGAAACGGTCTTCAAGCTCGGCAAGTTGGTGAGCAGGGATGGTCAAGAAGGTTGCATCTTGAGTCATCTGGACAGTTGGTCAACCTAAAGGATGCATTTTCTCACTCTTGAGAGCAAAATCTTCTTTGAGAAAAACTTAGTGAGAAGGCCCTCGGAGCGGTTTTCCATTCCAAATGCCTGCAGCAATATAGTGAGCCTCTTATCTTGCGAACAAACCTCCATTTGTCTGCGAGCGCTTGGACTTCAGTCATATGTTACGGGATTCCTGCTGCAACGACCAATGTTCTGCCTCCAATCTACGCATATTGACATATCCTGAGACGCACCCACGAGCCGTCGACCGGAGTGCTGACTTGCTCTTATCCCCAAGCTCTTGGCTACCGAGCTCCAAGCGGCGAGCAACAAACACGACGAATATTCTTGGGTTTATTTCCCAGTGAATGCAAGCCAGATATCGACCTTCAAAGCATCTCTGTTGGCCTTCTTCGTCGTTAATCTGCAGACTTAAGAACCAGCGACTGACGTTGCAGTGATACTGCAAAGTAGCGTTACGAAGCTTCCTACCTCCTGGCATTCTTTCAGCTGTGGCAATTATGTTATCTGAACTATCGTTTTTGGTTCTATGAAAGCGTTTGGTTTGGGGGCTTACCAAGCTGTTGGTTTAGCGTTGCACCACACAACCCATCAGAGGGAGCAGCATACCTCGGGATCTACTCTTTTCAAAGATGGAATTTCCGTCAAACCTGGCAGAAAAGTGCAAACTCTGTCATCAAAGCTACACCAAACGGAAGGAGGCAGACCCCCTGAATATGAATCCCGGGGTCCGCTATAACCAGCATGCGACAACATATGTGTTGGAGCCGATTATCTGAGACATCTTGTCACTGATGTGATAGGAGCGTACTGAGTCATCAAAAGGACTTCTTTCCCATCTCTTGTTGGCTGCACCCTTGATGGCAGAGCATGTTAGGCCGAAATCGAGCTGACCGGACCTTGACGCAACCAAGGAGGCTCTGGGGGAAATTTGCTGATCGTACAGTCACTGATTGAGTCGGATTGCTAGACCTTCATGGGTCGAAGTTGTTAGGTTCATGGAGGAGCATGGTGTTTCATGTCTTTTCAGTAGATCACAGATCGGTCGTCTAGTTTGGCGTCGCTTACAATCTCTTACGTTGTAGCCACCGTAGATGCTAAAGTCCTTTGTTATTGTACTTCTCATGCGGCTCTCAGTCCGAATCGCACTAGATAAGGAGGGACCTTTGACGTTATGCGGTGAATGTTGGACATCGAAGCTTCTTGCTTCAGACTTGTCCTCGCTCCCGGCATTACCTCGGCTGATGTTTTGTGAAAAAGTTGCCCTTGCCAACTCCAGTTCGCCTTTTGCCCTTGAGCATGATTGTACAATTGATGTTCCTCGATAAAATTTATCTCAGTGCTCGGAGGTATTTTCAGCCAGGCTCAGACACCTAGTACTCCCCTGAATTGCCACGGTCTTCGTTTTCGTTCCCCGCGATCCCACGATATTCATATGCTACCCCTTCCCGTCCGACAGCATGCGGGCGCAAAATATCGGAACCACCGCAGGATACATGCGATAGCTCTCGCCGGAACCCCTGTGCTATCAGACGTCGCGTCTCCGTTTCACTCTCCTGTTCGTTCGCGATGGGTAGGCCGCGCCTCCATTGGTCGCAGTCGTCACCAAAGCCGGTCTCTCACTGTGTCCAGACCATGGTTAGAAGCACATAAGCCAGCGCCGAAGACGCGAGCAACGCACGATGCCGTGGTTCTCTCGTCCAGTGCACTTCTGAGAGCTGCAAAATATCGAACATTAGCGACTCTACTACAAAAACGCGGCAGGACACTGGTTCCGCAGGGCGCGTCTATATCGGATGTCTCCTTCGAAGATGTATTGAATGTCGTGGAGGCTGAAGAGAGCATTGGCTCGAATCATTCTAAAGTAGCAAAGCGGCTCCGTGAAGTCTTCCCAGGACGATCACTTGAAGAAGTCATGGGCGAGTTAGAACTTCTAGAGGACGGACAACTGCGAAAATCGTCGGCTGGGCAGAAGCTTGCGTTTGATGAACGAACAAAGAACACACTGATAAACTTGGGCCTGGTGGATGAGGGTAGGAACGACCGAACTCAGCAACCCGCCGACCATGATTCTACAGCCGTACCCGCCCCTAGCAAGAAACCCCTCTCCGTCAGGGCGCCTACGGCACAGCCAACAATACGACGATTAGCGGGAGCTGGGAGAGTTCGACCGTTTCTCTCCAGCAGGACCTCCTCAAAAGTATCGGACTCGAAATCTGAGCCACGCCAGGAGACTGAATTGTTCGAGAATCAACAAGAGATCGATCTCGAAGGGTTCGATTTCAAGCCTCTGGATGTGGAAAGATCACAGGTACCACAGTTAAGCCACGACCTGTCTCGGGTGTTGTTCAATCCCGGAGTTTATCAACTGCAAGATCCTAGATCAAGAGTCTGGAATTTTGATCCTTACCTGGGGAAGTTAATGCCGGTGTCCGAGTTTAATTATGACGCTTTGAACCAGTACATCACCTCCTCTCAGGATCAAACTCTCCGCGACGTGGCTCTGCAGCACGACAAGCGCTACATCGGCTCTACATCGAGCATGTCTGGCGTTTTGGCTCACTTCCACTTTCTTCTCTCGAGGTGGCGCGAATTGACGCTGGACCATCTTTCCCGCGGGTTTCGAGATGATGGATATCAGTTCACCAAAATACAGCGCGGGCCCTCGGCTATTTTCCTCAAATACAAAGACGGAGTATATGCAGTCGACGCAGATAAAGAATACGATTCTGCAAATATTCTCATGAGCTTGGGCCGGTCGATGGAAAAGCTTTTGACCAACGACAAGGACGTGTTCGAGACATACAGAAAGACGCGTGGCGAGGACGAGGCTAACCAGGCTCAGCCTTCAGAACCTGAAGCCTATCACTACAGCGAATTAGGCTCCTTCCTGATCAGGTCGCAACTTGACGCGTACGACCCAAGGCTGCCGGGTACGGGCATGTTTGATCTGAAGACGCGCGCAGTAGCCGCCGTCCGAATGATGGTACGAAAGCACGAACAGGGCGTTGGTTATCAGATCAAACAAAGATTCGGAACATGGGAGTCCTATGAACGAGAGTACTATGACATGATGCGGTCTGCGTTTCTCAAATACTCCCTTCAGGTGCGCATGGGAAGGATGGACGGCATTTTCGTCGCTTATCACAATACGGAACGTCTCTTCGGGTTCCAATATATTCCGCTCTCAGAAATGGACCTTGCTTTGCATGGGCAGACTGATGCGACGCTAGGTGACCGCGAGTTCCGCCACAGTATTAAGCTACTCACCGAGATTTTCAATGCAGCAACCGAGCGCTTCCCGGAGCAATCGTTACGATTTCACTTTGAAACACGGGAGGCCACCCAGGCGCACGCTCCTTACATGTATATCTTTGCTGAGCCTGTGACTGATGAGGAGATTGTCGACATCCAAAACTCGAATCGCGAAGAAATCGAAGCCTTTGAACAACGCATATTCAACCCGGAGAAGTTCCAGAAGGAGCGTAACACAAAAGAGGAGGATTTGGAGGCCGAGGACAATGACTTGGAGACCGCTGTGGACAACACTTCACAAGCAACTTCTGCTGAAGCAGTAACGCCTGGAACACCAAATCGTCAGTCGAATGCAGCTGATGTCGACTTCCTGGAGAGTCTGATGGGCGTGGATCTACCTGCCGTGAAAACGCCAGTGCCAGAGAAGCCAGCTCCGTCATCAAAGGTAGATGTAACCGCCGACAAACCTTTACTAGGGTGGAAACTCAACATTACAAACTTGGTGAACAAACTCCCGGTTGACCGTCCACAGGACTTGAAGCCGAGCGACAGCTGGAGTGTTCGATATAGCTTGACCCCTATGAAGGATGCATCCAGCCGCCGAAACTACGTCCTGTGCAAGAACCGGCGGAAGTCGGTGTTGCAGGCTCCCCAAGACGAAGACACCTCTGTCCAGTATTACATCCAGCGATTGGTGTCGATGAGCAAGGAGGGGGCTAAGTGGCGTCGAAAACTGGATGAGTTTGACGCTCAACGGGAAAAGATTGTGCTCTACGGCGATCGAATCTCTGGTGAGAAGCCAGAGTGAACGATGCAATGACAGATTGTGTATAAATGTAGAATATGGGTTGTTTCACCCTTGGGTCCTGAAATGACTCCTGTACCATCAAAACGAGGAAGATGTGTTTGGTACGTAGAGATTCAGGAGCGTCTTACGTTGTCCTTCTGCCTGCTCTCCGTATTTCAGGACACGTATAGCACAATGGCGTTGGACAAGGTGTATCTGGGGGGCCAAAAGGCGTCCAAGACATCGAGAGAAACATGTTTCATTAGCGGCATCTAGAGGTCACGTAGTGCAAAATCGCAAGCTGATATTGTGTCTTACTTCGTGGTGATATCCAATTTGTCAAAGGATCTATTTGGGCCAGGGGGTTTGGTGTGGTGGCTTAAGTCCCTTAGGTATAGAAGGAGTTATTTTAGGTGTCTTCATCAAGAGCGACGGTCTTGTAGGATACTGATCATGTTGTACAAGCTAAAGCCTAAGACTCTCGGAGAGCCCATTCAATATCCGACCCACGACAATCAGGCTCTCGTCAAGACATCACTCGGCAATCGTTGATCCGAGATGGCGAGGATGAAACCCGAGTCAAAAATGGTGCCGGGGTTTACGGGGCGAGTGGTGAGCCTGTTGAGCCTATTAATTCGATCTCTTGGGCACCAGGAACGGAAAAGTCTTAAGGAAGACACAGCCGGTGTCACCTAACTAACTACCTGTAGGTAGTGGCCTGGCTCGCTAGGCGAGTGCAGGGACCGAGAGAGCCTACGATATGGAGGACGTGTGGTAGGCTGGTGAGGGTCACTAGGCATACGTTGTCGTACGCCTAGGGAGCCCTCCGGTGCTGAGTACCAGCCTCGTTAGAAGGTACTACTAAGGCTATTAGCCTCCCTAGCCGGAAGCTACCTAAATACCTTAACTCAGTTCTGGTCGATTTTGGGCCTCTTGCATCATCATCATAGCATTAGCATCCGCAGCCCTGCATGCTAGGTAACCCACGTTTCAAGGCGTGGGATACATCATGTATGAAAGAGAACTCTATATCCAGCTTCCTTCTTTTGACCTTTGTACAAAGTCCAGGTCGCGTTTGTGCGAGGAGATCAATCTCATCAATCTACTTTTTCCTTCCCTTTATATGTTTTCTTATTCTTTCACTTCTTCCCCTTGGCCAAGCCGAATATCTCTACCCATCCCTCCTGGTTCCGCACCGTCACCGCAGCCCCCACGAGCGTTGCCTGTATATTGTCCCTCCAAGAATCACTAGATCTTAGACTCGACGTACGTTCCCCGGCTGTTACCGCTGCTGCGATCTTCTGGAGCATTCACCTCGACCAGGTCGCATGCCTGTGATTGTCGTATGACCAGGAAGCGCCCGGAGCTGAAGCTCGGTCTGATCGAGGCTTTCTGCGGAAGCTTAAGAGACGGAACTACTACCCGCTGGCGGTTGGGCACATCCGAGATCTAGAGGTGGTGAAAATGGTGCTCTCCTGATTTACACGAGCGCTTTGAGTACGTGAAGGTCCCCCAAGGACTCAAATGAGGATTCTGGTCGGATAGTCGTCAGATATCAAGCCACCCAACATGGCGGACAAACGACGCAGGAAGAGCCTCAGCATATTCAAGC
Organism: Exophiala spinifera; assembly: GCF_000836115.1. Lineage (NCBI taxonomy): Eukaryota > Fungi > Ascomycota > Eurotiomycetes > Chaetothyriales > Herpotrichiellaceae > Exophiala > Exophiala spinifera. The sequence goes on from NW_015622515.1 coordinate 2,093,369, forward strand.
AAAAGACGGATCATGGAATGCCACCTTTATACATCTCACCCAGCGCTGCAGAGAAAAAGTCTGCAGACTATCCGCCGAGTCCTGTTGAGTCGGAGCATTCAAGTCCCAAGGCTCGACCTAGGACCCTACAGAAAAACCGTAATTCGGTCTTCGGCTCTTTACGATCGCTACACTCACTCGACGAGTCAGAGAAGGCCTTTCTGACAAGATCCGACTCTAAGGCGTCTTCTCTCCATGATGAAGTCGAGATTCAGATAAAGGGACTGTTAGGTGAGAAGGTTCTGCAATATGGTGAAGTGCAGGCTGCTGGCACAAATGTTTTTCGGAAGAAGATACAGTTCATGGTGCTCACCGAGTCACACTTGATACGCTTCCGCAGTCAAGCTAAAGCCATTGAAATGTTTCCGACCATTTCCAATAGCCTGAACAGAGGTCATAATCGGCGATCATCCTCTGTGGGTTCCACACCAGAGCTTCAAATGTCAGCGTATACAGATATTACTTCTGGCGTGCCCCTGAACCAGGTTATTGCTATATACAGTACGGATGATGGCCGTCCTTTTCTCACAGTGGAAGTTGCATACCTTGATGAGCGGACAAGAAGAGCGTCTATGATGCAGCTCCAGGTCAACGATCTCCGAGAAGCTAATCTATGGGTTTCGGCAATCCGTTCTGCCACTCTTCAGGCCGCTCCGCCGTTGTCGAAACAAGTTCAAGATACGACATTGGAGCATCTGGCCCGTGCCATCGAGCGTGAACGGGATTATGATCCCGATCATTTTCATGTTTTCAAGGTGGTCCAACGCTCGTTCAACAGGTCCGTAGGCCGAGCCTCTGCTGAGGATTTGACCAGGCTTGGTTCTGCAATCTCGTATCTGGTTCTGGGGCTCCATAAAGTCCACCTCGTGCCGCTGTATCGGTCTTCGACGAGATCCTCAAGCGCGTCTCTGAACGAAGTGGATAACGTAACCTCGTTCGCTATCGTGAACCTGGCTATGGTATCAGTGCAGGCGCATGAAGATGCCTTTCAGCTACTGTTCAAACCACCAACAGGGCAACCAAACAATCTTCGTCTGGCGTCAAGCGCTGCAGGGGAGATCGCACTTCGCTTACGATTCGCCTCCGAATACCTTCGACCGCAATGGCTCAGGCAGCCGTTCCTATTTGAGATTCCAGCCGATCTTGATGATCAATTAGATCCCCCTAATTTTCCTAACGAAGATCACGATTGCTTCGACCGTACACTGATTGCGTATTGCGCCGGGTATGATGTTAACACGTCCCGAATTTGTTATTCTGTGGACTACGACTGTGAAGATGCGCCTCGTTTTCAGCTCTTGGCTCCATCGACAGGCACCTCTTATTCGGCGCTCGAGTTGCTAGCGGTGCTTCGAGCGCTGCGATACAATGAGTCCTTCTCGTCGATCTCCTTCACCCATATCGACCTCGACCCTCTTCGAAATTTGTACGACACTTTTGGGGGGGACTTGGACAGTCTTTTCACCCGATCCGGGAATCCCACCAATTTGGCAGGTCATCAAGACCTCCCCGTGATTTGTCAAGAGGTACGAGCTCTAGCTCTAAAGAGCCGGCGCCTAAGACGGTTGGACTTTTCCTATACCATGCCACCTAGGCCGATCGCAGATCATGAGCCACTTCCGGAGTGTTTCATCATGGAAGCACTTGCCCCGTTGTGCAAACGATCACTCACCAACGTCGACTGGATAGTGCTCACGGGAGTACGCCTTACCGAAACAGACCTAAACTTTTTGGTCGACGCTGCAATAGAGAGGCGGTGCCATTTCCGTGCGCTGGAGATTGGTGAGTGCGGCCTATCTGTTCACGATATCGACGTGCTTCTATCTGCGTTGGCCGTGCAAGAGAGCACAATGGAAGTCATTGATATCTCGGGGGCGCAAGGCCGTTTCAGCCCCGAAGTATTTCAGCGTGAAATTGGTGCATTCAGTCATATTCGACGTTTGAACCTCACCCGGGTGCAGAAAACGGCAGGACCTGAGCCTCTGGTGGCCCCCGAAGCTCTATACGCCTGGAAATTGGAAGGCCTCTATCTATCACAGACAACGCTGAACGAGCAGACGGTGGACTCGATCTCGACCTATCTTGCCACTCCTAAATCAGACATTTTACGTGAGTTGCACATTAACCAGTGTGGTCTGACTGGACGGGACCTGGCCACATTCTTTCGATCGATGACAAGGGACGATAATCAGCCACGCATCATGCATGTGAGTGCCAATGAGAACCGTTTAGAGACGGGAAGTACTGTCCTGTTCAAGACAATTGCTCAAAGTTATGGACCTTCGTCCTTGAGTATGAGAATGATGGACTTTGAGAAAGAGAGTCATTTTCGAGAACTCGTCAGGGCTCTGACTATCAACGCGTCTCTACGAAGCCTCGACATATCACGCGCTTCGCTGCCGTACGATGCTAGCGTGGAGACCTGTGAGGCGCTGAAGGAGATGTTCGCCAGGAATGAAACTTTGGAAGAACTTGATATCAGTGGTGAACATGCTCATCTGGATGCGACGAGATTTGGCATTGGACTGAACATTGCTTTAAGGGGATTGGCCACAAATAAAACACTCAAGGTGCTACGAATCGAGTATCAAAGCTTGGGCTTGCAAGGTGCAAATACTTTGGCTGAAGTTCTGCAGAGGAATGACACCCTCGTGGAGATCCATTGTGAACATAACGACATCAATTTGCAGAGTTTCACCTCGCTTGTCAATGCGATGGAACACAACCACACCTTGCTCTACATGTCGTCCATGGACAGTGATCGGGCCAAATCCATTGCCAATGTTCGACGAGAGATTGACACGATGGAACGCGCAGACAGCCCCAGACAAGCCAAATCTTCGGGCACGCTTAAGAAGACACTCGCCGGATTTGGCGGCAAGACTCATCGGCACGGCCACCGTCACAGCAGTTCTCAGTCATCAAATACATCCTTTTCTGAGCAGGATGTCGCGGCAGCCATGGCTACGCTGGAAGAAAAATGGAATGTCCAGGTCGGCCGACTCCAGAAGTACTTGTTCCGTAATTATTGTCGTTCACAGGGAATCCCCTGGGAGGACGAAGCAGCGGGCGAGCACAGCCATCAAACCTCAGGTGTGGTAGGAGATTCAATGGCCCAGATATTGCAAAGTGTGCACTTGGACCAAACGCCTACCAAAGATAATCCATTCACCCAAGACTATTTCCATGAAAGATTTGGAGAACACAATCGCTCCATCTTTCAGCTTCCCGAGGACTGAAGGGTAGGGGAGAATAGGTTAGGCGTGAGCAGCGACCTGTATTTTTTTCCTATCATTGGACATTTTATGATACCCATGTCTTTCTTTAGAGAACCATGACCACCTTGCATTTGACTCTTGCTTTTTTGGGAGAGGACGAGCATGGCATGCGTCCCGCGATGACTACAGGTAATGCATGGAATCGGGCGTTTGGAATATGCTCATAGCTGAATTCATCATGTACCCCATCTACCTTCCTACACACACAGAATTGTGACGATTGCTAGATATCTGTATTATGATCAGCCCGTAAGGGGTCTAGTGAGCCTCAGCCTCAGCCTCAGCCTTTGAGAGGCCACCGTCTGCCGTAGGGCCCTTTAAGTAAGATGCTTATATTTAGGTACAGTAGGTACATCGGATTTTGCCCCGTGTAAGTGTGTCCACGAGAGGGCGCCATGTATTGAACGAGTACTTGTTCAGTATAGAATTTAAGGTCTATCATGCTTGCGTCCGCGGTCCAGCAGCAGTTCACGCGGATCGGACAAGCTTGAACAAATAGATACAGACCAACCTGAGACAACAGGTGACAGGACTATTACTCGTACAGGCCATACGCCACCGACGACTAAGCAGGGCCATGTTTGGTTTTTTTTTCTTTTCAGGCAACTCATCGAGCATCTACGGAGCTATGTATGAAGCAAGGCCCTCATGCAGGGTGACGGAGAAGAGGAGGGATTTTGCTTTGAACGATCCGTCAGCTTTCTTCCGTCAGCCTCTGCAGTTAGGCCAGCCAGCTGGGGAATTTCTTGCCATTCGACACACATGTGCCTGAAGTCATGCATCGGAAGGGTTTGAATGCTGTGTTGAGTGATTAAAAAAAAATTCAAACTTCCAGTACGCGTACTCTACCTCGGTAACGACGTGTTCGTAGAGTCTTCCGAGTAATCCGTATCTGTCACTTGGCTGCAATGTATGGTTGGCCACCTCAGCGTATGACGGGTATCATGACAACAACTGGTGTCGGGTTGTTTGATGCCCACCTGAAGGCCCGTTGCGAATACGTGTATCCGGAGTGTTAATCAGCACAATGACCGTATGGAACCTTACCTAGATGAGTTGCAATTTGCGAAGGAAAGCTGTTGAAGAAGCATTCTAGGCAAAACGTGGGCCAGTCAGGTATACTCTGGGCAGCTTGCTAGGTACGGAGTAGGTAATAGGTACTCGGACACTGCAGCACAGATCAACCGCGTGGGAAAAATTAGAGTGAATAACACGAGAGAATGCGTATTGTGCAAATTCTCTCCGCTTGACCTGGGTCGCAAGGACTTCCACATGCAGAATAATGGCTCACTAGTCAGTTAGGCATCCCTTAGACACCGAAGGCGTCCTGGCTTGGTAATTAGAGTACGGAGGCGTGCTCCATTTGATGTTGCAGACGCTAGTAACTAGTTTACTTGGCATACTAGGATTATGCAAGGGTCTAGAGATCATTGAATCGCCTCACCAAAATTGTATGGTGAAACCTGAGAATAGGTCCTGCAATGCATCACTTGCGTAGCACTCTCACACCTTTTGCATTGACCTTGTTGTTGACACCTAGAGCCTTGCAAGGCTGAGTTCTTGTATAGACAATCATGGTGTTGATGATTTTACTTGCCTCTATGCCTGCGGGCTCCGCATGATGCTCCGATAATGTTCTGTTGATCAACTCAATGATCTCCTGTCCATCTTTCATATGGGCTCTCCCATAGAAATCATGGAAGCCTGTTTATCCTCAGCATAGTCATCCACATTATAGAGATCCTCCTCTTCCTGATTGACTGCATCTTCGTAGTCCTCCTCTTTTTCCTTCTCATTAATCCAGCAATGCTTGTAAATCTCTCCAATCTTGCGGCGACCTTTATAGGATCTCTTGATTTCACGCCTCTCTAGATATTTATTGCCTCCCTTAAGTTCTATCACCTTCTTAATATTGTGAGGAATATCTTCAATCTATTTTTAAATCTGTGATTGCGGTAATGCTTTCCAAGCATTATTCCACCTCTTACTGAGTTCTTTTTTGCCTCGCGCTGATTCATGAAAGCTTGTTCTCTTCTTTATCCATGGCTAGGCCTTCTTGATAGCGTTGAGATCGGGAGAATTTTTAGGCCAAAGAAGTCGCTTGATGTTGGCGAGTGAATAGACAGTAGAGATAAAGTGTTAAGTATAAGGTGAGGTATTATCTTTCTGAACTATAGCTTCAGGGCCTAGTTGCTTTATAAATAAAATTATCTTTACTTGAATAATCTCCTAATAAATATAAGTAATAATTATCTTGTTAAAGCCTTACTTACTTTATAATATCGATATTAATCAATACCTCCTTTCGATGCCTCTCTTATAAGTTTACCTTGTTTCTTTATAAAACGCTATTAAGGCTTCTTTTCTAGCCAATTTCGCAGGCCTAGTTATAAGAGACTTAATTCCAACTTCTAGACTAACTTTATCTTAGGCTCTCTTATTTTATTCAACTCATTGATCTCCTTTTATACGGCCTCCTTCTCTTTTACGGTCTCTATCTTTCAGATATAATAAGGACCTTTCTCATAATATAAAAAGCAACCTCAAAACATAAACTCTGAGAAGCCTTTCCAATAATTCTAAACAGATAACTTTTTAAAGGCCTTATCCGCGCTTCACTAAATATATTAAGAGTCTCGGCGGCAAAGAACAACACTTGTTTCATCACTCTATATCACCTTTTTCCAATCCTCAAGTGTCCAATATTGATGGGCTAAACAGAATTCGAGACGCGCTCTTTGTTGGAGCTTGTTAAGGCCAGGCTTCCTGGTGAGTTTTATATTTGACAATCCATTTTTATGTAGAATGCGATTTATAGAGGTAACACTAACACCATACTTATAGGCGAGAACCTCAGTTGATTTTTCATGACTGACTCTATCTTGACGAATATTGGTGATTATATCACTCTCGACAGTCTCCTTAATCTCCTTCGGTCTTCCCGCCTTATATCCATCCTCAATGAAGTGATCCAGAATGCGTGGATCTTCCTGCGGGTTGAAACCTCTCTCCTTTGCCTTCCGCATAATATTGTAGACAGTTCTTTCTATCATCCTGAGTCAAGAGGCAATATTACTAGGCTTATATCTAAGTGAAGAGAGAGTAAGTGCCTGAGCGCGTTAAGCAAGAGAATATCGAGTTCCATGGTCGTTCGATGCTTTTGTTTCAGGGAGAGGCCGAATCGCAGGAGAAACTTTTCGTCTAGGCCGCTGAGATTCTCTCTCTTTAGCGGTCCCTGCGGCCAGATTAGAAAGCGAAGAAGGCATGGTGATAAACGCTAACCTTTCAATAGGCTTGAACAGCATGAGGCCTCATTGATATCCATATCGCGACGCTCAACAATATGCGAGGATTGCGCTTGTTGAGAAGCCTTCAACTCAACAACTAAAAGACTCCAATCATGAGAACAATATATGTGATATATGGTGTGATAATGCAGTCAACCGATGAAATCAATGCATCAAACTGGTAAGGCTTGAAAGATATCCCATACAAATTGCTAGGGAATGTTTACACCGCCTACATAGTCTAGGTCAATGGCGCATTTAGCGTCTGCGCTAATATTTAGCGTCTGCAACATCAAATGGAGCACGCCTCCGTATGTAAGTAACTGTAGGTGCTACAGTATTTCCCGAAAACGCCCTCCCTTGCTCTGATGGACAGACAACTTGAAATTTCGTCAACACTTGAAGATGCGAAGGAATAAGTGTTAAGTTAAGTGGTGTCTGGCCAGGTTTGGCGCAACTTTGTGCTGAACATTGGCTGGGACGTTTAGCATGAGGTTGCGCCTTATTGGGCTAAGACGCTGCTAGTCATTCCTTAGCGCACTGTATTTGGTGTATTGTAATTTCTCCCAACGCGCGAGGAGCAGTGTATTACGGGCTGCTCCGTACCGTTATCCGTACGGTGCGTATTGCATAATGGCCATTCATTGCACTGCCACAATCTAAACTGTTCTTGGTCCTCTCTCTGCAAGTTTTCAATCCAACCTCATCAAGTCTCATTTTACTTACTCTCCCTGCGCTAACAACTTTGACCCTCATTTGTATACCCGACGTTCCTTTGACCTCACTCTCTCTTACTTTGGTACTTGTTTCATTTTTCCTTGGAGGTGTCAAAATACTCCGTACAAACCAAAACCAACTGCTGGATTCTTTCCTTTGGTACCAGTAGAACGACCCTCCACGTCCTCGATACTCCTCATCTCATCCGCCACAAGCCCCCAAAACGATGACATCCACCCTGCTCTCTCCTTAATTTCCCTCGCCATCACCGAAGACCTACGTCGCGGTACTCGACCTCTCTTGATTCGGAGTGTGTATCACACGCCTTTCTTCCCCAAAAACGCAGGGCACATCAACGAAGAATCGAACACCCAAACCTTTACACTCCTTCTCTGGCGCGCGCACAACGGGGTACTCTGCCCGCATCTCTCTCTTCCACGATGCGTCGCAGTGTTGTTATCTTCCTCCTAACCACGATCGTCGTCGTCACATTACTCCTACACTCTGTATCGACACTACTGTCATTACTCATTGAAGATGCTTCTCGCGATGCCATCCACCGCACCGACATCCCCGCGCCCAACTCGACCCTCATCGACAACAGACCGCAACTGATCCCCAAGATCATTCATCAGACGTATAAGAATGAATCAATCCCGTCGCGCTGGCTGTCCGCTCAACAGTCATGTATCAAACTCCACCCCGACTACGAGTATATCCTGTGGACCGACGACAAATCCTATGACTTTATCGCCAAGGAATACCCCTGGTTTCTCAGCACCTTTACAAGCTACAAACACAACATCCAGCGCGCCGATGCCATTCGATATTTCGTTCTCGCCCACTACGGCGGCGTGTACATCGACCTCGACGATGGGTGTGAGCGACGTCTGGACCCTTTACTGAGCTACACTGCCTTTGTGCGCAGGACCGTACCGACGGGCATCTCCAACGACGTTATGGGCTCTATTCCCCAGCACCCCTTCTTTCTCCGGGTCATGGAGAGTCTGCCGGGCGCAAACCGGAGCTGGGTCCTGCCGTACATCACCATCATGGCGAGCACAGGTCCGCTGTTCCTCAGCGTGATTTGGAAGAAGTGGATGGGTGAGCATGCCCATCTGGACCCGGAAACGTGGATTGGGAGGGTGCGCGTCATCATGCCCAGCGAGTACAGCAACCGTCCGTGGAGCTTCTTTAAGATTTACAAGGGAAACAGTTGGCATGGGAACGACGCGCGGTTCATCTTCTGGATGGGCAAGAACTGGATGCTACTCACGGCGCTTGGATTCTTGCTTGCGGGCGTCCTGGGGTTGTTGATCTGGTGGGTCTATTCTAGGCTAATCATCATGGGGTCCAGACGCCGCGCTGCCGGAGGCAGTCCTCGAGTGAGTCCGTTCAGGACCGCTGGTGTCGTGCCCAGGGTGCCCTTGTGGAAGGTCTGGAGTGGCAAGTCGCAAAGTTATGAGTTGGTCGAGCAGCATGATGCATGAGAGCACATCTACACACCTCGGGGCCCAACAACTTGGGGGATTCTGGGTCTCGCTCCTATCCCATGCCCCTATTGTGAGGCTGTATGTGTGGGTGTGGATGTGGATGTGGATGTGCTTATAGGCTTGTGCGTCTGTTTTTGAGCGATGGCGTTCTGGCGGGGACTAATAAAGAATTCCCCTTAATGACTATTTGTGGTTTCCTCATGCCGTTTCCAAGAGGGGTGATCGTTCACCTCGACCGGTTTCGGTGTGTATCACAAAGTATGAACTACGAAAGAACGGGAAGAGCACCTGTACGTGCGTGAAAGCAGGTTGTTCGCTGTCGTTTGTTCTGCCCTGGCTGGCTGGCTGGCTGGCTGGCTGGCAAGCAAGAAAGAACCCGGCAATCCCCTTTGGAGTTTGTTTCGATGTGTGGTAAACACATGGAGATCAAAATATTCGAAGCCTCGACCCGGCGGTCTTGGCCACCCCTGTCTCTTTTCATTTTTCAGGGTGGTCGGTACCAGGGTGCGTGGTGCACGCATAACTCTATATAAAACCTACCTCTTTTAATAAGACACGTTATTCACTTTTTGTCGGTACTGGCAACTTTACGGCCTTCTTGACTTCTTGTACAATCTATATAGTGTCTATGAAATTTTTCGCTTCGTACATGTCTCGTTCAGTGCCCATTGCAATGCCGGGACGAAGCGAAGACCGGTCCTTATCCAGAGTCCAGGTCGAATCGTTGCTCTTTCATGAAGGGCACTCGCAGCGCCCCGTGTTCATTCTATTTTCTTTTTCCCCCGTTCGCCTCCACAATTTCAGATAGATAGGTACGTGGGTAGGTAGGTAGGTAGGTAGGTACCAGGGTAACGCATCGTGACCACTGGCGCAGAGTTCGGGGGTATGTGCTCGCAGTCGTACTCGAGGTCGTTGCTCATAGCGACCGACTATCGATATCCCATGCGTCGGAGCACTGGATCGAAGCCGGAACCCCCTACCCGGATCTCGGACCTTGAATCTGTGGATCGCCGTCGTACCAACTCACCAGCTAGCTACCCATATCTCGCACCTTGAATCTCCGGATCGAACCAGGTAGGCTGAATGCCGTAGTTGATGACTGTACTCTTGAGTTTCGTGTAGCTTTCAAAGGCGTCCTGGCCGTTCTCCTTGCCGACGCCGCTCTCCTTGAAGCCGCCCCAGGGCGACGACGGGTCGTTGAGATGGTGGCCGTTGACCCACACGATGCCGGCGTCGATCCTGCTCGCGACGCGATGGGCTTGGGCAAAGTCGCTCGTCCACACCGAGGCGCCCAGGGCAAAGGCGGTGTCGGTGTTAGCGATGCGCACGACGTCGTCCTCGGACGCACACTTGATGACGGCGATGACGGGGCCGAAGACCTCGTTGCAGGCCAGGTCGGTGCCCGGGGAGGTCTCGACGACGGTCGGCTCGAAGAAGAAGCCCTTCCCGTCGACGGTGGTCGGGTTCCCGCCGCACAGCACCCTGCCCGTTCCGTCGCGCCGGGCGCGCTCGACGAAATCGGCGCACCGCGCCACCGACGCCCGCGAGATGACGGCGCCGATCTGCGTGCTCGGGTCCTGCGGGCTGCCGACCTTGAGGGCCTTGACGCGCGAGACCAGCAGCTCCACGAACGCGTCGTACATGTCCCGGTGCACCAGGAGCCTGCTGCCCGTGACGCACGTCTGGCCGCTGGCGATGAAACTGGCAAACAGCGCCGCCTTGACCGCGTCGTCGACCGCGAGGCTGGGGAACAGGCACACGGGTGCTTTGCCGCCGAGCTCCGCCGTCATGGGCACCATGTTCAGCGCCGCGACCGGCGCGATCGCCCTGTACGTCGCGATGCCGCCCGTCAGGTCGATCTTGGAGAGGTGCGGGCTCTCGCACAGGTACTTCCCCGTGTCGCGGCCGTAGCCGCTGATGATCTGGAGCGTGCCGTCGGGCAGCCCGGCCTCTTGGAACAGGGGCCCCATCTTGAGAACGGACAGCGGCGCGAGCTCCGACGGCTTGACGATGACCACGTTGCCCGCGGCCAGGGCGGCCGCGATCTTCTTCATCGCGATCAGCAGCGGGTGGTTCCACGGCGTGATCTGCGCCACGACCCCCAGCGGCATGCGCGTGAGCGTGTTGATCACCGGCCCCTTGAACGGCGTCACTCGCCCTTCGTACACGCGCGCCAGGGACGCAAAGTACTCCAGCCACTCTGGCACGCGCGCAAGTTGGGCCCGCATCTCGCGGATCGGACGCCCCGTCTGCTGCGTTTCGAGCTCGACGAATTCCGGGATGCGTGCGCGGAGCAGGCTGGCTGCTTTCGACAGCACGGCGTAGCGGTCTGAGGCATCGGCTCGCGCCCAGGGTCCCTGGGTGAAGGCCTGGTTGGACTGTTCGACTATGGCCTTGACCGTGTCCTGTGTGGTTGCGTCAATGGTAGCGAGGGGTTCTTCGGTCGCTGGGTTCAACACTGTGATACGTTCTGCCGATGCTGTAGCATGTGCGCCGTTGACCCAGTTGGATACATGAGGAATGTTTGACATCTTGGTGACTGGCTTTCTCTCTTCTGTCGTCCCGTTAGGCCGGTCGCTTCAATTTGCTTTTTTTTTTGAGGGGCTTATTTCATAGCCACCTTAGCCAGCAGAACGGCTATCAGAGCTTTGAAGTTCAAGACAGTTTGCGTCAAGATGTACAGCAACGAGAGTCACGATGAGACAGAGGGGGAGGGATGGTATTTCACCAGTAGGATCTGGGCAAACCTGGGAATCGGCTCGGGGTACGGCAATTAAGCGGAAGTTTCAGCTCGCTGACAGTTATATCTGGCTCTGTTTTGGTGTGGATATACAGTACGAGAAACTACGGGCGTGGGTATGAGGGCTTTGGTCGTGGTCGGGATGGAGATGAGATAAGATAAGAAAGGAGGCAACCAGTCCCCCCTGACTCAACGTCACCACTCACTCATTCTCTCCGCTTGGATCTCGTAAGGTGAAAACATCGAGGTCTCCGCAGTACGAGTACAGTATGATAATTCTGTACTCATGCCACTCATAAAACCATCTCTGTCTACAGAGTGGAGCCTGAGGACCCTAGGCTTTTTTCTCTTTTCTACACAGTACCAGCGGCTCGGTCATAGCGCACGTGAGAACCTGCTCTACTGGGCTGCTTTGATACTTCCATCAGCTTGACGAACTGTACTCGTAACTGTTCCGATCCGATCCTTTCTCAACCTCATCTGACTTGTCTGTTTAACTTCCAATCCACAATGCCACCTCCATCGAACATCAAAGGTGTCGTCCCGCCTGACCATCTTACCTCCGTGGCCGCAGGCGGCTTCGCAGCGGGTGTTCTGCGCTTCGGCACAATCTCGATGCTCTCACACTTCCTCTTGCTTCGGCATCCGGTCTACCGAGGCCTTACCATCCAGTTCAAGGTCTACTTGCAACTCAGCGCAATTATCCTCGGAGGCTGCATCTTTGCAGAGAAAAGGGTGTCGGAATACAATGATGCAGTGAGGAACAGGAACCGCGCTCTAGAACGCAGTAGGCGAGTCTGGACCGAAGAGCAAGAGTTTAAGGAGAGACTCTCGAGGCGAGAAGCTCCTGAGAAGTGAAAAAACATAATATCATGGTTAGTGGGTAGTCTCCCGGGACTATTTGCCATGCCCGCATTCCCTGCCTGGTCCAGCGAACATATGGGAGAAGTTACTTACTTCCATCCACATGGGGACCAAGGAAGGCTGTGACCGAGCACCCATCACAGCAAGCGAGCGATGGAAAATGTTTGTGGGCAACCCATATTAGAAAGAAACCAACGTCACGATCTACCCCTTCAAAAACTGCTAGACTGCAACACCAAATCGATTCGAGCGTCACGCAGAAAGAATGACGCAGATACTTCTCTTTCAGACTATGAACCAAATTTCTGCCAGAGGGTCTATGATGGGATCATCACAGTCGATGGAACGGGTCTGCTCACCACATCTCCGATTCCTCAGGGGTAAAACAGGCGACGAAACAAAGAAGGGTCTCATTTTAACCTCACAAACCTTTTGTCTTGGAAGGCCAGGAAGACCATGTATATCAACAATGTACAAAATGACTGGACCTCGGCCGCATTGCTGGCGACAAACCAAAAGGACATTGAGTGAATGAAACGAGTGCAAGACCGTATATGAAGACAATTCAATGTGAATTATTAACACAACATCCAAACGAGCCCCTTTACTCACTCCTCAGAAAAACACATCTATCAACAATCTATTCAACAAGACAGAAAGTTTGAGAGGGTCGAAGCCCGGTCATCGCGGCCGGCCCGAACTTCATAGTAGTTATCCTGACTATGACTATTAGTATCAGCTAGCCAGACCTTGAGGTTCTAATGATACAAAAAAGAGCTATGGAAACCGCCGAAGACTCACAGTTCAATTCACTGAACAGCTGGTTTCCAAGCAGACACCCAACCTCCAAAACCACTTGAGCCACAGGGTCGCAACTCAACGTGGTAAGTCCTACTAGTGGCCATCACGGCGTGCTTGGGTTGAGGGAGATTCATTGAATTAGATACATGTACTCCGTACCTAGGGTATCAATTGCCTGTTTCAGTGCGGATACTTGGTAGGGTATTCGCTGAACCCTGAAGTGTGTAGTATACTGTACCTACCTACCTAGACGTACTTACTGCACAAGAAAATGACTCCAGGTAGATGGTTCATTTATTGTATACTCCATACTAGGTATTCGTACCTCGGTAGGTACGGATACCTCTTTCTGTACTTGTGTCTCACGTAGATTTCGTACTCCATAGTTTCGCGATAAGATAAGAATTTTCTCGACGGTAAAACTTCGCAGTTACAGCCTTTGGAGTAACGAGTCGATGCATTATTTTCCAGCGGGCTACCTACCAACGACAATTTCGCTCCGGCGCTCCGAAAAAGTTGATACTCTATACAGCCACGACCGAAAAAATTTCGCATTGCTAAATTTGTCATCTCCCTATCTTCCGGTGAAAAAGAGATTCAAGGTCTTTCTCCAGCGGCGTGGTCACAATGGCTCCTAAACCACCTACATCTTCCTCCTCCCACAAAGCCCCTAAAGCGCGCAAATCGGCGACGGCAGGCCCGTCAGCGTCCAAGTCCTCCAGTAAAGACGGCAGACGGCCGCCGCCAAAGCAAGTCAAGTCGAAGCCCGGTTCGCACTCCAACGGCGGGGCGGCGAACGCAAAAACCTCGAAAAGGCGAGCGCGCACCTACACGGACAAGGAACTCGGGCTGCCGGCGTTGAACATGATCACGCCGGTCGGGGTGCAGAAGCCGCGCGGCAAGAAGAAGGGCAAGATCTTCGTCGACGACAAGGAGAGCATGATGACCATCCTCGCCATGGTGAATGCCGAAAAGGAAGGCCAGATCGAGAGCAAGATGATCAAGGCCAGACAGATGGAAGAGATCCGCGAGGCCAGACGGAAAGAAATGGAGAAGAAAAAGGAACAGAAGCAGCAGGCCCTGGAAGAAGTGAAGAAGGGTTTGAAGAAGGGAAAGAAGGCCAGGGAGACCAAGAGTGGTGGGGACGCGTCAGAGGAGCGTGGGAAGCAGTCGGACGTCAAGGAGAAGAAAAAGAAGAGAGTCTCGTTTGCATGAAAAAGTGAAAAAGAGAAAAACAAAACTGTCCAGGACATCTCATTGTCTTCTAATGAAGTCTATGCGCGACAAAAAATCTATGGTTATATGGGGATGTGCATCTTGCGCCGCATGGGCTCGAAGACAGGCACGAGAGGGTGGCGGTTATTCCGAGAGATTTGTCCCTCGACTTGTGCATCATCAGCATCGGTCCTGGATATGGCATCGAGGTCAATGTCTCGCGCCATGGTTTGGAAGAATGCTGTGGTCTATGGTTACCCCCATTCTGTCAGTCTCACTTTCAACAGTCGTTCAGGGTGGAAACTTACGACCCTTGCAAACCACCTCTTGCCTCCGAGTTCGAACCAGCCTAGGTGGCCACCGGTGCTTGTTGTACACAATACACCATATGGTGTTGTTTGGACCTCTTGTCGAGGCAGAGCCTCACTCGCAGTCACCTGTGCTATCAGAGGGAGGAACAAGCTTTATTGGGGTTCCGACTTACTGGATCATCTTCCGCATGAATCGCGAGAAAGGGAATTCGAATGGCGAGCAGGGAATCTACCGAGGATGCATCACGATAATAAGCTCCTTCTGTTGGGTAACCCCAAGTAGGACCTTGAACATGTCTGATGGTTTCTTAGTAGGCTGCTCATCTTGAGCCTGGCTTGAGACATACCGGTCAAACTCATGAAGATATTTGATCTTGCGGACAGCATCGACGTCTATCTTGGGATTTGTGGATATCTGGTCGATATGACTGCAAGAAAGGATTTGTGAGAAGGGTTAAAAGAAGGAGAACCGTTGTTCCGGGGAGTCTTACGTCTCGAAAAGTCGCTTCATGCTGCTTCCCATCGTGGCGGAGTATGCGTTCCGGTTGAACCACGTCCGTTGCAAGGCAAGACTGCCCGCGTGCAGGTCCCACGGGTTGGAAATGATAACAGCAGCCTGCAAAGGACAGTTGCTGCCTTCCTCTCCAAGGTACTGTAAGCGTTAGTCTTGATACTGAGCGAGACCGGCCATAGGTACTCTGTCCATACATTTGTGAGAATGTTCGCTCCGAGCGAGAATCCAATGCCAAAGAGCGGACGATTGGGAAAAGTCTTTCTCAACCACTTCACGGTCTGTCTCACGTCCCACGTAGCTCTCGCATTGTACATGACGCTAGATGTTACCTTCGTCATAGCACATCCTCTGGAAATAACCACACATGCCTCCCATCCACCTTCTCCAAGAAGGGGAGCTACAACATGCCGGAGATAGAGCTCGTGAGATCCGCCACTCAAGCCGTGAAGCATCACAAGCATTGGGCGATTGTCAAGTGAGCTGATGCCGTTGAATTCCTGTTCTGTGAAATAGGTCGTTCTTGGGGGCAACGTCGGGTCGTGGGCGTCGTTGGGCTTGGTAGCAAAATCAACAGCAAACTGTCCAGTGTATGTAGACTCTTCATTCTCAAAGATCCATCGCTTGTAGTATATGGGAACGGATTGCCGTGACATAACCGTCCATATGGTCTGAAGATGGCCATTGAAGAGGAATGGATTCAGTTGACAGGGTCGAACGGCAGATTTGCACAGGCTTGCGAGCGACGTAGTTCTGCCATCCTTCGTCTTGATTGCTAGGGACTTTGCTGAATGCCAGTATCGAATTCTAGCCATGCCAACAACCTTGCCTGGTGATGTAACAATAGTAACAAAGAGAGCGACGGCGCAAACGGAGACGAAAATTGGACGCCCTTGGGCGAAAATGACTGCGTCCGCCAGCAGGGAACTCATCATGTTTCTAGTTAGCACGGAGCAGCCCTAGCACACTCATCGTGAACGTTATGTCAGTTTGCTCTGCCTCTGAAAATCTCACAGATGAAGGCTATTTGGTCAATACCGCCTGTGCTGAAGGCTGTGGCGTCTGTGCCGAGGAACGCCGAATGATGGGGCTCATTAAGATCCTTCGGGCATCGTGTTCAACACCCAATCGGTTCGTGCGACTTTGGTCTTCTAGATCGGCCTAGTGACGGACGAAACGCGTTCTTTTAACATCACATTACTCCTGTCCCATCATTGTAGAAAATATCAGTTCAACATCAGTCTCGCCTTAAAATCTACAGCAGTAAATCCGACTTGATGAGAATGGCAACAATGGACTTGCACCATGGATTGATATCGTCAGAGGTTTCAGACGCTGGGTGGCGGCGGCTTTTCGCATGAAAGAGATCCAGAGGCATTTCCATACGCGTTTGTTTGCGTGTGGCACTCCTGGATCAAGTCATATTCCTGTGCCAGACAAACGAGAGTCTGGACATAGAGTGTTGGACGCGAAGTAGTGTAAAAGCATTGCGAGCAGGAAGCAGAGAGGGAGGTTCACCGCCCCGAGGCCGCCGTCGCCATGGATCACAACTTTCAATTCAATGCGATGTACACCAATTTCCCTCATCCGCAAGAGCAGCAGCCGCCATCTCAGTCTGTTCTACAATCTCAACACCAGTTTCAGAATCAGAATCGACATTTCCCTTCCCATGTACAGACTCAACCGCATCACACTCCACAGTTTCGACCACAGCCGCGTCCTCCGCCTCAGCCGTACAATCTGCCTCAATCATATCCTCCTCAACCAATTCCCCAGAATTACCCTCAGTACTACTACAACCACGACCAGCCGTACCAGTCGCCGATCCTTCAATATCAGCAGCCTCCATTCTACCAGGCTCCTACCCCGTCCGCGCCTCCATCGCAACCCCGTGTCGAGGTTGTTGTGCCAACTCAGCGATCGCCGCCGCCCCAGGCGATGCCATCACCTCAGCAGTTTCAACAGCAAAGACATCAGTTCTATCCGCAACCTCCAACGCAGAATCAAATACGCAGTCCCGTTCGATCTTTTCAGCAGACTCCTAAACAACAACAGCAGCAGCAGCAGCAGCAGCAGCAACAACAAAGCCCCCAACAGCAACCTCTTCGACATCAGCAGGAATCTCAACAACAGCCTCAAACATACCCTCCACAACACCCTCGCTCGGCTTCGCAAACACAGTCAAACACAGTTGTTCAAATTCCAGCCTCAAACGTTAGGCATGAGCAAGCTCTGCCACTGCAGAAGCCACCGGCAACTCGAGTAACAGAGCCTGAGCTGTTAATTAAGCAAGAATTAGCACCACCTACAATGAAAACCGACTTACCTTACAATAGGCCAAACCCGCCAACCACGATAGATCCGCAAATGCTTCAGAAGCCTGCCCAGCCAAAGCCGCCTAAAGTACTCCAAGCTGTCGAGACTAATACAAAGCCTAAGCAGGTTTCCGGCAGACCGGCAGACCATGAACGAAAACCTCCCAAACCCGACGAACCTGAACCCGACTATCCATCCTTATTGTGTGTTCTCGCGGATGACTACGTTGATGCCGCGCGCAAGCTACCGACCCCAGATGATGAGTACTACACATTCATAGCAACCGCCATTGGCTGTCTCGAATCTGTTCTCAACAACTTCAAACTCCCACCTTTGAAAGAAGCACAAGTTTCAATTCGATATGCGCAAATTCTCTACGAAGAAACCGAAAACTATGATGAAGCTGAGACCACTTTGACTAAAGCTATCGAAATCTGCGAAAGACACAAATTCGTCGACTTGAAATATGAAACACAGTTGCTCCTATGCAAAGTCCTCTATGAGTCCAGACCGAAGGCTGCGTTACGAGAGATGCAGAGAATGATTGATGATATCGAGGCATATCGCCACACAGTGTGGCTCTACATTTTCCGTTTCCAGCATGCAATGTTTTCATTGGCATCGGCCGCGCCAGGAGAAGTCCACAACGCCACCGTCCAGCTTGAAAAAATCACCAACCTCGCAAAGCAAAACTCGGATAGTGCCGTTCTTGCCTTTGCTGCCGTATTGGAAGCACTCCTGCATCTTTCCAGCTCCAGCCACGAAGCTGTTACTGCCACTCAGACAGCTCTAGCAAAGGCTAGAGCGCTGCAGTTAAATCCGGACGTTGAGCGAAACCCGCAGCTTACTATTCTCATGGAATTTCTGGACCTTGCTTGCAGTGTTCAGGAATCCAACATTACACAGATCGAAAGCAAGCGTAAAATCATGCAAAATGTACTGTATGAATCCATTGGCGACCCCAACTGGCGTGATGACGGCTTCATCTACATTCCCGTCTCCAAGCGAGCGATGGCAGGTGTTCAAATTCAAGGCACTGGGCATGTTATTGAACGAGGTGGCAAGTTCTTTTTGACCTTCTCATGGCTGAGCAAACTACAAGTCGAAGTATTGGGTTACCTCTTCAGCGCTGACAGTACAGCGTACAAGAGTGGAACGGATGGAGGTAAAGCCGACAAATTCGCCATAGAAGGCCTCTCAGTGGTTCAAAAATGGGGGCGGCCAAAGCTCTCTGCAGGATATCAGCAGTCCCAGAGGGCATATCTCTTCCAGGAGTTGGTGGAAGCCCAGTATTTGTTGCTTATCTGCTTCATGCGTTGTGCCAGAGGTCTCTGGCAAGAGGCGGATGGCATGCTGGTCAGGATTGAGGCCATCGCGACAGAAGTTGGAAACAACTTCCCATTGAATATGAAGTCGGCCCTTGTCTATTTGCGAGGGGCTGTCTTACAGGGGACAGGAAACACCACACAAGCACTCGACATTTACCAGTCTCCAACCTTGAACTTCGAACAGAAACATACCGCACCACCGACAAAGCGAGATATCGACGATGAGATTTCCACCTCGTACCACGCCGACTCTGACGTTACTCGCAATTTCTGCATCCTGGCAGCTATGAACAGTGCCTTTATTCTTCGCGATCCGAATCATCCACAGCATAATCGACTGTCTTATCTGGTTAATAGCCTAAATTCTGCAGTACAACAATGTGGAAACAAGTACATCCAAGCGCATTATTCGCTCTTGGTCTCGTTTCTCGCAAACACAACTCTCACCGCGAAGCAATATCTCAAAGGTGCTATGGAAGCTGCAAAGGCCATTGGGAGTACGCAGACCACCGCGCTTGCCCTCATCTACATGCAGGAGAAGCTGTTCAAGAGCACTGTGGATGAGCAGGCCCTCAAGTGTGCTAGAGCAGCCAGCCACCAGGTCCGGAGATGGGGTGACCCTCTGTGGATGCATGTCGTGGCTGGTCTCGAGGCCGAGGCACTGGAGGTCAATGGGTACATGGCTGACGCCCAGCAGCGAAGAGCCGATGCTGATGCAGGTTGGGATAAGTTGCCGAAGAGAATCAAAGGCTGATTTTGCGGATATTCAGGTGTGATATCTGCAAAGATGGAGGGATCTTGAGAGCAACGTTAGCGAGCTTTGTGGAAATGATACATTGTGAAAAGTGGTTGTAAGCACTGGTATTAGCAGTTGTCTTTTTGAAAGTGTACCACTAGTGGATTCGAACATCATCCAGTATTCTCTAATGAAGAGCGCTGTGCCCTGTTCTTTTCTATTCGCGTTTCAACCTCATCTTCAGCATCGTGTAATCTCGAGCTGAAGGCTAGAATAGACCCAGTCATTCGTCAGTCATAAAAAGTACCAACCAGTCGTGAGGAGCGTTCAGGAAACTACCCTCTGCTTTGGCCCAGATGGTAGGGTTCGGCGCAGCTCTCCAACACTTGCAATCATCGAAAAAGCGCAGCACCAATTACTAGTGCTTTGCTTCCCTTTGCACAGATCCATTCCATCTTTCTATCTGCTATTTCGGAGACAACATCCGGACTGCGTGGAAGCAGCAGGCGGCAGCAAGACCTGTTCACGGCGGCAGACTCTCCGGGGTCGGCGGGGCTTGTTCCACGTTGTTTTTGTTCTTCTCTTTGCGGTTGCCCTTGAATTTGGGGCTCATCTTCTTCTTCTTTTTTCTTTTTTCCGCGAGCGGGGCATCATTGTGGACATTATTGGAAGCGGCATTCGAGGCACCATTGTCGATCGAAGGTATCGTTTGAGTCTGTGGAGAAGACTCGAGTTGGCGGTCAATTTCCTTCTCTAGCACATCGAGAAGATTTTCGCCCAGGCCAACGCCCCCGCCGGCACCACCACCATCAGCCAGCTCATCTTCGCTTGCGAGTGTGACGGTGCGAGACAGACTGCTCGGCGTAGGCGTGCTTCCTCCCGGGCCAGCGCCATAACCGACACTTGGGGCAGGAGATGTGCCTCCTACACTGGGTGGGGCTGGCGTCGCCTCAGGCTGCTCGATTCTCTGCTGCGTCTTCTGGTCGATGGTCTCGTCGACAACGCCGGGAGCTTGTCGTTGGCCCGTCTGCCATTGCCGGATGAGACGGGAGACGTCGACTTGGTATTTGAGTTCTTCGAGTTTCAGTTCGAGAGATTCGAGAATCGCTTGCTCATTCAGCTGCCAGTCGCGCAAGGCGGCGCCGCCCTCCCTTGGCGCGTTGTTCTCAAACTCAGGTACTTGTAGAAGATTGTTGGGTTGGGCCAGCCCTTTCAAATGGCTGTCGTCGACGAGGACGGTGTTGCCCTGGTTCCATTTACATCCCTTCTCGGCCTTGCTTTGAATCGCGCTATCTGACCAGATCTTGTCGAGTTTCTTGTACACTTGAACTTTGTTGTAGTATTGATGTTCGGTCAGGCCTAGTTTGTCTCTGGCCCAGACGGCGGCCATCTGTTGGCGCTGCACGGGATGCATGAAGTTTTTGACCATGGCTGTAGTGTTCTCTGGTCTGGCGGAGGAATACACCATGACAACGTGGTTGGCGAATAAGTAGTCAAGCAATCGGGTAACGCCTGGTCGGATTTTGAACTTTGTCGGGTCTGCTCTGCGGTTCGGTCGCACGAGTAAAGTACCGTTCAGATCTAGGATCACGAGTAGTTTTTGTGCGTTTTGTCTGAGTGCCGGCGGAAGTGCGGCCGTTTTCTTATAGTCTGACGTAGGCTTCGGAACAGGCACTGGCTCAACTCCACGAGGGATTGTGCTGCGGCTGCGTCCACTCCGGACCTGACGGAGTGGTAAGTCTGTAAATCTGCCGTGAGGAACGGGGGCGTCTGGAATCTCGATTGATGGTAGAGGGACATCTTGACTGGAAGTACTGTAAGCAGCGACTTGTTGAGGTTGTGTTGATCGTAATGTGTAGCGGTGGGACGCCGCCAGTGGCACGTTGTCCTGACGTTGCTGGACTATCCCCCCGCCCTGGGTGCTGGTCCGCGTCCTATATGATTTGTCAACTCGATATGTAGGATATCGAGCGTAACTGTGAACTGACCTTAACGGTGCGCTTGGATCGGCTGTACCAGTGTTGCTATGCCGCAACGGAAAGTTTGCAGAAGAGTTCGCGCTCATGTTTGGAGAGTAACTCCCTTGCATGTAGTCACTTGGTACGCGTGGTGGCATCCATCGATGGTTGCTAGAGGTCTGAAGATTTGCCGTATCGTTCCTGTAAGATCTCCACGAGTCCACTATTTCATAAATGTTAAGCCCATCCCTAACTAAAGTATCACTGTATTCACCTTGCCGAGCTTGCTCATGTCCAGGTGGGTTGTACTGACGGAAATCCGTATGGGGAGGCTGATTTGGATCACCGTAATGTGGTCGATATCGAAATGCGCCGCGAGACATGATTACTGAGGAGGTCCTCCGTGACGCAGGAGTCGGAGTGCAAGAGAAGAAGTGCTGATGTTGCCACTGCAAGATATAAATGTTAGTAATTGGAAGATGACAGTTGAACGTGGCTTTGGTGAGGCAGACTTTTGGAAGTGGTCGGCAGTAAAGGCCAGAGCTTTGTCTGACAAGGAGCGCCTCCAGAGTTAAACCACACGCGTTGTGTTACGGGTACTCTCCTCGTTGAGCGCAACAATGATTGTTAAGGTCAAGGAAATGTTGTAGTGAAGTAAAATCTAGAGTGAACTTTCGCAGGCAAAAATCGATGGGATCTGCGATGCCTAGTCAGCCTACAGTTCCATATGTTCTCGCACGCTAAACTTAAGTCTAGTCTTTAGTGCCGAATACGTCACTTGCTGGTTCCAAAGAAAAAAAGTTCCCGCCTGTGTGCTCATCCTCTCTACTATTTCCACTCTTATACAAACATGAGTCCAGCCCTTCTGGACCGACCGGTTCAACTACGGCATGATGATGACGTTGAAGGCGATCTCGACGATGAGGATGCTTCTATCCAGGACCACAGCGAGGAAGACCAGTCCGTGGTCAGCGCTTCTGCCACGAGCGGATCAGAATCTATCGACGAGGTATTTCACGTACTTGACGGGCCATTTTGAAGGGTGTTGACAGCATATAGGAGAATGAGTCGGAGTCGGAGCCCGAAGAAGGACTCGCGCTGAACGACATCAGCTTTGGGGCGTTGGCTAAAGCCCAAGAAACCTTCAACCAACGGCACCGGAAAAGGAAGTTTGAGGAGGCTGCCGAAGACGCAACGCCTGGGACAAGAAAGAATGAAGAGGACAGCTTTGATACACGAAAAAGATCCAAAGAAGCCCGAATCGACGCACCAAAACGATCTTCCAAACATGCGCCCGTGATTGAATCTGCCAGGAAGCCAGTGTCGCGGAAAAGAACGATTTTCGAGCCTCCTGCAGCACAGAAGTTCCGAGATCCCCGGTTTGATCCTACAGTCATGTCGGCGAACAGAGACAGGAATGCTACTGAAAAGGCGAACAAGAATTATGCTTTCTTGACGCAGTATCAAGCAGCAGAGATATTGGATTTAAAGACACAGATCAAGAAGGCCAAAGACGCAAATGTTGTAGCCGAGCTTAAACGAAAAGTCATGTCTTTGGAATCCAAGGTGCGCAACGCCGAGATGCGACAGAAAGACGAAGATATCAAGAGAAGGCATAACCAGCAGGAGAAAGAAGCTCTTCGTACGGGACAGAAAGCCAAACCGTACTACTTGAAAGAAGCCGATGTTAGAAAAATAGCTAAAGAAGAGCGTCTGCAAAGCCTGGGCAAACGGGCTAGAGACAAAGCCGAGAAGAGAAGACAAAAACGTGAAAAGGGCAAAGATGCAAGGGATATGCCACGATTTAGGCGTGAAGGATGATAAACTTCTGCAATCTGCCACTCAGCCTCTCCGACAAAGCAGCCAGATGCCCCCGCGGCTTTGACGAGATATGTTCCTATAAGGTCTCCCCGAGATCTATCTTTGACCGATACAGGTTCACTTATATATGTTACGACTCCATCTCCATGTCAACAACCAACTTGCCACCTACACCACGATGGTAATCCTCCACGAGCTCATTCAGCTTCTCCAGAGGATATGTCCTGATCTTTGCTCGGACGCCGTACTTGGCGGCAAAGTCCACCATCGCCTGCAGTTGGTGATTACGCCCCGTTAACACACCGACGAGCTTGATATGTCTAAAGACCAAGTCTCCGGGCTTGAAATGCCAACCATCTTTAGGGAAGCTTACGCACACACATGTCCCATGGCTCTTTATGACACCCATGCCGAAGTCAAACGCGGCCTGCGACTCCGGTAGAATCACACTAGAATCGCAGCCTTTTTGACTTTCGAGCCCCGAGGAGGCGGTTCCGAAAATGCGACTTTTCGCACTCTCCACATTCTCCTTCAACACATCGACGGGGATAACGTTTTTGCCATCCTCGCCAAGTTCTTTGATGACGCCGTCCAACATGGCCATCGCTGGAGTTGTGTCTACGGCGACCACCTTCCAGCCGAGTTTCGCAGCAAATTGCACGCCCAAGTGTCCCAAGCCGCCACCAGCTCCGAGAATTGCAACGACCTTGTCTCCCTTGCCCCTGTCGCCTCCTTCCATGTTCAGTCCCGCGGCTGCCAGGGCGTTCCACACCGTGACGCCTGCACACATGAGCGGAGCGATGTCCACGGCTTTCATGGCTCCGCCACTCGGCACCCGCGCGACTTGCCTCACGTCCACCAAGCAATAATCTTGGAAGCCTCCGTCTCTCGTCAGTCCCAGGTTGCTGGCCTTTGGACACCAGACTCCATACCCCGGTAGATCACCACCATTGTCCACGCACTCTTCGCAGGATCCGCACGGGCCGAACGCACGGCCTGGCACCCCGACCAGATCGCCCCGTGATATCCCCTTGACTTGCGCCACGGACTGGGCCTCGTCACCAAACGCCTCGACGATACCCGCAAACTCATGAGATCCTACACGGGGAAGACCCTGTTGCATGGCGCCCGCGGTGAAGACGGCATCTGTATGGCAGTACGACGCGGCCGTGACGCGCACAAGCATCTCGTGGCCCTTTGGAGGTGCAGGGCGCGCAAAGTCCGTTTTGAGGACGTAGGGCTTGTTGAAGGCTTCGAGGACCTGTGCCCGCATTGTGCTTGTGCCTGTGCCTGTGCCTGCGCTTGTGGTTGTCGTCGTAGTGTTCGACATGGTCCTGATACTTGTACTCAGATCCCGAGCCTGCGCGGTGCGGTGTTGGTGTTGGCGTTGGTACCGGTGTCGCACAATGTGAATCCCTGGCTCTATAGAGCGGTGTTCTCGTAGACACCACGCACCTCGTGTTCGAACCGGCCTCCAGAGCGTGCGCCTCCCCTCGGCAGCAAGCAGAGTAGTGAAGAGAGCTATGGTTTGTTGACTTGTTTCCCGTTCCGTACCTGAGGTTTGCTAGAAGATATATCAATCAGAGCAACATGAAGAACGAGACCAAAACTCAAGATAAAAACTTTCGATCCAATAACCGCAAGAAATTCCAAGTGGACCACATCCTGGTCAAATAACCCGTTGGCTGTCGCGACGATGGTGGAGTGCGGGTTGGAATTTGGAGAACCCCAATCCTCTCTCCCCCATCCCCCGGGGGCCCACTTTTCGAGAACTACGCCGCCTACGCAGCCTTGCATTTGTTTCTCCAACTTGGCTATGACTTTAGGTCATGTAGGTATTAAAACTAGGTAGAAATCGGGGGGGGGGGGGGGGGGGCGGCAAAGCAGATACCCGAAAAGGTCACCCAAGCGTACGGAGTTGCCTGAGGTAGACACCCAGGTACGGGTAGGTAGGTAGGTACCTGTGACGCGTTGTTACATGATAGGACTACTACTTGCCTACGTTTCTAGCCATACTCGCCGCACGCGTAGCATGCATGCGTCGAGGAGGATCGGCTGGGAAGCTGTCGGGCAGGTAGGTAGGTAAGAGGTACGTAGATGGTTTGGAGGAAAGTGTATATTGTACGTATCCTTCTGCTGCTCGCATGAGTAACAACCCACCTAGCTACCTAGCTACCTCGGGGGCACCTTGGTGTATCTATACCGTCTTTGTCGTAAAGAGCAGTCTGTACCTGTACGCGACCGCACCGGTCAACAACATCTCCGAATCTGACGCTGCTCTTACCGTTGAACTCGTCTGCAAAGTCATATACGAAACGTTGACGTCCTAAAACTTGCGGATAACCGTTCGCAAGGCCATCAATCCGTCAAGGTACATTACACTTCGAAAGGGTAACAAAAATGGGGAAAAAATTATGAACGAAGCATCTGAAGCGAATCAATGCTTTTTGGGCATTTTCTTTCTGCAGTCCTACAAGTTACCCTGACCTGACAGAGTAGTCTTTATCACCTTGAAAGGGAAGCGTACTCATAAACCATCATCCAGCAAAAGAGTCCTACCAATAAAATGCCGCAAGTCGTGGTGCCGTATCCCAAAGCCGTCGGTGGACAATTCAACCAGAGCCCGAATTCCCCCATGCAAGCCTCCTCCATCAGTCGTTGCTAATCATCTGTGAGTATTATATAATAGTCCCAGTCCAGCCAGTCCTTTTGTCATTACATGATAATGTCCGTCCAAAGAGATTCATCCCACGTAGCAGAGTATTCAGATCCTCAAAACTTTAGTGGAGAGATTTCGTGCCCCAAGGAAACGGATACCTCCCGCAAACGGCCATCCGTCTCATTACGCCCTGAAGCGCCGTCGCAACGAAGGTATCGAATATAAACAGAAGTGCGAAGTCGTGGCATCTATTCAAGAGTGGAACAGATCCCATGCTCGAGCGCATAAGCTTAAGAACTCTTCCTTCTTTGCTTTTTGAGTGGCAGGGCTGTCTCTACCTTCTCCGAAGGGACCACTATGGCGAAGGCGTTCTCGTCCGGAACCGAGAGGTGGGCTGCTACCTTCTTCATATTCCATACGGGTCCTTCGTCGTCCCGAAAGGCTGTTAGGTAAAAACTTTTGAGGAGTCGAACTATCCTTCACAGCAGGATGAGGTGAGGGAGGAGTGGGGGGTTGATGACCGCCATAATGGACAAGTCGTGGCAAAAGCTCCTCCCGTCCGCCAGTCATCTCGTGAACAGCCTCTTCCGCCGATCGATACTCTCGAGGTCGATCAAAGTGTGGACCTGTTCCCTGCGACATGGGATGAGCAGTCTGCGGCGGGAAACCTGGCGAAGGGAGAGGAGGTCCATGGCCGTGAGAGGGGGTCGAGTTTGCATGTAGAAAGGACGGTCGGCCAGGACCCGGGTTGAGCTCACTGGCTCCAAACACGTCGGCAATGGGAGGAAGTCGGTTAT
This sequence comes from Exophiala spinifera, assembly GCF_000836115.1. Lineage (NCBI taxonomy): Eukaryota > Fungi > Ascomycota > Eurotiomycetes > Chaetothyriales > Herpotrichiellaceae > Exophiala > Exophiala spinifera. The sequence goes on from NW_015622515.1 coordinate 2,120,240, forward strand.
TTGTTTGGATTGCAGGTACATGATGGATGTGAGTTTGTGATGAGTTGGCAATGTGGTCATTGATTTGTCTAGATGGTGGTGCCTCGTGTCTGCCGGTAAAGGTTTGATTTAGGGGCGCGGATTGAATGACACGTTCGTTGGCAAAGCGTTCGGCTGCAGGGGGCACAATCGATAAACCAGGTGGGGGCCTTTTCTTAGAAGAAGCTGCAGGTGTCTTGGAAGTGGTTGCCGTTGCTGGCTCGCTCGTCTTTCCGGTATCTGGCCCATCTCCCCGTGCAGATTTGAGAAGTCGTGCTTGAATTATGGAGCGTTGCTGGTCCCTGACAGACATACTACGCTCCAGCTGTTCGCGCATTGCCGGGTCTTGGGTTTGGAAGCCGGGGGACAAGCAGGCGAGGCCGACATCCTGCACTACCAACCCGTCTCTCGCTGTCAGTGGCGTAGCTGATGGCCGAGAGTTCACATTTGCAAGTAAGGCGCCAGTTGTATTCAGGTCCAACTTTTTAGGCCTGTGACGAGTTGTCTGAAGGGAGGGGGATGAAGGAGGTTCCTTCTTTACAATGATCTTGGGGTGGTCGGAACTCCGAAGTCTGTGTGAACGTCAGTAAGCGGTATTTCTAGTTCAGTTATGAAAGACTCACGATCTTGGAGATCTCTTCCCATCTGATGGCGTTCTCTCGTTGGCATTCGCGGGTATGGCCACCTCTGAAGGCATGCCCGAGTCCGAGTTCCTGTCTCTGGGTGTGACACTCGTAGAGGGCGCCAGTGGTGGATAGCTTCTCGGGCTCAGATTACGGTCGAGTGAAGGCATCGGAGCAACCGCAGCTGAAGCCACTACGGTCGACATGGCTCAATAATGTTTAGGTGGTAGCAAGGACAGTGTCGAGGCTCGCCGTCTTCCAAGGAATATTCTGCAAAGCCCAGCCGATGTCCAACTCTTTGTTCCTTGTCAATCACAACCTAATATTCGATGGTGCACCGTGGTGTTTGTCAATTGGGTAAACAGCAAACTAAACGAGTGGTTTCGCAGAAATACAGCGCGAGAGGTAGGACAGCGATTCGATCGCTGAGCCAGCACGACCTCTGGTGGAAAGCGGGTGGCTTGAGGGCGACAAAAGCCAGAGCACTCCGGTCAAGGCGTATTGGGGTGGAAAGGGAACGGGACGAGAGAGCAACGAGCGGCTAGGACGTTCTTTGAGAAACACGGCCCTGTGAGGTTTCGAATGATGAGGGAGGGAGGAAAGGGAAAAAAGCGGGTGCGGGAAGGAGGGCAAGAAACGAGGCAAGCTAAGACAAGTGGACTTTTGGATGGAACAGACACGACAGGGTGAACCGGGAGGCATGAATCAGAGATGTCGAAGCAGAAGAGGTGTGGCACAGACTAGGCGAGTGGTGCACTGGTGCCCGTGTTGCAGGGGATCGATCTGCCCCAGGCCCTTAGCCAGCATACACCTCTTGCAGTCATTAGAGAGGAGCTGAGGCTTCCGTTAACCCCCTTGAGCCTAGCGGCCTGGCGGGAGAGTTTCAGGGATGCAGGCAGTACAATAGAAACCCAAGCAGCGCCCAGCAGTCAGATTCTAGGGTGCCCTTTTCAACCCCCGGCAGACGGAGTAGGCTGCCCCTTCTTACTTGGACTGCTCCCCCCAACTGACACAAAAAGGCTACCGATCCGGCAATCTATCGCCAATTATTCCACGCATCCTGGAGCTTTTCGTTTCGACTTTTGTGTTTTAGTTGGCCATGGCTCAGATGCCCGCACCAGCCATGCCTCACCGACGGACAAGTAGCCTGATCAATACTCATATCGCCGAGTTTGGGATTATTATTGCGACCGCTCGTCGCGTCTATCGTCTCATGGCCGCCACCCCCCGGCGCAATCGCTTCGACACAGTTCGGCTGGACCCGTTCGCCAGTTCTTTTTGCGTGCACGGTGCGGCAAACAGTGTTTCAAGTTCCCAGCTGCTGGCGTCTGTGCCCTAACGCATGACCCAGGACCGTGCACCTCGCTGTTCGTCGCGACTCCTCGCCCCGCGGCCTTAACGACGCGTTGGAACTCGTCTGTGGCGAACTTCTAGCCTCGTGTCACGGCTCGTTTTCGATAGAATCCTGCTTCTCTCTTTTTTTTTGAATGCAGCAGAACAGAAGGAGTCCTAGTTGGCTGACCCGCATGTGCGGATTGTTACGCACCAGGCTCTAGTAATAGCCTGTCACACGTTGCAGCCAGACGGGAATGTGTGCCCGAGTATTGGAGCGTCTAGGAGAGACCTGCATGTCGCAGCCGCCCCAAAGCGGCACCGAGAGGCGAGCTCATTGGGTCTGGAAAGCCTTCCTCCCCCTCCCACCAGTGCAAGCGAAGGTCACTCAACGCTGCCAGCCTTTCAGATTAAAACCGGTACCGTCTGCGCCAGGCGAATCTGGTAGTTAGTAATTAGACTAGGTTAGCCCTGGACACCCGAGGCCCAATGTCGTATTCCTCACTTGCAGCACACTATCATCTGTAGGCGCGGCCAAACAGTTTAAATGCTGAGGAAAGTCTCCTGCAAGGCCGGAGTCATGTCTGGAAAGAGGCTGGCTGACGGTACACTACAGTGCACCCCAGAGAATTGCCTTATGATTTGCTGAAACAAGCCACAAGCCGCTCGGCGTCGATCGCGTTGTAACGGTTGCCGGATTTGTCAGGCTTGAAAGCCTGACGCACTGGATCAATCTGCACGTCTGCTGATCGAAGCGATGGCAGATTGTAGAAACGGCTGACGGCAATGATCCGTACTAACAAAGGCAGGCAATGATCATCGATCTTCCAAACAGCTGCAATCTATTGTACGGGGTGTACCACATCCCTGCTTTGTTCATCATTGTTTGGACGTAAAATTTGGGTTCCCTGATTGGACATGAATCTTTGATGGGGAGATGATCAAATACTCCGTATGCCTGCAATGGTTGTTCCTCTGTCCAGTCAGACAAGGAATCCTCGTCCTCATGTACACATCTGATTCCGCTGGCGGTCTCACTTATCGCTAGTTTCATCTCGGTGTTTTCTAGCGGAGTTGAGCCACGAGGGATGACAACAGATGTCGATGCGATGGGCGAATGATGCCGGTTCTTGAAACGCTCACTTGTACGCTAGCGCCTTAAGGTCCTAGTAGCGTTGCTTGACCCCTGTATGGATGATCGCTGGGCCTCAAGTGTCGCAATCAACAACTTATCGAGGACTGTGTACAGTATGCACTCCGTACTCGGGAAAGACGCACTAAACAACAAATGGTCTTGTCCTGGTCTCGTATCTGTAGACGAACACCTCCGAGATGATGATACAAAAACAGCTGGAAAGTCTTTTCTCCCTAAGTTGTTGCGTACATCAGTAGAGCGTGTCCTCTCATGCAGCATACATCACGCTGGGTAGCATACGAGGCAATGCTGGACTCATCATGTCGAAAGGTGGTGTTAACCCTGTAGACTTTCAGCATATAATTCGGGCATTGCCTCGTACATGGGGATGGTTTGAGTTTCTGTCCAGTCCAGTGGCAGAGGTAAAAGCCAACTTTTGTCTTAAGAGTGGTCTGAATCAAGTGTTTACAGTTCGAGAAGGGCAAGATTTGCTTGGTATTTAGGCTAGGTATTTGATTTTCGTGCGTCCTTTTCCGTCAGTGCACTGCCGCTGTTTTCAGGCTGTCTGTATGAACACTTGTATAATCTACCATGACGGTTGACGGCGGCTGATCTCTCCAGCACAGAGGATGAGTCTGAGCGCAGGGATTCATGAGGGTCGACGCAGAGAGTTTGAAGCCTTATGGCACAACCATAAGCCTAGCCGTGTCAGACATGTTTGTTCTAGCCACGGTGTATAGAACATTCCTCAACATGAGCTGTCAGACAAAACACCTTTTCTTCTTCGACAGCCTCGCAGACTTTCCGCATCTTGGCGCTAGACTAACGACTTTCCGGGCATGGTTGGAGATTTTTCACGATGATTGCATCTCTCTCAACATTGAACCAGGTTCGAGAAGTACAACAGTAAAATTAGCGGTCATCATGTCGAGTAACGGTGACGTATCAATGGTGGATGAGGACGAAGAACTCACGCACGCCGATGATTTGACTTTGGGTGGTCTGCCGAAGCTGGTCATTGTACGTTTGGCAAAAATCTGTCTCCATCTTCTGAAGGGCATCTTTCTGATATCATCTTACGACATCTAGCTTCCGGGCGCCTCTACTCATGCTGCTTCATTCCAAATTGAAAAGGAAGATCACACACTAGGCAATGCCTTACGGTATTTTGTCAATAAAAAGTAATGCGGCCTTGTGCTTATAACCGTGTCCCCGTGACCAGTACTGACATTCTTTCCAGTCCTGATGTTGAATTTTGCGGATACACCATCCCCCATCCCTCCGAGACAAAGATGAATATTCGCATTCAGACTTGGGGTAAGTCAAGACGTCCTCGACAGCGATCGACGCTAGCAGATTGTCTAATTCAAATGCAGAGGATACCCGGACGACAGCGGTTGATGCCCTGCGAAAAGGACTCGTTGACATGATGGACGCTTGCGATGTGATTTCCGAAAAGTTCACCCAAGCACGAGACGAATTTGATGCAAAGAAAGCCTAATGGCTTATTGATCTTGGTCATGCATTGCGACGGCGCTGGAAGGGCTTTTTCTGTTTAGCTATGTACAGTTATCGCTACCACGACTTCTAGTTTCGTCCCTGTGAACATTTGTTAGGCCGTTTGCGCGATGACTTGCGGTAACGAGACATACCTCGAGGAATCCAGACATAAAGTTCTTTGGTAACCTGGCGTTTTCATCTTCTTCCGTTCTGAAGTACTTCATGATATGCGAATTCTGTTTCCAGAAGTTCAGTGTTTCCTGCAAGTAATTCCGCGTCAGCCTCCTGCCCACATCGCCGGATTGTCCAACGAACCTGGAACTCGGCCTGACTCTGTTGGATCAGGACATCCACCGCCTGTAGATGATTGACGTATCTGTGTTTCTCAAACTCTTGTCTGACTTTCGTCCGGATCTTGGAGACAGGCATGTTTAGGGAGTACATTGACTGGATCTCAGGGCTCTTTTTTCTCTTCATCAGCAGCGCTCTCCGTCGTATGTCAAGGGGGAATCAGCATACAGCTCTGAGCCATTCGCGGTATGATCTGAGAACTCGTCGTTGCGCATCTGCCCAGTTAATGGCTACGCAAAGGTCAGCGCGTCTGCGAACATGATGTGGAGAGATTTGACGAACACGACCTCGACCGTTGGGCCAGATATGTAGGGTTAATCGTCATGTTGATGTATTGCACACTCACATGGGAGCGTTCTCAAGAATGCTGGTCGGCAACAGAGGCAGTCCGCTGGATTGATGTTAAGGTCCAGCTTCGACCTCGGCGAACCTGCTTCATTTGTTGCCCAATCACCACCAGGCATTTCGTAAGTGGAGTTCAAGTTAAAATACCTTTCAAAGTCCTTCGATGACATCTGATGGAAGAAACCATAGTCACCAGCAACAGCACCTTAACGCGGTACCAGAGAAGGAAGTAATGGGTTCTATCGAGAGAGCCATACCACCCACAATGTCCAGACGCACACATACGCTCAACCGCATAACCAACGAGACTAAGATCCAAGTCTCTCTTTCGCTTGACGGAGGTCCCCTACCTGCCTTTCAACCGTCGGAACACTTCCCTCCGTCAATACCTACAGCACAAAAGCAAGCACATCCTGATGTACTCTTCCCTCTGCCATCGTCCCATCATGCAACACAAATCACGGCAACCCAGCAGATTGCCATCTCGACTGGAATTGGATTCCTGGATCACATGCTCCACGCACTAGCAAAGCATGCTGGCTGGTCATTAGCAGTCCGCGCATCAGGCGATCTCATCATCGATGACCACCACACTGCCGAGGATGTCTTTTTGGCAATTGGATCGGCCTTCAATGGTGCCTTGGGCAAGAGAACCTCCCTAGTGCGTTTTGGTCGAGGAGATGCGCCTCTTGACGAAGCTCTTTCGTGGGCCGTAATCGATCTGTCAAACCGACCCTACAGCGTGATCGATTTTGGTTTTACCAGAGAAAAGATCGGTGACCTCAGCACTGAAATGATCACCCACGGTCTCGAAAGTTTCGCCCAGGCTGCCAGTGTCACGCTACACATCAAGTGTGTCTATGGCCACAACAACCATCACAGGGCAGAGAGCGCCTTCAAGGCTCTTGCTGTAGCATGCAGGCAGGCATGCGAGAGAAGAGCAGAAGGTACTGTTGGTAGTGGAGATGTGACAAGTACGAAAGGCGTGCTTGGATCTAGTGTCAATGAATAGGAAAATTTAGATTGTAACACAAGGCGTCCTCGAACCTTCCTTTCATTCCCCAAGTGAAGCTTCCAATTGTTACAGGATACAGGGTCTGTCGCATTGACGACAAAAAAGAACGCTCGCAACAGCAACAGCCACCCAATACCAGTTCTGAACGACCTAATGACGTTTAACCTTTTGATATGCCATGAGTCTCTGCGATGGAGAGTAAGCGCACCCAGAACCGCGCCAGAACTTCGTTTTGACGCCAAAACACCACAACACCACGCTTAAAGTCCATAACCGTCGTAACAAAGATGTGGCAAACCAACCATACTCAACCAAGCCCTCCCCACGCGCCTCGTATTCTCCTAGCTAGCTGAATATCTTTCTGCATGATGGTGACCCTTTTTGCGTGGATGGCGCACAAATTGGTATCTTCGAAAAGGTGTACGAGAAAAGCCTCGCTGGCTTCTTGTAGTGCCTGTATTGCTTGGCTCTGCCATCTTAGTTCTTGAGCCGCTCGAACGGGCAAGAGATCGATTGCAATTTCGCGCACGAGACGCGCAAAGGGGAGCTTGAGGATTAAAAGGTCTGTCGACTGCTGATATCGTCTGATTTCACGAAGAGCGATCGTTCCTGGTTTATATCGATGTGGTCTCCTAGTAGGAACTGGATCGCCGGCTACCTTTGAAATCAGCTCAGTCCCATGGACGTCCGATAAAGAAGAAATCTTACGTTGCGCGCGAGGCCGACCGGTACTTGCTCTGGGTTTGGGCCGAGAACTTTGCCCTTTCCGGGGAGTCATGCGTTCGGATGGGCGTCTCACATGTTTGGTTTGCGCCATGGTGCCGATAGAGATTCTGAGTTCCCCAGAATGAGAGCCGACGGGGAAGGGCGTAGGGAAATAGCCAACGCAAGTTGCTCCTGGAGTCGAAAGCGAGTCGGTGGGTTTCGTGGGGAGTGCCAGTCGATGAGGGAGGGGTCTTGGAGGGATTAACCAGCACCGGGGGATCGGGCACAGTATGAGTAACTTGGCTCAAGAATGGTCGAGTCCGCTTCTCCTGGAGAGGGGAAATTCAGAGAGTGATCTGTCAGACTGCAATGCAGTCCTGTCGCGTCTCGTAGGCTGGAGTTGTTCAGAAAGTGGTCGTCGACTTCGATGTCGCGTCGCAGTGATGCGATGCGCGTCCTTGACCAAAAAGTGCCTTCGTGCCACAGGCAATTGGATTGGTGGCTGACAAAGACCCAAGATGGCGACGGAGCCTTGCGCGGAGCATGCATACCTAACGACATCATTCGACAGTCTGCGCTTCAGACACCTCATTCTTCAGACAATCCCGCATACAAAAAGGCCACCTACCAACTGCCCGCACTCACCTTCGCCTTCGCTGTCGCCACTACATGAACCTATCATTCCCTATCCTGTCGCCGATTCCTCCTCCAGATAAATATCACAATGACTACTCAGATCTTCGCTCGCCGATCCTGACACAGTCCGTCTTGTCTCCTATCTACACAATTGTCCAGAGTCCCGAATTCCTCTCAGACTTCTCGCGAACTATCCTCCCGGTTTTTCAGCTCATACCTTGGATCATGGCAGCAATATTAGGCGGCGGAGAGGATGCTCTAGGCCAGCTGGGGCAGTTCCCTTTAGAACAGTGGTTCTTCGAGATGCCGCCCTGCACCCGATACTGGACAACAGCCACAGTCATAACATCAGTTCTCCTGCAATGCAAGGTCATCACGCCGTTTCAGCTCTTCTACTCATGGCGTGCAGTATATCATAAGTCTCAGGTAAGGGTCATTTCCCACCCACAGAATACCGCGATTTCAGTCCTGATACATTGATCCAGTACTGGCGACTGATTACAACGTTCATTTACTTTGGCCCCCCGTCCCTCGATCTTGCCTTTCACGTCTTCTTCCTCCAGCGGTATTCGCGGCTTTTGGAACAAGGCTCGGGCCCCTCGCCGGCCGTCTTTTCGTGGCTTCTGCTCTATGCATGCGCATCACTACTCGCGCTCAGCTCACTCACCACCTCAATCCCGTTCCTGGGCTCCGCGCTGTCGAGCACACTAGTGTACATCTGGTCTCGGCGGAACCCGGATACGCGACTCAGCTTCCTGGGAGTGCTTGTGTTCACGGCACCCTATCTACCTTGGGTGTTGATGGGCTTCCACATGTTCATGCATGGTAGTATCCCCAAAGATGAAATCTTGGGTGTCGTTGTTGGCCACGTCTATTATTTTCTTGCCGACGTCTGGCCTGGTCTACATGAAGGACAGAGACCAATGGACCCTCCAGAATTCTGGGTTCGATTATGGGAAGGGCGGCGGGCGGAAACTGGAGAGCGAAACATCGATGGAGATGTAGCTGCCGCTGCTGCGCGACCTGGAGAGGTACGGTGATTGAGCATTTGTGAAAAAGTAGCATAAAATAAGATCGAAATTCACACTACATTGAATCAGCAGCCAGGGGGGAATCTATGTTCTAGGTTCGCTCTCATCAAATTAGTCAGACTTAACTTCTGTGAATTAATCTGGATGGAGTATGAACAGCAAGGCTGATCGAAGGACGGTGATGCCTCGTATGCGTAGAAGCTCATTGCGTGTCCGATTCGAGTCCTATCGGACCATATCAGGGAAAATCTCAGGTTATCAACGATGCCATGGCCCGAAGTGATTAAGGCTAAGGTGTGAATGAGAGGCCTTGCTCCTATATCCTTTGAGTGCCCTCAACTTCCCTTATGATGGTTGTCGGCTGTAACGACAGTACATAGATTTTGACAGTTGAGGCTGTCAGAATCCATTAGCTCGGTTCTGATACACCCAAAGCCGCGGTCAAATATTGCTGCATATCTTGTTTGACGTGTACAAAGCATGTACTACCTACAGCAGTACGTTGCGCACAGGTTGCTGCCAAGCAAGACCCGGACGAGGCGGTCAATCTGACACTCTTCGTTGATTTGAGATCTGCTCGGCACATGATTGACTTCCGAAACCCGGGGACACATCGTATAACATGAGTGGTCCGGTACCCTTATAGGGTAACGTGCTTTCGAAGCTCTGCGTAAAGGGCTTCTCCTCGATACACAGGGTGCGGAAGGGAAGACTAGGCCAGCCGTATCTAGGTGGGCAAGAGAGCTCGAATCGATGGAAATGAGAAAATGCATAGACGCGCCCGCGATAGGAGATTGGATTGTTGGTCGGGAAGGGTCTTTGGGCGTTCTTTGGGGTTTGAAGTAATCGATGTTTCGCCAAAGCTGTAGAGTTAGTACTTGTCATCGAAGTCTCCTGCCGAAATCCGTCCTCGAATCTGTTTCTACACGGAGCGGTGGGTATGTCGAAGTGACAAGTCTAGTCTTCAGGCTCGCCTTGTTGTTTCTCCAGCTGTTCTTCCCTTTCTCGGCGTCTCTTTTCCTGTCTGGCCATCGGATGCTCACCGTCTTCTGCGATTTCGCCAGCCTTCAACCCTAAAGCTCTTCGTAGCCTTTCGCTCTCTCGTTCTTTCGCTTCGGCCAATTCGTGTACTTGATAGCTTTTGAGGCCTTTACCATCCACTCTCCGACCGCCTGAACGATTGCCGACCTTGTTACGCTCCATCTCTGCTGTCAACTTTTGGCGCAACTTGTCGCATTCTTCGTCAATCTTGTCTTCGTCAACTTCATCATCTTCCAGCTTCTCTCGCAGTTCGAGGACTTTGACCTCGATATCCCGCAGCCTGTCGTGGTTCAGAATCTCCTGATCCGGTTTGCGAGCCTTGGGGCCACGGGCGGCCTCGAGGCTGTAGGGTGCACCTACACCTGCGTCCCGGGGTTTCAGGAGGGAGAGATTTCGCTGAACATAGCCTGAGGTCCCCGACCCACGGGGAGTGGATAGGCCAACGTTGGATGACATGTCGAGAAGCCTTGCAGCTTAGACTTTTAAGAAGAAGAGAACAATTGAGGAACGAGATGATCCTAGAAGGTGAGGGTGATTTATTACGAGAAAGTTGGGAAGGAGGGCAATGATTAGATAAGATGGAATTCAATCACGTGCCAATATTTCATAATACCTCTCGTAGCTCCAGGTCATAATATGAGAGGACCTGTTGCAGTCGAAGCTCCTCATGTCGCTCATGTCGCCGAGAGAAAAGGCAGGCGGTACCGATTTTCAGAAACCCGAGCTTGATATTCAGTCAGGCCTGAATGCCGGCGCCAGCATGTCTTGTTTGGCACTCAAGACAGCCGGGGAAAAAAAGAATACCGATACTACATTCATCAGAAGCCAGAGCTTCGAGAATTGCCTCAGAGAGCGCCCGTACATGAGTTAGACGCGAACTTGAATTCTGCAAGGGACTGGACGCTGTCTACACGGGTTCTGGCTGGCTAGGCCTGATCTCTGCTCACTCCAAACGCGGTCGTCAACAAGCACACACCGGCAGATCAAACGCAAACATCCACGACGCCTTTCTCCCTGCTGGAGCTTTCTCGAAGCGTCCCTCGCGAGCACTGCCCTTCGTCACAGTCCCACAGACCAGATTTAACCTTTTGCTTACTGTCTCATTGTCTCGAAACTCGAATGGCCGAGCGCACTACGTACATTACCCTAATCTCCAGAGACAACTTAGATCACAAGAGTCTAGCTAAACTTGACTATCGGGCATCGGCTAGATTGACTCTGGAGGCAGACTGAGCAGTACCTGCATCCTAGTCGCCCCTCCCGGCTGACACGCCATCATGCTGCATGCCCAGCTGCTGAATACCTTTTCCCGCGAGAAGATCTCCCGGACCCTAGACAGGCTCTAAAGAATGCCCATAGCCGGGCCCGCTATAACCAGACCTGGCAGAAGCTGATCTGTTATTGGAATCGCATCATGGACGACCATGTGTTGCCCGAACCGCCCTTTAAGCCCACCGAGGGCAAGCAGACCGCCCGGGACATCAATGACTCTAATGGAATAGAAGCGGATGATGATAAGGTGTCTCACCACTACCAACAGGCGTTGGAGGAACAGATTCTTGCTTCCTGCCTTGAGTTTATCCAACAGCCCATTCATCCTCAAACGTTTCCTTCCATTCTGGTATCCTTTTCGGCAATTCTCCTGTGATAACGCGGCACAAAGCACTAAATTATTATTCATAAACTAAACCCAATAATACCTTCCAAGCTCATCTACAGTTGTCAGATCTGGACCCTCGCGCTGTCGATCTTGGAACACCGGTATTTGTTCTTGTATCACCCCGTATATCGATCTCGGCCTTACCGGACACCGCGATCGGTGGCCGCTCAATAACACACAGGGACTGGTGGCGGAGCTGGTAGAGAATCGGGCTTTACGGATTTCGGATCCGGATGACCGAGATCCCGCCAGCCCAGGGCCAGCGGGATCGAGACGGCCAGATCATTTACCTTTTAGGACGTCAGCCTCTACTTACAGGTGCTGGCGCCAGTCACTGAATAGGAATGGGACGAGACTCCCCCAAAACGAGCTCGGGCTTGGGACGTTAAAGAGTATGTATCTCCCCTGCGGCCAACATGCTGCATTTGTGTCTTGGCATAGTTCTTTGTAAAAGCATGCGTGCCTAGGACAGCCTAAAAAGGATTTCGTAAAGACTTCCAGGTGAAGGTCTTAACTAAGATTCATAACTCTGGTTTTCGCGAAAATCTTCAGACTAACAAGATATATCTGCTCTTTGATAGCTCCTGAGGGATTTACAAAATTTATATTAATTCATTTATCCCTGAGGTTGTGAGTTGGTTGTCTCTGAAAGTGTCACTTTGTAGTCAATCCCCCATACAATTTCATGTCAGAACCAAAACGCAGCATGTTGGCCACGGGGAAGATAATACACTATGGGGTATAAAATAATGATCAAAATATACAAATAATGAAAGTGGAACAACATCTCCCCAAAAAACTCAAAAGGAACTCGCTGTCAAATTTACCTCTGAATTGACCTCTGAATTGGTGTTCCGCTACCCCAATTCTGCTTAGCTCCTACGACCGAATTGCTGGATACTTGAACTCTAGCTAATGGTAGCTCCAGGGGAAGCTTTTGTCTTTGGACGTGATTCGGAGTGGAAGAATTATCACCAAGTTACGCGTCGTTGGATGTCAATCTCCGACTATCCCGTGATCGGGATTCATGATCGTGGTACTTGAGTAGTTTCGACAAACTAGTATAAAAGCAGGAGATTCCTTTGTGACCGTCTGGACGATAAAAATACAGCAAGAGTAACGCCAAAAACATCATAACCTCAGGCAGAAATTCCATGCTATCAAAATGACAGAATACTTAGCAAGACCATTTTTCATTTTGTCTGCCACACTGGTGTTGTCACTGTCTGTAGTGGGTCAGGCCACAGTCTACTCGATACCAAACGATGTATATCAAGGAGCCATACAGATGCAGGAGAACTCAGGTCTTTATCCTCTTGATGGGCCAAAGCTAACTCCGTGGCCAAATGCGACCTCATATGATTGGTATGTCTATGGTTCTGCATTGGAAGACCTTGTGGGCCATCATACACTAACAGTGTTTAGGTGGTACTTTGATGTCGTTTCGACATCTAACAATGCGTCATTTGTGTCCACTTTCTTTCTCAATCGTGGCGCCTTTCGTGGAGTTAATGAAACAGCACCGAATGTGGTCGATGCATCGGTTACATTTCCAAATGGTACTGCGGTAGATACCACTACGTTTGTCGATCTAAACGAGAACGTTACTGTCACAACACTTGGAAATGGTTCTTCTGGAGATTGGACAGGCACTGGAGCTAATTGGAACGGCTCACCCGACTTGAAATCATATACCATAAACTACAATTCCTCGGCCATCAAAGGAAGCATCGTTCTCACCTCGGTAAATCCAACCAACGGATATCCATACAAGGAGTTCGGGATTGCTGACCATACATTAACTAGGTTTCTCCAGCGCATTATCCTTGCAACAAGGCTGAGCCATTCTCAGACGAATTGCTTTGCCCAAATGTTGGATGGGCTAATTCTATTCCGGATTCGAATGCCGTTGTTGACCTGACTGTCAATGGAGAAAGATTGGCGTTTACCGGCTACGGGTACCACGACAAGAACTGGGGTGACATCAACTTCGCCGAAGCTATAAAGTCGTGGTATTGGGGCCATGGCCGATTGGGTCCCTACTCGATCGTATGGTTTGATGCTCTGGGCACGGATGGCACAGAATACGTGTCGTCTTGGGTCACCGACGACGGCACGATCATTGCTGGCAACTGCACTTCGGGATCGTTACGGGTGCGGCCTTTTGGCACCAACGCTACCTACCCGCCGGACCCGACTTCCCCGCTGCCCGACGGCTATTCGATATCTTACGATCTTGGAGCGAAAGGCACGCTGGATGTAAATTTCACCAGAGAGCTGCACTTTTTTTCCACGCCCACATACAATCGATTCCTCGGCAACCTGGAGGGAGGCATCACTGGTGAGCAAAACTTCACCGGTCAGGCGCTGTGTGAGCAGTTTGCATTCTAGACAGATACCCCTGAAGGAACGAACTGGGACTGGTGTAAAGGAGCCTGCTGAGAGCGAGCTGATCAATATGGTAAAATAAACTTCAACTTGATAACTGATTCCTAGAACTTTAAATTGAGGAAGGCCGGTCGTACTTATAACCACATAAAGGCTGCCTCCCATGATCGACTTGGGAAAGCATATCCTATCCAAAGTTCCCTACATCACAAATGGGTACGAGCAATCAACCTTTCTTGCCAAGTTAGTAGTTACTGGTTGCTCTCAACAAAAACGGCACCTCCATCTGGTTAGCGCCTATTCTAGGCACCCCTAAATTTGCCGTCCATGCCTATAATGTGTCTAGTCCTTATCCATTAACTAGCACCGCGGAGGCATAATAGCACCTCAGGTTTCAGCTACTGCAAAGCAAAGCCGTCTAGAGAATTTACACTGTTGGAGTGCTTCATAGCGAAGAATGAACTAAAGATATATCCTCTTAAAAGTTGGTACACAGAGAAAAGCCACAGCGGGGAGAGAAGAGGGTGATTCAAGGGGAGGGAGTGATAAAGAGGGAATCCTTAAGTTTTTAGGTGGTTGTGCCCAATATCAAGAGGGCTTATGGGTACTGAGGCTTATAGTATTGTACTTGTAGGCGCTCTTTACCTATAAAGGGGGCAACTGTTCTTGATCAGGAAGGTAACCCGAGTGTTGTGTGTGTTATCTCGATTTCTATTCTACTTGTAAGGGATACAACGATTACAAGCACATCCCTCCTCACACTTCATCTGCTCCTCAGACAGCAATGTTCCCGCTGCGTCGATGCTGAATCGAGCTTCCCGATGAATCACCATCTCTGTCCTCCCAAATGCCTCCTCCTTGACAAGTTCCTAGCATCCTGGAGGCTGGAGCATTGAGTTTGTATAGAGCCCAAACTCTCTATTCCTACCAGCCTTTTTTGTCAACCGTTTGGACGTTTTCTCTTGTGTCCTCTCGTCTATTGTTCGTTAATTCGCGTCTGCTCATACGTTCCTCACAGATGCGTTTCGTGATGATGTCTGGTGAATGAAGTCAAGTCATTGACAAAGGTATCGGTAGCCACTGCTGTATTACCTCTTTCCCCCTCTGTAGGCCTGCATCACAGACTCGGCCTTGCAGCATTATCAAACCATGTGCGGTACGCCCTCAATCTCTTGCCATCCTCTCATCTCTTATGACTGGGTGGGTGAAAGCCGCTGCCACCATGTGGAGGTTTTGTGTCCTTATACACAGCTGCAAGATTACCCGGCCACGGTAATGTGTCCGGCTCCTCCACCGCTGTACGCTCGGCCGTCCACCCTGGCTGGCTTCGTGATGCAAAGTGCATACCAGCATGTTGTGGTTGTTGTGTCGTCTGCATTTGTGCTTGCCCGGTGTGTCCTCTCAGAGCAGCCGTGCTCTGAAAACCCATTGGCGCCATCTGACTGTACACTGGAGATTGCAAATTCACCATTGCAACGTTGCCGCCCATGAGGATAGAAGGATCAAGAGGAACATTAGGAGATGTTTGGAATCTCTGACTGATGACTGAAGGGACCCCACCGGTTTGATGCTCGTCCCCCATCCCTTGGGACATCGAGCCCATTTCGTCCGAATCCGACGCTCCATCGGCTCCATCGACTCCGTCCCTCTCATCCAAAATGTCGACCCCGTCCACCATATCGTTTTGACCTAGGGGTGAAAGCGGCCCATGATCGGATGATTCTCTGGGACGGCGCGTTGCGAGCCCGGGTGGTACGTCTGGAGGTCGATATGATGGCTGCCCTAGCGTATTGATGCCGTCCAACACAGACTCTGACTGGCTTTTGATAGGCCCTACACGTTCTACAGCCGGAGGATCGAGACCTAGACCACGGAGAATCGCATCGGTAGAGACGCGGCCGCTGCTCTCATCGGGGATGACACCAGGAAATCCACGACCCTCTCTGCATGCCCAATAGAGCCTCTGCAAAGCCTCGTCCATAACATCATGCATACCCCAGTACCTGGTCATGAACGTGGTAAGCAGACAGCCAATATCGCCATTGAGGCAAACAAGATCCAAACATTCGCAATGCATTTTCAACAAACTTACCAGTCCCTTGCTTCTCTTCGTCTCCGGGCGCTATATTCGCAAGTACTATCGCTTGCGACACAACCAGCGCAAGGGACGTTGCCATCGCACTGAAAAATGGTCAGCGGACTGGAAATCCGGGAGTACTGAGGGGGGATTTGGACACGGCGCAATCCAGCCCACCTTCGACTTTTTGATTTTACAACGATCGCAAGCCCTTCCAATCCGAACTCGGGCTCTTGACTGCTCAGAGCTCTCAGCTTTCGGTGGTAACCGGTTATCCTGTCGCTCCTTTCGATTTGGCATCCCGAACCTCACTCCCTCCCACCCCAATAATCTCCCACCCTGGGCGCGGGCTCTTAATAGGACAAGGACAAGTTCACGTCCGGCTCAGCCTCTGTTAGCAATCTGGACTTTGCAAAATAGCCAGCTTGAGAGAATTGCAAACGGTGAGTTGGAGCTGATCCCTTGAAATCGCGACTATCACCCTGAGACTTGGTGGTACCTTTTCATGCCTCAACGAAGCGGTAGCCCCCGGTGTGTCCGGCACGTTAAGGAGATTATCTGCATTGAGCTCGCGTGCTATGTTTTGATCCGCACAAAACCCCCGGCGTGCAAAGCTGTCAGGCTGGCGTCAACGAGATATCGAATTTTTCCCCAAACCCGATCGAGAGAAGATCAAGCTGCTGTCGAATGGTTAAATCAAGAACTTGGCAACTTGAGAACCGCTCTGCCATCGACAAGGCCAAAAAGGCAGAATGGAGATCTGGGCCGTTCGAGTGCGCTATCCAGAAATGTGTGCACTAACGGAAAAGGCTAAGTGGGCTTCTGAAATGCCAGCAGCACCACGTATGCGGATCCAAAGGTGGCGGCGGTATTACTGCCTTGCTTGTCGAGATTCACCCTTCGAACTTCCCAACACGGGCTTTTGCCAGGGCTTGTACGAAGACTGCAGGGTCTGTTTTAGAGACGCCGTGCCTATGACTTCAGTGCGAACACTCAGAATCCGCTGGTATCCAGGCGCGTTACTGCGACGTAACATACACTGCTAAAATCATGAAGCGAGTTCTCGGATATGTGACAATCCCCACTGACAGGTACTGCCGTGAAAGACCCCAATCCATGATATTACATTATAAAATCTTGTTTCGCTGCCAGTGTTGACAGGCTCCAGCTCGTGGCCTGCTCTTCGCTGTCAATACAATACCTCAGCAGTGTCACGGACTGGAAATCTTCAGCCCCATCCCGCCCACTTTGAAGTCCTGGTGATGGCAAATTTCTCCAAGGCTCTACAGTTGCCCACTTCTATGCGCGGCTGTTACCGATCATTTTTACCAATGAGGGACAGTCTATGGTCCTGGAGACCTGCCAGCACCGACATTCAAGACTTTCAGAAACTGGCCCTTCCACCTCTGTTGAGCTCCCACGCGCCCCAGAAGATGCGGTGGAGGTTGGGCCGGATCTTCCATCCGGGCTGGACTGGTAACTTTGTCGCGTTTGGCCTAGAGGACAGGCAGTATGACTCCGACCAAACCAATGAAAAGGCTCGGCCGATGGTTCGCCAAAACTTACCAGTTCTTCCAGAACGACCGAACGGTAAATGGAACTCCGCGGATCGTCACTGGTCACTGACCGAGGGGTAACCTATCAATATATCATTGTCTGTACAGGAGTCCTACTCGAACATCACATGCCTCTTGGACTCCCTTCTACAAACCTGACCCGGCAAACCTTCGGGGTTGCTAATTGTCTTGCCAGATCGAGCATAGTAGTGCCCTTGACGGGCATGACCAGCACATACGGGTGCCTATCAAACCGACAGAAGACACGGACTCATGGGATGCGTTGGGCCCATGACAGTCTGTCCCAAGGCTTCTATCGCAACGACGCGATATCTATCTCCAGCGGTTACCTAGTGTCGTGCGTGCGATGGAGTACTCAGAGACCGGAGGTTTCATCCGAGCCCAAACAGCAGTCAAGTCTGACAGAGGAGCCCATGAGTGCACCCCAAAAGTTACAGTCAGTACAAATGCTTCTGGCAAGTGCTGAACTTGAGTGGGGCTGAAGGACCCAAATTGCCCCCCCGTCAATACCAATACACGTACTTGTACGAGTATTGCATAACTACAGTATATTCCAGACGAAGACGGAAGCGCACCACACTTTTCAACCTGTTTCGAGCCGTGGCTTTCAGTATCTCTGTTCGGCTGCTCAGAGCCAGCCATAATATCTCACGGATTCGCAAAGCTGAAGGGCAACCCTCAGAAAACACCCCCGGTCTGATCTCGTTCAAGACCTCCTCACTCGGTTGTGGACGCTGGAGACAAATGCCATTCGATGCCTAGGTTTGTTCTGTCGTTCGCGGACCGTCGACCGATCCGTCGAGTACTTTGATGCTCAGCTGCTCGTGGGCTGCGGGGAGGTGCACCTGTGCCCGTCCAAGGCAGTGAAATCGAGTAGTACAGGAGGAGTGGCCTCCTTGATCGGTACGAGCTCGGCCGCGGCAGATGCGTGCACGAATTCTCGAGTCCCCGCCATCAAACACCGAATTCCATCCTAAGCGTGTCGACCGCTCGATTCGCCCGCGAGCAAAGCCCAAGGCCTAGAGAGATCTCACGACTCGCTTCGTTAAACCACCTACATTGACACAGATAGAGCAGACACGAATCACGATGGGAACCTTGCCGTATCTTCTAACCATCACGTCACAGAGATCGACCCGCCGCAGGAAATTCAAGCCAGCGCTCATCATGCATTGCAACGCTCTCGACGTGCATAACTAGAAAATAAATACACCGACGACATGCACGCACATACACAACGCGTTCTTTTTCAAACATATCGAACAAAGTGTCTGCTATCTTTCCTGGACGGCTCGGCCCTCCCTTTCCCAACCTCGATCTCCGAACTACGAATCCCACATGACCTCGCCCAGTGCGAGCAGGATCTCCTGCTGGCCCTTCCTGGCCTTGATGCTCTCTTCTCTATCCTCTCCTCTAAGTTTGGCACTACAAATCAATTCCACCAGCGTACGCAATTCATCATACGTATACCCGATATCCCTGCTCTGGGCCTTGCAATCTCGAACATACTGCAGCACGGCCTCTGGCCCTTGTAGGAAGAGATTGAAATATTGAGATGACAAAGTCAATAGGCCCGAAATATCGTCGTCATCGCCTTCGCCTTCGGCGTCCGTGGTGCGCATCTCTGTCGAAATGCCTAGACCCGCGGCCAAGCTCGTGTCATCGGCGACTGCAGATCGGCCGGTGGCGCCCTTTGCAGGAGTCAAGGAAGTACTGGCGAGAATGGCCCTGAGATTCTGCTGAATGACCATGGCGTCGATGCGCACCTTCTCTGCGCCGTTCGTGTTCATGACGCCGATTGCGTCGGCGGCGATGACGATGTAACGATCCACAAGTCGAGCAAGACCGGTCAGGATGAAACTCCGTTCGCGAGAGCCGAGAAACGTTGCGATGTTCGAGTCGAAGGCAATCAGGTCATTGTTAAGCTCGAGAATCAGGGGAGATGCCGAGGCCGGTGGCGCAGCCAGGACATAAGGATACAGTCCAGAATCGAGCGGCGGGAGCGTCGTTGAGTCGCGGTTCAAAGGCTCACCAGGCGATGCCCCAGACCCGTTGTTGGTCGCAGCGGCCTCTGGACTAGGCCCACGGAACGTGCGTGAGAGTTGGTGTATAATGCCGCAACGTATATCGATGTGCAAGGTCAGCAGACTGGTTTGGGCGAGAGCGCTGAACGAAGACACGGTATTGTCGAAGGGAATGACTGTTTCCGAGCCGAGCGGTAGAAACACGGGGGCTTTCGCTCCAGGGTGATTTGGTGATTTGCCGCCGAGAGACCGAAGACCTGTGATCAGAGTCCACCTTCGAGCATTCTTGGACTGCGAGCCTGTCCGCGTGTGGCTGGGATGGCTGCTCTCGACGTGGCGGATCTGTTTCAGAGCCGCGGAGAGCCACTGCATGGAGTTGTACAGGAGAGAGAGCTGGTGCACAGATTTCGGATCAGAGATGATGTCGTAGGTTGACAGCGGATGTTGTTTCGTCGCAGACACCAGGGCTTGAACTTCTTTCTTGACGAGGGCGGATCGGGACGTCGCGCCGCCGGACTGCTCGTGCGCAAGCAATTCGATCGCGGCGTCGCGCACCTCTCCTGAGTCCGCGAATGCAGCGGCTGCCTTTAGTGCAAGAGTATTGACGTTCTGGTTCGCGGCAGACGGTACAACTCTGCTGACCAGAGCCTTGTAGTACCCAAAGCACTTGTCGTAGTACGTGACGAGTTGGTCGATGATGAGCTGTGTGAACATTTGATCCTGAGGGATCGAGCTTAGCATGCCTGAGAATGCGCGGATCATACTCATAAAGGAGACGGTGCCTTTGAAAATGGGGTGGGTCGAATGTTTCGACCACTGCGAATCTTCCGAGAAGGCTTCCAGGTCGATCATGCATTGCGTACAGAGCTCCGTGACAGCCTCTTCGAGTTGCGGGTGGAAAACGTTGATCAGGAAATCGTCGAGGAAGGACGTAAGGGTACTCATGGGGATGTGGGCGGTCGTGGGGACGACGTCCTTGAGACGTTGGAGGAAAGTCAATGACGGCGGGAGCAGGACGGTCATGTTGAACACGCCTGGCTCGATCAGCAATTTGTGTCCAGCGGCCGAACTGTCCCGGCCACTTCGTTCGGTGATCACGTCCAACCCATCCCTGGCGCGAGACTTGCTCACCAATCCTGGCACGGAACTCTTGAGGATCTCGTTCAACTCGTCCTCTTCGGCTTTCATGCCTTCGGACTTGAGGTCCATCTCGGACAGCTTGAACATCCTTTTGCTCTTGTCGCGCGTCGGGCGAGCAAAGATGTCTGTGCTCGTCGTCGTGGTGAGACCGGAGCGTAGAGTCATCCCGCCGTCAGTAGCAAGGTAGTCATGCAAAAGAGAGCGCATCTCCATCTGGTAGAGCTTCCACAGCTCCTTGAAGCCGCCGGTGTACTTCTCTGGTTTGGGCAACTTCTCTCGCGCGGCGATCCCGGTAATGATCTCGTGAAGCACTCGGTGGCTCTCGGCGATGGCCTCGAATTTCGAGTACAGCGTCCACAGATAGTCGGAGAGGATCTGAGCCCGGCCGTCGTGGACCTGCAGAGACATGACTTTCCGACCGTCCTTGTTCACTTGTCCTCTGAGGTGGGTTGGGTATTTGGCGTCAATGTCGTGGTTCGTCTTTTCAACTACCTTGTACAGCTCCACCGGCATCCTCTGCTCGATTCGTGACACAGCTTCCCCGAGCTGACCTAACTTGTGTAGAGATTCGAGGATCATGTGGATGTAGTAGAAGGTGTCGGCCTCTGGGTTCTTCGAGGCGTCTTCGATCATGGGCGTCGTGAAGTCGGCGCTGTTAAGGTAGTGGTTGAAGGGTCGGTCCCAGGCGTTGACACTACCAATGAGGTTGTCCTTGGATTCTCTATCTTCGCCGTTGGCCTTCTTCCCCTTCCACCTGTCTTTGCAGTAAGGGCTTCGTAAGTAGAGATGGTCATGCAGTTCTTCGACCAGGATATCTACTAGGGTGCTTTCCTGGTTGATAAAGTAGCTTCGTAGGTCGGTGATTGCTCCGATGCCATCAAGTTCGCTTTTGGTGATGGCTTTGAGGCTGTCCATTAAGAGATCGACGGCGCCCAGGAATTTCTTCTCGCTGATCTTCTCCTCCAGTTTGCCTGGGACGGTCTTGAGGGATTCGATGTTGCTCAAGATGACCAGCATGTGGTCCAGCTCCCCGGACTGCTCGGCCAACCCTCGCAATTCTGGTCTGGTCGTCAACATGCCGCCCTTGACGTTCATCAGGCCTGCCCTGAGCTGCCTTACTCGACTCTGGCTGTCCCGGATCGCGGATTGGATCTTGTGGTATGTACCGACGGCACTGTTGAAGTCGGCGTAGTGCTCGTTCACCACTGACTTGAGACATTTCTGCAAATCTACATGCGTGTTTGAGAAATCTTCCTCCTTATCTTTGAGGCCTAATGAGCTCGGATCCATCAGCTTGAGGGCAATCTTGACTGGGACGCATTCGTCGCCTTCCATGTCTTTCCAATTTGACTGAATGTGTCGCAAGATCTCATCCATGCTCTTCTGTGGCCTACGTGGGGAATATTGTCTGTTCGCATTTGCGGGAAGAGGGTAGGGTTGGTTACTATAGCCGTTTGTCTGGCTCGGTGCGTTCAGGCTGGTCATCGAAGGCTTCTTGGACATCGTAGGTGGCATCGTCGGAGGTGGAGGCATAGGAGACCGGACCTCTCTGTTCTCGCGGAATCTTGGGTCATTGTTCGCCCTGTCTCTTTCTCGAGTCGGTGGCCTCTGTGGCCTCTGCTCGTATGCTTGAGGATCCCTGTCTCGTCCATACCCAGGGTCATTTCTTGGAGGCGCGTCTTCCGAGTATCTCGGACGTGGTAGACCTCCGTAGCCTCCTCCTCCTCCCCCTCCTCCAGATGATCCTCCATAACCTCCCCCGCCGCTTCCGCCTCCTGGAGCTACTCTACTCGGGAGCCCCTGGGCAGGAGTGTCTCGCTCCGCACGTTGTTCATAAGGGTTGGACCGACGTCGCCGTTCTTGCGATCCGAAACTGTTCACGGAGGCGGAGGAGGAGTTGTTCTGCGGATTTAAATAGGGGTCCGCATAGCGGCCTGAGGAGACAGAATGGGATACATTGGTAGGAGCGTACGGGTTGGTGCCGTTGGTTGGGCCTCCGTAACCGTTCAGCGCGTAGGGATTATTGCTCATTGTCTATACGAGCTCTGCGGATAAAACAACAAGATTCGGATGGTAAGCATGGCGTAGCAACCATTCGCGAAAATGGAGATCGGAGTGCTGAGGAAAACTGTGATTGAAGCGCAGAGGTTGACGTTTCTTAAGGAGGATCAGTCTGTGTTTGGGAACCAGCAGACGACATTCGGAGATGATGTGCAGACGATTCTTGTGGAGCCTTCCGCGCCGGCACTTACTAAGTACATAGCTACAGCATTGTGGGTGCTGAGTAGGTCTACAATACCACATAAAGCATTCCCTACACTAATCTACTGGCACTATCCGTGCCTATTCTTCTGATGGTGAGAACGAGTGGGATGAAAATAGTTGGCTCCAAAAGCCTTGTTTGGTGATCAGGTCTCGAGTCTGTCTAATGTATGGTTCCTAAGACAGTAAGACTTCTTGGCTTAAAGGTATTTGTTAATACTTTCCGCTGTTTGCATGCCCATCACAAAACCCAGTGCGAATATTGCACCTGGGAGAATTAGTATATAACCACCTGACCGCCGTAGACAACCAGGCACAGAGCCCCTCGGTGAGCCGATTTTCCATCTACAAAAAGACACAGCCTCGATGAAGATTAATACGCCAGAGTAACCGAGCCACCCTCACTGGGCAGGGGATTCAAGCATATCGTCTCGAACGAGAGGAATCGTCGAAAGAGTCCTAATCGTTGTGGTTTTGCGGGATTTGAGTCTAAGAATTTTCTAGGTGAGCCGGTTATGTATCGTCCGAAAGACAACGAACCCTCGAGCCTAGTGACCACACAATCCTCCTCGTAACTATAAGGCCGTCGTCGAGGACTCTCTTTGAATACTGACATTGCAGCTGAGATGAATCGCTAAGTGATATACCCAAACCCGCTCCCTTTACATGATATCCAGAACTCTTTCACAATGTCGTTGGTCTTTCTTCCTCCTCGCAGTCCTTCGATCTGAGCTACAAATCTATTTCGTTGCTCGATGGTCGTTGTCTGGAGTGCCTTCTCGCTCAGCACGCCGGCATCTTGCTTGACTGCTTCCCGGAGCACCAACTTACTCAACATAGGCTGCCTCAGAATGAACTTCTTGAGTGCGTCGGTCAAGCTTTCGATTTCCGAGCGAGCACATTCTCCACCAAGCAGACGAAGGATCATCGAAAGAACACGGGGGCCAAAGGACTGCAGCGAGCGACTAATTCTTTGGTAAGCTGCTGTCTCGATTGGGCCGCCTGGACCGGAACAATCTGCCACAGTCGCAAAGAAGGCAGATGCAGAGCGGCGCGGAAGAGTATCTGAGTCGGCCATAACCATCAATGCCAGCTCAATCGCAACTGACAATGTCGTCTCGGGTGAGTCTCCACCGGCGAACCATATTGAACCAAACTTCAATAGTGTACGAGCAAGGAAGTCGAGAGATGCCGCACTGAAGTTGTTGCTGGGGGGTTGCTGGTTGAGTTGATGCGCGGAAAGTATCCTCTGCTGATTCGTCGCAACCTCGTACAAGACTCCTTGGAGACAGTCGTGGATGTTCTCGGATTCGACAGAAGCTAGAAAGCTCGAAGCACATGCCATCGACATGTCGATACCCGGATTTGAGACGGTAATCCAAGGTACCACAATTCCAAGCGCAATTGCATCAGGAAACTTGAACGGCGACGGATGCTGCTCCGTGAACCCGGATTTGATGAAATCACAGCACGCTTCGATAAACGAAACGTCGGCTTGATCGGGTGCCTTCTGTATTACAGCCCTAAAGGTGTTAAGCACATTCAGCTGTAGATCAGCCCCAGGCCCAGTGTGCCAGAATGCTGCCTGTTCATCTACCGGAGGTTCAAGGTCAACGGGGACATCGTGCGGCGAACGAAGACCTTTTCCAACCGATGCGAGGGTCTGCACCGCATCAATGCAAAAACCGAGAAGCTCGTCCTTATCTTCTGAGTCACAGGTTAGCGCCTCCTTGAGAGTCCGAATGGATGACAGCAGCCTTCCCAAAGGCTCGATTTTATCCTCTTCGCGTGGTAATGCCTGAATAATGGCAGCAACAGCAGCATATAAGCGGTGCCGCTCGGTGGCACCAAGGTCGTTGGCGGCCATCAAGGATGCCATGAACTGTGGAAGGGCTTGGGTCAGTGTCCTCCTGTGAGAATCACACAGGCTGTAAATCGCCTTTGAAGCGGCAGACGCCGAAGATTGTAGATGAAGCGATGAAAACAGAAAATTGAGCACCAGTGCCATACTTTCGGAGTGTCGTTGTAAGTACACGACACTGTCCGCAATGAATCTGATGCAAGTTTGTCGGGCTTTATCCGGAACTGTACTCCCTGCAGTCAACACATCGCCCCAGGGATGGCTGCTCAGAACTGTTGTAATGAGCTCGTCATAAACATCTGGTTCTGAGGCCATTGTATCAGAAAATGCCGTGAGACAAAACATCGCAGCCTCGAAGATGCTCCATTCGCGCGTTGCGCCTTGGGAGACAATGGTCTTCACGATCCCTTGAACAACTCCTGCCCCGAGCACGGTGAACGCTGACTGAAAGAAGTCATGCACATCGTAGCGGAAGTCTTGGAATTTGGCTCTATCGTCAGCATCCCAGTCTGCCGTGCCATTTGACATTTGATCTTCTGGGATCTTGACCTTCAAGAGACACGCGTCACATGCGTCGGCTGCCAGCCCATAAATGAAGTCTTCAACTTGGTCTTGTTCCCAATCCGTGGAGCCCTCCACAATGTCAGTCACCTTCTCAAGGGCAATTTGACACACCGGATCCTCGATGACGGCAGTACCTTCGCATCGGAGTAGTCTTCGAAGGGTTTGAATGATATCGTCATAGCGATGAGAGTCGAGATAGACTCTTGTGCTAGTATCTACCTGGCTCATGATAGATTCCAAAAGATCCACATAGAGAATTCCATTGGGAGTAAAATCGCCACGTACCAAATCTTCAACAATTACTTTCGCCGCATGGGTGTCTGCTATTCTTGCGGGATAGTTGGGGACAGACTGTTTGAGAAGCCCTGGAGATGTCTGCTGAAGCGAGATGAGCAGCTGAAGGACATTTCCTACAGCAAAGTCTCGGTCGAAGAGATTCATCGCAATTGCGATACATCTCCTGGCGATCGCCTCGACGTTGTCCACAACATCTTTGGCTATGTGTAATCGTCCATGTTTTATCGAACCAGTCCAGAAAGGCATAGCTTGAAGAATACTGAGAAACATGTCTTCTTGTGTCAAAGAGAGCATCAAGGAGCCATCTGGCTTGTGCTCAGCTTTGATAACCCTGTGTAATGAGAATTCGAGGAGTTGCCATGCATCGAGAGAATTGGCGGCTAAGCGATCTGCAATGGTGCTTTCAACGTCTGAGGTCGAAACGCTGCTGGTGAGATCTTCAGCCATGATCCGAACAAGCATGAGAACGCCTCGCAGTTGAACGTCCGAGTATGTTAAGGCAGCTCCAAGGAGTTGTTGCATATCTGGTAGTGCTGTTTCAGGAACAAATTGTCCGCTGATGAGACATGCGAGGACGTGTCGTATAGGGATTTGCCATCCTGAGTCCGGTTTGGCGAAAAATGTGACGAGCGTAGAGCATAGCTTCTGGAGGACAAAATTCGAGTCCGGTAACGTCACCAATCGTGAATAGTGATTGACCAGAGCTTCAAGTAATTGCTCCCTCGTCTGATTAGTCTTGCCGATCCCGTCATTGTCCCTGATAACTCGTTAGAAAAGACCGGACGAAGGGATCCGACCGTCATACCAGTCAGCATTAATCTTGATGGTCAAAGTGAGAGCACCATAGAACCTTATGAGGGCTTCATCATGCCGTAGAAGGTCAAGACCACCTTGCCACGCGGACTTGTCACGTTGTAGTCTTTGGATCTGTCGCTGAATATTATGAATCCGCCCCGGAGCAGCCTGGTTGCCGGGGTCGTTGAGTTCTAGGATTAGCCTCTCCATGATTGAAAGAAAGTGAAGAACCTGGAGACATGGCGCTCAGTCACCTCTTCTGGAACATTTCTTAGTTCACTCGAACCATCAACCTGGTTGAGAATTGTCTGAACCTTGTTGTCCACAAGATAGTGGTCCAAGATGCGAAGCTTTGAAGAACACGATAGACTTGAGCGAAACGCCGCCGGAATTATGTGGTGTCTTGAGGCGAGGTATGATCTCTCTTGCGGCTTGGATGGTTAACTTGGTTTCACTTGAACTGACCTTTTGTTTGATATAAAAAGGCTTCCTGCTGCTTTATGCCTCCAGCAACCTGCTCCCCCAGCAAGATAGATCAGCAGACAGCTCAAGACGGCGCAATTGAAGACAGCACTGATTTCGGTCTACTAAGAACTCCTCTGAAACACTCTCATATGTCTAGCACCTGCACCTTCATTTGTAAGATGTTGGGAGCCACAATGTCCAGCCTTGTCAAAAGCAGCAAGATTTCCCCAGATTGACAAGATAAACACATCCGTACACTTAGGGCGCATTGAATGCGGCCAATAAGGAATATTCGCACATGCCTTGATAGAGTGATCGTTCCCAATTTCACTACTTCCATAACGCAGTGTCCCTTCAATGCGTTGGTCATTCTTTCGTTTGCCTGTTTCACTTCGCCGCTCGTCGAGCCGAATTCGATCTCAATCGCCCTTCCAGTCCGTACGCTCCTTCTCATTCTCCAGTTCCTTACGAAACCTCGAGATGGAAACAGTAGACACCTCCAAGCGGTTGGCACATCTCCGCGATATGATGCGCCAGCATAAAGTCGATGTTTACATTGTTCCTTCAGAAGACAGCCATCAATCAGAATACATAGCCCCCTGCGACGCACGACGAGAATATATCTGCGGCTTCACAGGGTCGGCTGGCACGGCGGTGATCACGCTCGAGAAAGCCGCCCTAGCTACAGATGGGCGATATTTCAATCAGGCCTCCAAACAGCTCGATACCAATTGGCTATTGCTGAAGCAGGGCATGGAAGATGTTCCTACTTGGCAGGAATGGTACGGTTGAGCCTCGAAGATTGATGAACACGACTGAGTTGAAGACAGGACAATAGAGCAAGCCTCCGGCGGAAAGACGGTAGGAGTTGACCCAACGGTCATCACTGCAACAGAGGCTCGGAAATTGAGTGAAACCCTCAAGAAGAAATCTCGCGCGACCCTGGTAGGAGTCTCAGAAAATTTGGTTGACAAGATCTGGAAAGATAGACCAGCGAGGCCAGCAGAGAAAGTCATTGTGCTCGACGAAAAGTACGCAGGCAAATCATTCAAGGAGAAGTTGGATGATCTACGGAAGGAGCTCAAGAAGAAGAAAGCTGCTGGAATGGTCGTCTCCATGCTAGACGAAGTGGCATGGCTGTTTAACCTTCGTGGAAGTGACATCCCTTACAACCCTGTTTTCTTTTCTTACGCCGCCGTCACAAACGATTCAGCGACTTTGTATGTCGATTCCGGTAAATTGGGGCCGGAAGTCAAGGAGTATCTGGGCGAAACTGTCGAGATCAAGCCGTACAATGCTCTCTTTGACGATCTCACAAGCCTGGCCGAAGTGTCGTCTGGCGCTGTGCAGCAAGATGGAGCCACCCAATCCCACGACCCCAAACTGTTACTATCGAACAAGTCGTCTTGGGCACTGAGTCTGGGGCTGGGCGGCGAAGAAAAGGTTGAAGAAGGTCGTAGTCCTCTCTCAGATGCCAAAGCCATCAAGAATGCCACTGAGTTGGAAGGGATGCGCCAATGCCACATCCGAGACGGAGCGGCGCTCATTAAATATTTCGCATGGTTGGAGCACGAGCTGCTCAGCGGCACATGGATTGATGAAGTTCAGGGTGCGGACAAGCTCGAAGAGATTCGATCGAAGGGCGAGCATTTTATGGGATTGTCTTTTGACACGATCTCATCGACGGGCCCGAATGCCGCAGTCATTCATTACAGTCCCGAGCGCGGTAACTGTGCTGTCATCGACCCCAAACAGATCTATCTATGTGACTCTGGCGCTCAGTATCTTGATGGAACCACTGATACCACCCGGACATTACACTTCGGAGAACCTACCGAGATGGAGGTCAAGTCATATACCCTCGTTTTGAAGGGTGTCATCTCTCTTGACAGAGCAGTTTTCCCCAAAGGGACGACCGGTTTTGCGATTGACGCGCTTGCTCGACAACATTTGTGGCGCGAAGGACTCGATTACAGGCACGGTACCGGACATGGTGTGGGATCGTACCTCAATGTCCACGAAGGACCTATCGGCATTGGTACGCGCGCCGCTTACTCGGAGGTGTCGTTAAGTATTGGTAATGTCGTTTCCGACGAACCAGGATATTATGAAGATGGCAAATTTGGAATCCGGATAGAAAATATGATCATGGCACGAGAGGCCAAGACGAACCATAAATTTGGGGATAAGCCCTGGATCGGATTCGAGCACGTTACAATGGTCCCGATGTGCAGGAGATTGATTGACCCGGCTTTGCTGGACCCGGAGGAACGAGATTGGCTGAACGATTATCATAGAGAAGTGTGGGAGAAGACGAATGGCTTCTTCAAAGATGACGACCGGACAACGAATTGGCTGAAGAGAGAGACGGCACCGATATGATTGCAATTTTTGGAAGGGCTGAGCTTTAGATATCGTCAGGTTAAGCGTTGGCGACAGAGATATTGCTGAGAGGTCGTGCTTGGCTTTTTCAAGCTTCTAGATGCGTTGACGGATTGCCCGCACCGTCTAGACTTCTAGAGCATGGGATACAGGTTCACTGTCCACTTGTATTATCTCTTTGCCCATGACATCGGCAAAGAACGCAAAGGATTTCGTACGAAGTAAACCCGACAGCAGGAGACGAGAGAATAGAAGCATGGAGAAGGGAGCTCTTGCTCTTGCAACTGTCGGGTGAACATCGAGACCTCAAATGCAGACGTTGCAGGCCAGCTTCCTCATTTTGAGCCGTAAATTTCTGACATTCGTCGAGATGATCCGAGACGGAGCCGAGTACATCGGCGAACGTCTCCTGGTGAGATTCGTCCTGTGTATCAACGCTTGGTAGAAAATCCGACTTGGGTCCCAGGAAAAGCAAGAGTTCAGGATTCTCCGCGTGCTTGAGTGCACAGTCGAGATACTTCCACACCAGCCTTGGGTCTCGAGGGTATACAAATAGCCACACGTCAAAATCTGACGCTTCCTCGTAGACGGACGACGTCGATTGTACGGCACACCGCTGTCTGTGCGGGAGGTACTTGTTCGCCGCGGTTGAAGATGCGACTTCGACACCACGGAGGTCCAGCTCGAACGTGTGATGGTCTGTTACGCGTGACGTGAGAAGAGCTTCGAAGAGACCGGTGCCGGAACCTATTGATAGGCATTTAAGACGGGGCTTTGTGAGTTCTCGAGGATTTGCTACCGGTCGGGTATCCGTATGTGCTTGAAAGATGTGGAGGATGGTGTCTACGAGCGTCGTTGACAGTCCAAGGCAACAGTCGGGGTGTTGCAAGGGTGTGCTAGTAGGCGTGGGCAAGGGAAGCGGAAGCTCATCCTCGTCGTCGCTGGGCTGTCGACCGTCGGAAGATAAGACGTCCATTTCATTCGACATGTTCGGTTGATATCATCGTTCTTTTCTCATGCTGGAAACTGACGCCGAGTTCATTAGCTTTGAACAACCCAGCTTGGAGAGGAACTAGACATCATTACGAAAGCAATCTTTCGTCTTCGTATCTTGCCGATTCGTCCAGAAAGGCTTTCAA
Source organism: Exophiala spinifera (assembly GCF_000836115.1). Taxonomy (NCBI): domain Eukaryota; kingdom Fungi; phylum Ascomycota; class Eurotiomycetes; order Chaetothyriales; family Herpotrichiellaceae; genus Exophiala; species Exophiala spinifera. The sequence continues at coordinate 2,150,603 of NW_015622515.1, forward strand.
GCGGGTTCGCTTTGAGTTGGATACATTGAAGAGGGAGGCCCGTGTATGTCTCGATTTCCTTCTCCGCTGCTACCTTTCATGCTGATGTTTGCTTTTCCACCAGACTCTGACGCGCGCTGGTGTGACTATCCGCAGACCGTGTCTACAAGGGGCGCATGTATACAGTACGGTCCAACGACGGGCGACTGTCCATTCTATACGGTGTGCTTTGCCAACATGCTCTTCACAGCGGATGCACCTTTATATAAAAGTAACTTTTCGCAGGTGTTCTTCTTAACGAGAAGTACATTCATAAACAGCTGGGCCAGCGATGTTCCCGGCTACATTGGCGAACTCGCGACCTGGAGCGGCCACACCTAGATATCACTTCTGCTGCTGTCCGAACACCTTCTCGGCGCCATTATACATACAGACCGAATTCCACATTCGACTCAGTCAAGTCTATCTTCTCAAGCTAGTAAGTACACATCCTCGGTTGGCCCACGGAATGGATCCATCCTGTCTCTCATCACTAGATCCATTCTGTCTCTCCCATCACTGGATCCATTCCATGTCTCGCCGAGACACACTGATATCCATCTAGGCTCTTCACGCAACTCCGTCGACTCTCACTAGAGTGCCTTCCACTCTCCATGCGGTCGTCTTCACTCTCGCCGTGGTTCTGCAAACTCTCCTTTGGCCGAGCGCTCGCAAACAATTGTCATCTGGAACATCCCGAGGTAAGTCCTCGCCTTGTCCTGTTCGGTCCTCAGGCTCTATCCACCGCCTTTGCCATCACCAGATCCATTTCATCTACACCGACACTCACTAACATATGTCCATCAATAGTCTGTAAATCGGACATCGTCCTTGACCAAAAAGATACTGGAGGTCTTTTGGCCACACTGGCGCAGATATTATAACGAATCAGAACTGCTACCTTGGCTTATTGTGTTCACGTATAGCTAGAGCTAAAGAACTATTAGACAGATTTTGATGTAAAGAAACGTCTGCTTATTTATCATGTACCAAAGCCGGCAAGAACGGATTGTAAACTGCAAACGCTGCATGTGTGAGGAATGTAGTATGTACTCCGATTAAGCCTGTCTTCCATCGATCTTATGTCAAGAAATCGACGACGTCCATTTCCCCAGAATCCAATCTGCCGCTTCTTGGACCTGTTCACGACGCTCGTGGGCTCTTTTAAGGTGCTGGAAAAGAGAGCTAGGTGTCCCAAATCTGTCATGACAGAGAGGACATTCGTGCAACTGCCCGGTATCAATCAAACAACAGTGCCAAAGAAGGCGGCATTCCATGCTGCCTGGACGAAGATTTGAGCCACAGCCATTGGGGCATGCTTCATATGTTTTATAATCCTGGTGAGTCTCCAGGTGTGCTCTGAGGTCTTTGCTGCTCCATCCGATATAGTCATCGCAGAGCGGGCAATTGAAAATACAGGTGGTCTCTTTTTGCTGTCCACGATGTACCCGGAGATGATTTCTGAACTTTACTTCCGCCGTAAAGCGCTTCCCGCAGCCTGGCATGGGGCATAGCTTCATAGGAGGTAAGTGTAGGAGTACGTGGTCTCTAGCGCGCGACACATCGCGGCATGTGAGCTTGAATGACACCTCGTCTCCACAGAGTAAGCACTCATCAACTGCCCGACAATGGGCGACCAAATGATCACGTAGTTCCTCGAATGTCGGCAGCTCTGCCGTGCAGAACTCAAGTATGCAGAGAAACACACCGTCCTTTTTAGTGATGTCGAATTGCTGCAGCTGGGCTTTATTGGTCGTCTGTCTCCAGGTCTCACCAGCAGCAGCTCGACGTACTGTTGTATCTGCCTTGGAGTAGGTGATGATTTCCTTCTCGAACGGTTGAGAATCGACAGCGTCGATTTTGCTGGGGGAGAAAACATTGCGTCTGCCGGGCATGACTTGTCGTAGATCTCTTGTCTCAGTTACGATGGCAGTGGAGACCTTTCAGGTGAAGGGATACTGTCTCGGGCCTTGACTGTGTTGTGTACAGCACTTCGGCGACACTTGGTCTTCCAAAGGGGGTTGTTGATATGTAGAGAGTATCATACTGTTTAAAGTCATATCCAGGACTCATGTCTGTCAGAGGAGCTTATAGCTCAATGACTTGAAGATCTCCAGACAAAACCAGGGTAGATATCTTGTCATCAATACAAAACCTGGCACCGTCTGGACCGCGCCTCATACTTGGTCATGACCGATTGGTGCCCTGCTCGTCGAAAGGGAACACCCAATGAATGTATATGATACTCCATCGTAAGTAAAGTCTGTAGGTATCGCCCAGTGGCCACTCAGTTTGGCAACAACTCTTCTTAGTCCCGACGCAAAGCTCTGTGGTAGTCGCCGGACAGATTTCTGCGAGGCCGCGCAGCTTCAAGTCCCAAAACAAGCATTGGCCAGGAGAGGTGCCCCAGCAACATGGCTCGGATTTGCTACCGAGGTTGACCCGTCACTACCCAAAACAGCCTAATCGAGCTCGTACAAGTTTTAAGCTATCTCTATTTTTGAATGCAAATTTTGCCATCAAATCGCATCAGATCGCGTGAATGGTGTAGTATGTGCTTCCAGATTTCTCCAGATTTCATTTATCCTAACCATTATTAGGCGGTAACATTGTTGCCTTCCAAGCAACAGCTCAGGGTTCGACTCCCTGTTCACGCAATACATTTTTGTATCTCGTTCGTGACCTTCTTTTTTTTTTCTTTCACTCATTGTTCTGTTCTGACAATTGACTAAAATCACTTGCTTGGCAAGGGCTGTGAAGTGAGGTGGGCTACGTCACACATACCTGTAAGTGGGCGTCAGAGTCTGGATACAGCCTTGAGGCAGAGATGCGTAAACGGAGCCGAAAAGTATAAATCAGGTGATTAAGCACCGCACCGCAAAGAATTACAAGATAAAATCCTAGGGAGGAAACTGTCGAAAAAGTCTTTGCTCGTTTCTTCTAGCTCGAGCAACAAAACTGGGCTTTCGTTGTTCATCTATAAAGAATCTCAATATTCTGCTCCCGCCATCATCTATTCCAATTACTACTGACCGCCGCCCAGATAATCCCACACAGCAACAGCATGAACCTTGATTACGCTCAGAAACTCGTCGATACTGACTCTTTCATCCACGGCCGCAGCCATGGTGTCAGGACCAACACCGTACACAAACGCAGGCACGCCATGATACCTCCAGAACTTTGCGTCGGTCGCTCCAAGGCTCGGGATGGCCAGCGGTATTTTGCCCGTCACGTCTTCTGCAGCCCTGGCTAGCATTCCGACCATCTCGTGACTCACGGCACCGTAACTTGACGGATTACTCGCAGCCTCCTGCACGGCGTATTCGACGTTGACTCCCTTTTCCTCGTCCTTGAATTCTCGGTCGTCGAGCACGCGGTCGATGTAAGACAGGACGACCTCCTTCGTCAAGCCGATAGGTAACCTGATATCCACCTCGACCAGGCACCGGTCCGGGATCATGTTGACCTTGATCCCACCGTTCATGACGCCGACATTGACCGTCGGGCGGAGTATGTTCTCGCTGGCGCCTTTGCCCATGATGTCGTCGACAACGCTCCTCACCTCCGGGCGGCGCATGTGTTCGACTATCGACTCGTCCAGGTCCGGCGTGACGTCGTCTTCGATCTTGACCAACCTATTCACGAGCCTCGACGCGACCCGGTTCGCACCCTCGCTAATGTGCGTGTACGCGCCGTGCAGCCCTTTCGTCGTGACGGTGAAGGTCATGCGGAGCGTGCCCTTTTCGCCGAACCGGATCGACCGCAGCCCTCCTGGTTCCGCGTTGATCATGACGTCGCCTTTCCACCTTTCGCGGTCCGGATCTTGCTCCAGGAGCCACCGACTTCCGAACGTGCCCCCGGTTTCTTCATCGGAAACGAGGCTCAGCGCCACTGAGGAACGGGATAGTTTGAGGTGTTGTCGATGACGATATAACTGTTTATATATGATGGCGGTGGGTGTTGTTCGTCAGTTCAATTCAGTTCGGTTTGGTTCGTGAGTTCTTTTGTCTTCTTCCACAGATCAAGACCTGGATCTAGATCTAGGGCCGAGGGCGCGAGTCTTTTGATGCTTCGGGAGAGAAGAGAGGGGAGAGGAGTAACGAGTGAAAGTACTTGTAAAATGGTGATGATGAGGAGGAGGAGGAGGAGGAGGAGGAGGAGGAGGAGGAGGAGGAGGAGGAGGAGAAGCAAGTGACAGAGAAGGTAACATTAAAGCACAAGGTAAAAGAGTAGTCCCAAAAAAAACTCACATAACCAAAAGCAATAGCACTGGCCGCCGTTCCAGCCTTCATGTCAACGCCGCCCCGTCCCCAAATGTACTTGCCATCGTTATAACCCGACCACGGCCCTCGGTCATGTTTCCACTCAGCGCCACGCGACTCGTCGACGGGAAACACATCAATGTGTCCATTCATCATGACTCTCCTGCCGTTGTCGTCAATGCGTCTCGCTCTTTCGTCGTCATCACCATCGTCGCCGTCGCCGCAAGAGAATTCAGCGACAAGATTTGGTTTCGCATCGCCTTGCGGCGCGAGCACGCGGACCGCTACGCCCTGACGCTCCAGGTACGTTTTCAGAACATTCGCCGCGTCAAGTGTATCGCCAGGCGGGTTTGGCGACGGTGCCTGGACGAAGCGCTCGAGAAGCGCGACGTGGTCTTCGTGCTCCGAGGCGATCAAGTCGATGAATGCTTTTCTTTTCATTTTCGTAGCTCGGTAATTTGGTTGTTGTTCTTGGTATTATGGCTTTTGTCTCTCCTCTTCTAACAACAAGCGGTGTTCGGCGGACTACCTATACTACCAATATCCTTGTATTGTGGGAAGTACTTTGTTGTTGCAATGTTGATCTTTGGTTCGGAGCATCAGCGACAGTCAGTCAGTAAGTACCTAGTAAGAAGTACAGTGCTTGACTTGCTGAGAGTGAAGACGCAGGGACCTGACCTAGACTTGCACAGATACTGTATCACGTTTATGTCCCTACGTAGAGGTAGGTAGGTGTCCTTGAGGACTGTACTCTGTATGTAGGTTGTTCACACAGAGTCCGTGTCCAAGATAGAGTCGAACTGACTGGAGAGGCAGGCCGTGACTCATCAGCGCTACAGGTACAGAGAGGGTGTAGCATGTTGTTCGGACGAAAAAGAGTGTTGCGGATTTGTCCACTGAACGGATACAGAAACGTCGATCGCGAGCGAAGTTGTTTTTACCTCCCTTCCATCACGCAAGAAAGTGTGTCACTCACTGTTCAAGAAACTTGATTTGAGATTCTAGGAGTTACTAAGCGCAACTTCACCAGTACCCAGACATGCACGTACTGTAAATATACCCTCTGTGCAAGTACCTACCAACACGGCCCGAGCTAACGTTCATCTCGGCGCACAAATCTGTAGATACACCACGTTTGTGATATAAGCCACTCGGGACATCCGGTGGACTAATCTTCAACTCGTACTGCTCGAGGCAATGCCCAAGACCTTGTTCCGGAGAGCTGTCGGGTTATTAGCTGCAATTTCGGAACATCATGTTAGGCGGTCATCTGCAGGCGTCGGATGATTGGGCTTGTCCTTGCGCTCTCACTTTCGGCCCATCATCACACGCGCCACCAGCCCACAAACTCCACGGGAACGTGGGACGTAAACTCCGCGGGTCGAGCTCGCTCCCCTTAGAACTCCATAAAAACCCACCCCAATCGAGCGCGCCCATACTGTATGCGGACAAGTTACGATGGACAATACCTCGGTATATCGTCCTTTCTTGGGGAAGGTTGAGGCAAGCACCCATGCACTGGGGGCTCTTGTTCTCAGAAATGCCAATACTCTTTTAAGATCTTTTCCTGTTCTTTTTCCTTGTAATTTCTCCTTCCGTTTGCCAATTCGGATCTACCTCTCTGCCTTCTTTTACAACTGTGTCTCGCATTACTTTCTGTCGTCGTCCCAAATCTGAGGAGTAAAGCCGGCCAGACAGAAGGTCTTTTTTCCCCCAAATAAGGGTTCTTAATCACCTCCCGCCATCATGGTGTTTTATCCTGCGCCGTGGCTGCCGACACTGCCAGAGATCCCCGATACGGTGCCGATATGCGATTTCATGTTGGATGAGCAGTACGGGCGACGACCGTTCGCCGAGTCCTGGGACGCGTACACATGCGGTCTCACTGGCAAGAGCATCTCTGCGACGCACCAGAAAGAGAGCGTCCGAACGCTGGCACGGGCATTATCCAAAGACCTAGGATGGAAAGTGAACGAGGGCACCGAATACGACAAGGTCGTTGGTGTCTTTGCGCTCAACACGGTATGCGGGAACGCCTCCCACACTTTTAACCGTCCTTTTCTTCGACTATACGAAACTGATATGGTTCCAGATCGATATCATGACCTTGTCATGGGCCATCCACCGAATCAACGGGGTGTCGTCGCCCGCCAACGCAGCTTACAGTGCAGACGAACTACGTCACCAACTCACCAACTCGGGAGCCAAAGCCCTCTTCACGGTCATGCCTCTGTTGGAGACGGCACTAGAGGCCGCGGCCAAGGCAAACATACCCAAGGACAAGATCTACATATGCGAGATGCCAAACGATCCTCCGGTCCCCAAGGAGTTCAAGACGCTGGGCCAGCTGATAAAGGAGGGAGAGTCGTTACCAGAGCTGGAACCCATCAAATGGACCAAAGGCCAGGGCGCACGACAGGTGGCATTTCTGTGCTATTCGAGCGGTACTTCCGGTCTTCCTAAGGGTGTCATGATCAGCCACAGAAACGTAATTGCCAACACGGTCCAGATATCCCTGTACGAGAAGTCTACTCGAGACGATATTGCACCTGGCTATAAGGACGTGGTACTTGGTCTCTTGCCGCAGTCACACATCTATGGCTTGATCGTGATTTGCCATGCATCGACCTACCGTGGTGACAAAGTCATAATCCTCCCGAAATTCGACCTGCAGCACTACCTCAACTCGATCCAGACGTACAAGATCAACACACTGTACATTGTCCCACCGATCATCATCGCGATGGTTAAGCAAACGCAGATTCTGCAAAAGTTCGACTTGTCGAGCGTAAGGGGAATCTTCACGGGTGCCGCTCCGCTAGGCGAGGAGACCGCCAAGGAACTGGCCGCCCAATATCCCAAGTGGCTCATTCGACAGGGTTACGGACTTACCGAGACGTGCACGGTTGTGTGCTCGACGACCCCGGCTGATATCTGGTTCGGCTCGTCAGGATGCTTGATTCCAGGTTACGAGGCCAAGATCATGAGTATTGAAGGTAACGAGATCACGGGATATAACCAGCGTGGTGAACTCTTGGTCAAGTCACCCAGCGTGGTCTTGGGATATCTGAAGAACGAAAAATCGACCAAGGAGACGTTTGTGGATATGCCCGAAGGCCGGTTCATGCGAACCGGTGATGAAGTCGAGATCCGAGTGTCGCCAAAGGGTAACGAACATATCTGGGTCGTGGACCGAATAAAAGAGCTCATCAAAGTCAAGGTAAGACTGAGTTGCGACGGCGAGAAAACATTTGATGCTGACAATTGTAGGGTCTTCAAGTGGCACCTGCAGAGCTTGAATCGTGCCTCCTCAATCATCCTGCCGTCGCCGATTGCGCCGTTATCCCCGTGCCCGACGAGCGAGCTGGCGAGGTCCCCAAGGCTTTCGTCGTCAAGTCCAATTCGATCGGACTGGAAGAGAGCGATGCCATGGTCAAGCGCAGTATTGCCAAACATGTCGAAAAGGAAAAGGCTCGACACAAATGGCTTGCGGGCGGTATCGAGTTTATCGATGTCATTCCCAAGAGTGCATCGGGTAAGATTCTCAGACGGCTGCTCAGAGACACAGAAAGAGAGAGGCGCAAGAAGGCCGGCGCAAAGCTGTAAGACAGTGGCGCTGTACGATTGGACATAATGCTCCTTGGGGTAGATATAGACAGTGCGAGTTGGTCTCGGACATTTCGAAAGCGACAAGAGTATGATCCCTGATGGTGGAATTGCTGTCCTAACTCCATCTACTTCGTATCGTCGATGTCGTCTGGTCTAGGTTATCACAGGCGAGAAGGGGTCACTCCTTGTTTCTTTCCTTTGGATCTTGTGAAATTTGAAGTGACTACCCAGTACGATACCTTATTACTCATCAAACAGATCTGACCCAGGTTCTCAGGGTTGTGGACAGTAGCTCGAAGGCATTTCGTCGTTTGTTTACCCTCTGGTCGGCATGCGTAATCGTGGTCGTGGTAGTCGACATTGAACGCGGTTGTGGCGTTCATCTTACCACAACCAGGATGGTGAGTTTAATTTCATAACCTTTTTAAGATGTTTTTATTTATATATACATGGTGATATCAAGGGGTGAGACCTGCAATTTCACACGACAAGGCTGTGCTGCGGTGCTGCAGCCTTGGTTGGCTCGGGCGCTCAAAGTCACGTGGAGTCTGACGTAGACTCCGGTTGATCAAACGTCGCTAATTTCTCCGGGGGTCGGGATCTTCAGCACCTCGTTTCCCCCAAGATTGAGCTTTGGACATTTCGAACACCTTGGTCCCCGTGAGGCTGAACCCCGCCAAAATTACAGTGATGAAAAGGGACAAACACATGGTGATGAAATGGTGATGGGCACGTACTCCGTACAGGCGCCCTGCAACCACCTACGAGTATCATTGTCCCTTTGGGAAGGACTGCCCACTGTATTGTGATTTGTTTTGCCGGCAAAGCTAAGCTTATCTGGCCCCGCCGCCTGGGGGTTCATTCACCGTACGATAAAGCTGCGAATCTTGGGGGGGGGGGGGGGGGGAACAATTTTCGACAGTTTGCTGCTTGTTTGCCGACGGCTACCTAGTAATCGTACGGGACTGGACAGAAGTTACCGCTGAGCAAAGCCATGCACATGCACATGCACGTTGATGGTCTAAACTGGTAGATGTGAAGAGTAACCACCAGCTAAACTGCGGCGCGGAGAACATACCCTAGCGTCACTGATAAGGTAGCTTCAAATCGTCCTCAATACGGGATCTACTAGGATGGCTCGGTGAATTGATAGTAGCTTTCCTGGCATGGTCGGTAGAGGGTCTGGACCTCGTGCCCCGAGTCTGCTGCTATGCGTGGGTTTGCGCCCACAGAACCGAGAACCCCTCGTTGGATGCAACCGCATGCGGGAAAGAAAAAGTCAGGAGGCTGGTATCTGTTGCGCGATAACGAGAACATAGACGACATGGCAAAAGAAAAATGAACTGGAGAGCCAATCAATAGGCTACTGTACTCTTGCCCTTTGATCGCGCAGACGCTTATGCATGCACGTCAAAATACACCATCTCTTTGCCTAGGATGGGACGGGTAACATCTTGATTTGGTAGCGGAAAGAGAACGGGTTTGTCTACAGCGATCCACGGACCAGCGATTATTGAGCCAACCAGAGTCGTGACCGCGGAATGAGATGCAAAGGAATGGTTCTGAGTTGCTCACCATCTGAAAAGCCTGCAAGCTGTGGTTCTCTGCATTAATCCTCTGGCATGCAGCGGGAAACGTACTCGCGGGCTTCCCCCGCAATTGCGAAGAAAAGCCTTGGGCATGTGGCATGCCATTTGCTGTCCGGGTTGCATGGATTCCCCTGGACGAGAACCGACCACCCTTTCAAATGGCCAAGCTGGATCAGAAACATACCCACTGATGCTCCAGTACGAGGACAACAGATGCGCGCAAGCTTAACCACTCCGGCCAGAAGTGGTGTGAGTTGTGTCTCTCTTGCAAGGGCTAATGGGAGTCCTGATCTGGCCTTTGTCGCCCACCGTCGCACAATCAAGACGCAGATCAAGGCCGTCGTTCAGAGCCGCGCAATCTTGCACTGGTGCCATGGCAAACACGTGGGGCCCGGGGAGACGGTGAGTCAGCAAGCGTGAAGTTGTGCTCGGCACCGAGCATGTTGTGTAACCCCCAGAGCACATGAAACCTGGCGGTGAGAGATGCAAGAGGGGGCCAGATGTTGATGTGATCTGAAGACGAGATTTGGAGGCGTGTGGGATTTGATGAGAGCGCAAGGGAAATTGCTTGGGAGGGAGAACGGGCTGCACCTGTTGTTTTCTTGAAGCGAATCTGCAGCCAAGTGGTGACACCGCATGCGCCACAGCGGGAACCAATGCATGACCGCATCTGCAGGCGCATGGATTTGCAAACGACGGATCATTTCGCCGTCTTCTTTCAACACGACCGGTATCATGGCTGAAGTCGCTGGAAAGGGACTCTGCCTAGGTATAGACCCTGATACTTGAATGCCTGTATTTTTGATCATGAGAAAATCCGTCGTTGTGTACTAAGAAAATTGCGTCCTGCATGATGCTTTGAGCACGGACACGCTGTGGACCACAAGGTTGGACGCCGAGGTCCTCCGCCCGGAATAATGACGCTTGGATATGAAGTGAGCCTATTGACGGCCTAGACAATGTTGTTCGGCGGTACGGACATCCAAAACACGAGGATCAGTGAGGCCTGCATGCTGATACAACGACGAGAGGGTGGTAACAGGAGATGGTCCATTTGTCAGGACAGCCTGTCGCTGCAGGATCAATGCATCACTGAAGAGACACAAATGAGGTCGACTCCGCTTAATGCAATGTATGGGCAGACTGGGTTTCGAGGTCTACTAGTGTGCCCTGGGTCATCTATTGAATTACAGTTAACTTGTCATCAGATCGTCAGGTTGCAGAGACAGTGTACGTTCCGTAATGCCGACAGCGAATGATGTGCGCCTTTTTATTTTCCTACAGGGCTGCATCTGTCAAAACATCCGACGCAAGTACCACCTCTCCCCAGGATTGACCATGACAGGTACAGCAACATCATGTTCGGTAATCGTGTGCGGTGGTGGCCCGTCCACTGTCATCTGCTGTAGAATGGTATGGGACTGGCGGGGGTGTACGTACATGATGTTATTGCCAATCATCGTCACTTGGGTTTAAAGTTGTTGGCATCATTCAATAATGCCCGGGACATCCGACTAGGTGGAGGTGATTGAGTTTATGGATCGGGTATGGCTGATGGTTGCAGGGCAATGAACACGAGGACATACAATAGTAATAAAGTAGGTTGGCGCATGGCGGGAAGACTACAAAAGAGGAGCTGATGTTTACTCGTGTTTTCGTCTACAGAAGAGGCACTGGCACTGTACCTGTAGCATACTAATTATTTATAACTCGAAGCCTACCTGACTTGGGTAGTTGCTACTGTACTGTTGGCTCGCGCTTTGGAAAATCAAAACAACATTACCGGGCCGCACGACTTCCAGGTTGTTGTGGCGATACACCTGTACGGAGCATGGATACAGCATGTCTTCCAAGTCGCAACGATGCAGTCCTCGTGGAATCGTAGAAGAGCAGTTTCATGCCCGCATGCCGAGTAGCTTTCCAGCTCGCCTCAGGTAGTGAACTACTAGTCGTACAGTACATTACAGTCCTGCGATATCGCCTCCGACTTGGTCTTCCCGCATAAAAAACCTGATCTTTTCGTTGATCGTTGATCTTTCCAAACGGGGCTTTTGCCAATTGACACCCTGGTCCATCGTTACCCGAATCCACTAGTGCCGGTTTCGTATCTCGTAGTATCCGTACCTTGTTGGTTCGCCGTACCGCAACCCCTGGGCCGTAACCTCAGCTTTCGTGTGCTCTCAGTGCCCACTAACTAGTCTGGTCGTGTAGTCGTAGTTGTCGCCTTTCCATCAAGGCCTCTCCTCCTTCCTCCGCCGCCCACGCTGCCAATAGTACCTCGACTGCGACCACCTTTTGATATTTGCCTCCCCTCCCCTTCACCCCCCAAACCGCAATATCTGCAGGTCTTGTACTCATATTTCCTCTTTTAATTAGCTACACACCTTCACTACTGGTCGACACCTGCACTTGTTTCACGGCTCTCCCTGCCGTCACTCTCGCCATTGTTCGCGCCAAGTACCACGAGTGTAATTCACTTGACACTCCCCCAACCTCTTCACCCGTCCAGATCTGTTCTCCTACGACTTCGGCCGGAAGAAAAAGAAAGTTTCATAGCTTCAGTCTCTCTGCCTCTTGACTGAGTCGGTTACTGTCCCAAGAGATTGAAATCCACCGCAGAAGCTCCGGCTACAAGAGAGACCTCCCCGTTCGAAGCTCGATGCAATAAAACCTCACGGTCAGACCTCTTCTACTGCCAGCTCGCGTCTACGAATTTCTCACGCTGCTCGGACGGAGTATCCTTCGATGAGGAAGTAATAGTTGGAACAATCATTGCCGCTGGCTCACTCAGAGAAAAGATGCTCTCCATAGGTCTCCCGGGTCCTGGCCGGGGCGTCTTCATGCTCTACATTGCCCTTATCGCCTCGCTCTTCTCGCAGGCACATGGCTTATCCATCACTTATTGCTCACCAGACAACAACGCGGGCTCATACCCTCGATGTGAGTGTTGTCTTGGTCTTAAATGTTACTGCCAATTTCTGACCTGAAACCAGATTACAGCCAGTACATGTCAAATGGCTTGTGCCATGACCACTGCCAGGGATCATACGCCTTTGCCATCCTCCAGGGTTCTTACTGCTGGTGTTCAAACTACGTACCTACTGACCAGCAAAGCACGTACGATTGCAACGAACAATGTCCTGGTTATCCCTCGGATTGGTGTGGTTCCACCGAGGCTGGCCTTTACGGATACTACGAATTAAGTCCTGGAGCTCCTCTCGGCACTTCTGGAGGCTCTGCAAGCAACACAGCACCCCAAACCTCTTCGTCGGTTAGTACTTCTCCAGTTGAGTCCGGATCACCCTCTACTTCCACCTCTAATGCTCGGGCAACTTTTTCCTCTTCTGCCTCTTCCTCCTCATCAGTGGTAACCGTTGGATCCTCTCAGAGCTCTGACGAGGCTACTTCCGTAACATATGACACGTCAAGTACTCCCTTGACAAGCTCATCAAGTTCCATTGTATGATACACCCGTCTCTTTCACGATGTCACCCCATTGTACTGTTCCTTGTCAGACGGGTGTCTTGGTGACTGTTTCAGCCTGTGTAGTCCATGAAAACGGTTTGCTAACACGGTTTGCTGACGCGGTTTGCAGCCATCTTCTCCGTCGACCTCGCCCTCTTCCTCTGATGCCACCACCGCAGACCCAGCTACGGAAAGCACTACTTCTGCCCCCACCGAAGTCTACACCAGCGTCACTACTGTCACTGGCAAAATCACCACGATACTGGTAACCCCAACTCCCGCGGTCTCTTCTGATGCGACGTTGGGCCAATCTGCTACTGGCGGTGGCGGAGGGGGCATCAGTTCTGGGAAGGTCGCTGGCATTGTTGTTGGCGCCGCGCTCGGTGTAGGTGCTCTCATCGGTGCTGGCATGTACATTTGGTATCGACGCCGGCAGGCGAGGAACAGCAACAATAGCCAGCCTGAATCATCGTTTATTGCTCGAAGTGGCGACCAGTCCCCGTCAAACAACGTACCTTCGAGACAAGTTAGTCAGTTGTCATCCTCAGGATTGCTTGGGACTAAGACTCCCCGCATCAACACTTCCGGGATACCCAACGGCAACGGTCCAAGAAGCGCGGGCACCGGTTCTTCAGGAATTGATCGACGAAGTCTGGCTACTGACCAGAGGTTGAACCCTTATGCCCTGTATTTCCATGACGAAGGTCACGTGAGCAATGTGTCTCTTCAGGACAACCAGGACTACTCAAGGCAGCTACGGGTATGCTGATTCTTCCTTCCTATCATCTTCTCAAGTGAACCTTGCTCACATTTTATCAGGTGGCGAATCCAGATCCTTGAGACGACCTGAATGAACTTGAAATCGATGACTCTCTCCAATAATCGTGCCTCTGAAAATTTTGGGCGCGGAGGCCGTCCTTCCTAGCGATGATTCACGAACCCTCCACATACAGGAGTGACACAGCAGCCGTCATACACGAGCTCAAGTCTCGAAACCCGGTCCGCCGCGAACAGGAGATTGTACGCGTCGACGAAATGATCTTATGATGAGACGTCCCTTCTTTTCTTCAACAGCAACAATTGAGATATCCAAGCTTTTTCACTTTTGGCATAGGAAATGGAGTCCTGCCGGGGAATTGTACATTTAGCATATGACAACAGGAATTCATTACCATGGCGTGCGGGTGGGATCTATTGTCTTCGATAAGAACTTGGCGTTAGCCTTACGCAGGAAACAAGTGATCAAGCGCAATGCAGGGTGTTCGTCTGGGAGAAGGATCACAAACAGACCATTGCCCCCCAATGAGTCGACACTAATGAACATTGGTCGAGCCAGTATTGTACAGGACTCGCCAAAGTACGAGATGGTCCTTGATTAAGGACATCATGGGCTATATAGAAGAAGACAAAAGTTTGCTCCCAGACCCGTCTCCGTAGTGAGTTTTGAGTCATCCCTACTATCAGGTTGATGCCCAACTGGATGGAGAGGCAAAAGATGCAAAAGGCTTCACAGGGAACAAGTTATTAATGCCTGACGTCCATCCACAAACCCATTTGCGACTAGGCGCAACGACGATCCAGGGTTCGGCTGCACCCGTACACTGCCGAGAGTGCCTGAGAGTGCCCAGGCGAAGGGGAGAAGCACATGCTTTTTATATGGTCGTTGTTGTTGTCACTGATGAGCGGCATCAACTATGCGTGATGGTCCGAACCGAAATGAGCCTCGCCGTCAGCACATGATGATTCTGTCCTTGGTGTTGTCCAGCAGTCTTTGGACTCGCGAAGATGGCAGTGCAAGAAATGCTGCCCTTCTACAAATGCCCACCTGTATCGCGCCGGCAGCAAAGCCATGCCCGCGTCCGTTTTGAATGTGCAGGCGTGGGGATGACTGGCACAACTGGCGTGCTTAACTAGTGGCGTGCTGCAGGGTGACGTGGGTTTCTGGGTTGCTAGGCCAAGTTCTCAGCTCGACTTTGCTACCCAAATGCCCCAAAGCCAAAGCCTGGTGATCGATCCCATTTATTCAGTGAGCCCAACTCCAACTCTGCCTGCGCATATATTGCCTTGCTCACCTCATTCAACACCTCTTCCTCTCTGCCTTTGTCCAACAGCCGTCGCAGTTCTGCTATTCCTTGATTTTGTCTTGCATTTAGCGAGTTCTGCCTCCCATTATACTGCTTTAAGTAGCCTTTCCCGTGATCAACCGACACCCACCCCACCTTTTCGCTGCAATCAACGCCTCAGCAAGACCGTCGTGATCAGTCGACTGGAAACAACGAGATATCTGTGTCTGCACCGGTGATGGCCAGCCGTCGATACGTCGATGATGTCTCCGTCGACAGGTACGAAGATCGTCGGGATTACACCTCCAGAGGTGGTCGCAGGGTCTACGATGACCGTTACGCGGAGGAGGAGGTAGAGTACCGTCGTGGAAACCCAGTACGTGAGCGTGAGAGGGAACGAGAGGTTCGAGAGGTCCTCGTTCGGGACGATGTTCGAGAGAGACCCGGAAACACACCTGCTTTCCTACGAGAAGATTACGGAAGAACTACTGCTGGCCCAGTGGTCTTGCGAGCACGAGAACGGGAGGAGTTCGACTTCGTTCCCGCACGACCTCGTCGACGATCCCCATCCCCAGAGCCGGAAAGGAAGGTCGAGAAGGAAAAAATCATCATCCGGGAAAGATCAGAGTCAGAATCCCGACCTCCGCCTCGGTTCAGAGAAAAAGATCGAGAAGTGGAGCGGGAAGAGATAATCATTCGACGGGATGAAAGGGACGCAGACAGGAGACCGCCTCCGCCACCACCCGCCCCTCGCGAAAGGGAGAGGGAGGAGATTATCATTCGAAGGGAGGAGAGAGACCGTGAGGTACGCCCGCCGCCTCCGAGGGACTCTCGGGAGGAGATCATCATCCGCCGTGACGAAGACGACCGCCGCTCTCGATACGACGTGGACTTTGATGACACCCTCTCCAGGAGGAGCGATTACGTCAGACGACCAGCGAGAGAGACTGAGCGAGACGAGATTGTCATTCGGCGATCGGAACAGAATCTGGAGTCTAGTCGATACGACGATTATGCCTTGACTCGCCCCAAGTCACATGAACGGGCCAGGTCACAAGCACGACGTTCCAGCAGCGCGGGATCTAACCAAGAGATCATCATCCGACAGGAGGAGCGTGACGGCCGCACCCGTGAGCGACAAGAAATCATTATTCGTAAGAATTCGCGCTCTAGGTCGCCCAGTCCATCTGTTGTATCGGCACCGCAGGCACCACCCGAGCCGCAAGTCATCAACGCTCCTACCATCCATCAAGAGGTCATCACCCACCATCGACATATTGACCACGGCTTCGAGGTTGCCATCCCTTCAAGGCCCCGGCCGATCACTCGACCTCCATCGCCACCGAGCCCACCACTGTCTCCCCCCAACCCTCGTGCTCACTCTGAGGAGAGGATCCAGATAAGTCGAACTCAAACCAGGAATGGGCGCACCGAGAACGAGAATATTGTCATCGATCGCAACGAAGGGGCCAGAAGCGTGGGCCCCTACTCGCCGCCTGCACCGCGAGACTACTATGACGCCCCGGCTCCTCGACGCGAAGGCTATCGTGGGTCCGATCGGGATCTGCAGGAAGAGGCAGACTATTACAATAGCCGAGCCATGGAACGTGCCTACGTCGGAGAAGCGTATCGCGGCGCCACGAGGGACTGGGCAATAGTGGACGTTCCTCCTGGCACCAATCGCGTCCGCATGGATGGAGCTGGTGGTGGAGCTCAAGAAATCACGTGGCAAAGGTACAACGGGGTCCGAAGGAGCAAATTCATGCCAGACGGAGAAGAGGGATATGGGGAGATCGGAAGACCCGCTCCCCTACCAATGCCGGTACCAGCGCCAGCGCCATTACCGGCTCCAGCCTCGAATGGGGACATCGGACGGCGATATGGTAGACTGCCAGACCCCAAGGAAGGATTGTGGACAGAGATCACCAAGGATCTCGTCGTTAAGGAGGCTATTCAAGAGATGGGTTATGAGTTTGAGGAGACGGACGATTTCTATTACATCATTGCCTATCTCCGATACGTGAGTAGACCCCCGGATGTGAAGCTTGTACTGCGAGAAGATGCTGACAATGAATTAGGAGGACGTCGCCCGCCTTGTCGGACTGTCGGAGGACATCCGTAAAGAGCGCAAGAAGCGCATCAAGGAAATTTCTTGGGAAAATCGAGTCTTGCCACCACCAGTAGTGGAAGAACCTCATCGCCCGTTGATGCTAGAACCGCCACCACCGCAACGTCCGCGTCAGGACTGGGATCGAGAAGAGGAGCGGTACATTGAGCGCGAAGTTGTGTATCGAGGTGGACGACCTCCTCCACCACCAGGCTGGGTGAGACGTTGATGGTGCTGTGTTGAGGAATTGCACTTGTTTTGTTTGTCCATCAAATGGATAATTCTGAAAACCTTGCAAGCCCTAGGGGGCCACCCACATTTCACAGGAAAGGGTCTGGTCAGTGCGAGCACCGTATGTCGAGATGAGACGGTCTCTCAAGAACACAAGGACACGAAAATATACTGAGGAGTAAAGGCAGAATGTTACGGAGGCAATGTCTTTGACGGCGAAACGAAAATTTGTTTTTTTTTTTTGTTTTTTTTTTTTGCTTACATCAACGACGAGATGCCCGAAGAAGAGAATTTACGAAGCATGAATCAAATCCCCTTTTTGAAGACAGCTCAAGTCTGGCTGTCCACTCACACATTTACGACCTGTGATCTGCGAAGCGTTGATTTCAGCAAGCGAGCACTTGTAGGACTGATCGATCGGGCTTATTCGTTTTGTCTTTGAACGAAGCCAGGGACGATAATGACGGACGATAACGACGAACGGACTTTGTGACTTGTTTTTGGGGGGGGCATGTTTAGGATTCCAAGATAGATGTGTGGTAGGAGATATATACCCGTCAGTATTTTACCTGTGTAGCTGAGAGTTGAGATGTAGAACGCCTCGTACTTTTCCATCATCGCAGTTCTGTCCCTTCCATCGGGAGACAACACCGACGCTCACGGCGCGTATCAACAAAACATTTTCCCCATATTAACGAAGTCTGGATCTCATAAGCCGGCACTATTTTTGAATTTCCCTAATCGTAGACTGGGCCAGATAGACGAATGGCCTCCTGGCAGAACTCCAGATGTTATGCAGTTACGCGACGTCGTATACATACATGGAAACAAGATCTGAATTACATGGAGTTGTTGATATTGCGGCATCAAAAGTATTATCGCTCATGCCCGTCGGCCGCAACATCCGCATAATCATCTTCATCATCATCATCATCATCCTTTTTGTACAGGAAAAATTGAACAAAGATGGCCATGTCGAGCAACAGCGTGCCCAGACTACCGGCGATCCAGCTCGCGTTGACCGCAATGTATCGAAGATACAGCGACTTTTCCTCGCCGGGTTGACAGTGACCGGGACGGGCACACACAGGGGCGTACGCAAAGATGGACATGTCGTACGTGAGGTTTCCGAGACAGGCAAACAGAAAGAAAAGCAGCGACACACCCTCGGTACTTTTGCGTTTGTAGTTGAGAAGAAGCTGTGGCACTCTCGACCCGAGGTAGAGGACGGCGCAGAGGTACCCAAAGACCTGGCCCATGGTGTCAAACTCGAGCTTGTCCGGCTCGTCGTCCTTGACGCTGTGGTGACGGTGGGACTTGTGGTTGCCGATCCACCAGCCCAGAACCCCGGCGGCACAGACGAGGAGGACGGCAAAGGTGTTGAAGACGGCCGTCTGGACGGGGCTGGAAGGCTTCAGAGCACTGACGGCCGGAGGGTCGGACGGCTTGGGGGGGTCGATGAGCGGCACGACGGGCGAGAGGTGTCGTCCGTCGACGGAAGAGTGTCGACGCGCCGCCTGCGTCGTCGAGGCAGGTCCGCTCTCGTCCCGGGACGGAGGCTGCGTGACGGAGCCGCTGTGCAACAGGGGCCGAGTCTCGGCGTCCCCGTTGGACGCGGCGTGTTTGACTCCGTCGCTCAAGGTGAAGCCACGGTAGTAGAAGCACTGACACAGCAGAACGACGTCGGCCAACGTGTAGTAGACGGCCAGTATGATCATGGTGGGTAGGACGCCTTGGAGAATGGCGCCGAGGATGTTGAAGACGTCGCCGGCCAGCCAGACCACGATGAAGACGATCGACAGTCCATCGGCAGAACCTCTGCGGAAGTTCTCAATGATCTGAGGCGAAAAGACGACAACCCAGCACGCGATCGAGATGGAGCCACAAATGCCCGAAAGAGCTTCAATGTCGAGGGAGGTGCCCTGCTGCGGAGGGAACATGTTGAGCACGTGTCTTGTCTTTATAAGTCAAGGAGCTGTAGGAACGATTCTGACCAAAATGCCTCCAGAAGATACCTAGAGAAGCAGGAAAAGAAATCCACAAATGAAATGGTCTTTGTGTCCGTGAGTGAATTCGACGCAAGAATGGAAATGCCGACTGTGATGGAATGAGGCTTGAAAAAGTCCTCGGTGCACGTGATGCGCCACAGTCCGGGGAAACGGCGCCGAGCAAAGTCTCGCCGAATGTGGTACCTGCGTCAATAGCGTGATGAATTAGGTAATCCAGCCCGGCGTCTACATGTATCTGTGTAGGTAGGTAGTTATCTGTCGTATTGACTGCACAAAGTTGCAATGGTGGTGAGATCGTCTCGTCGCTAATATGTCCTACCTGTAGGTATGCTCTTCATAATCCTGTAAACGCTCAAGGTATGTGCACTGTTCCCACCCACCACCAGATCATCATCTAAGACTCTATCATCTCAACTTGCTTTCAAGATAAAACCGCCGTACAACAGTTGAGTACCTAGGTATGCAGCTGCTTCTGTCACTACTTCCTCTTTCCAGCGCAATTAAACAATGATAGAAAACCTGACGCGGCTCCATTGTTGCTCGTGGTAGACTTTGAAGCTGGTTTCTTCGACATTTCATCCTTCTCATTAAAGTCAATGGCGCTCAAGTCGTTCTTGTTCTCCTCAAGCCATTGCATGTCATGACGTACGTCTATTCCCAAGCCCGCTCCTGCACTGGTTCCAGGTCTCTGTAACCATTGCTTCAGGTCTTGAGTGGTCGACTCACTTGCTTTGTTGGCTTGCATTTTGCTCCACGCCGTAAATAGGTGATCTATTCAGACATTAGCCATCGTATTTTTCATTCTTTAGACTGTTCTTTCGAAACGTACCATATTCAGCGACTACTTTTCGCAATTCTCTCAGAACGCGCATCTTCTGTGACGAATTGTCGCCAGAGTTATCCGGTGTTGTAGGGTCTTCTAACTTGGCCAGCTCCTTCTCGAGTTGTGATATCTCATCTTGCAAGCACCGCAAAAGTTTGACATGGACATTGTCGAACCGCCTGAACACCAACATATTTTTCTCCGTCATGAAAGATGCCGTTTCCGATTTCTCGGTGGCCCGCAAGAAAGGTTCACTGGGCAAAGCGGGCGTTGAGTTTTGCGAGGCATTGTTGTCCCGAGTAGGTGGACGCCAGGCTTCGGGTGGTAACTGTGGCAGCGGGGTAGTGGGTGCTGGAGTTGGCATCTGAGCATCATATATGGCTGACCTCGTCGTTGCGCGTGAGTCGGTGGATTTTCTTGGCTTGCGCACCGACTGAGGTTTCGATGGAATCTCTGCATCGTCGGAAGTCGAGTTACGCGGAGACCGGAGCGAAATGTTGGACGGGTGAGAGTGTAAAGCACGTAGACGACGTTCGGAGGCGGACGATTTCATGGGATGGAGTTTCGGCACGCTTTCTGGCTGCTGCGGAGGAGGTGGTAGATCAGCCGGTACGAGTCTCGGGGACGGAGGAGCCTGAGATAGCGGTGTCGACGGAGTGGTGGTGGGTATGGTAGGGCCCAATCGTGGAGAGTCTTGAGGCGTTTGGGGCAGGCTCGCCGCGAACGATGGTCGCGCAACGGTAGAGACAGAAGCCACTGGCTTACGGTTGTATTTTGACGTCGGCGGGAGCACTACAGTCTTTCGGCCTGAAGGCGTTGATGGTCTCGTCCCTGTTTGACCATCATGTTGCCCTGGACGTGCGAATGGCCGCTCTTCGGCTACACTCAGACTCTCCTCCGTACTCCGTGCGCTCGTGACATCCCCTACAGGCGTATCTCTGCCCACTGAAATCTTCTCTTCTGTTGACCTCGACCCAAGCGAAGTCTTCCGGCGATGGTTTCCCCCCGCATCGCCCTGGGCCTGGTCCACTAAGCTGGAGAGTGAGGGCAGTGGCTCAACGTTATCACTGGGACTTTGTGATGTGGAATCCGATGCTGTGCTCTCAGGAGCGAGCGAGCTTTTGGAGTAGTTGTGTGACAGAGGTGGTCGAGGTTTCGGCGAGGTGGTTTGCGATTGAATCGGAAACAGAGAAAACGAGGCAGAGGGGCTAAAGGGCAAGACTTCTTTCTCTACCGATGGTGAGGGTGGTTTGTACTGTGCACCATCTAACACTGGAATCCAGTTGGGATCATGTATGTCGGGTCCTGGCGCGGGATTCAAATAGGAGCGCCTGCCCGTGGGCAATTCGATTGGTGCTATGACCGCAGCCATCGTGGTAATCGCAGACTCTGAGATGGCATGCAAAGAGGTCTTCCAGTGGTTTGCTCACGGAGGGAGAGGTGTAAACGTAAAAACCTGGGGCTCGCGTGCGGTGAACATGCGTGTTGGTAGAGTGTATGGATACTGGGTTGCTCACCTTATTTTGGAAGCGTTGACGAAGACCCAGAATCACTCAGCTTTTAGGCGAGGGAAGGGGAATCTCCCATCAACGGCCCATAGCATGCATAAGTGTTGTGACACCATGCCAGTTTGGCCATGGCTCAAGGTGAAGGAGTTTGAATGGACCCATGTCGACGGGATCAAGCGCAAAGCCACGGGGCGGAAACAGAGCAGTAGTCAGGAACACAGACGATCACCCTAGGACTAATAAGCCCTGCTAGCCCAGTTGGGCTTACTGTGCTAGGCTTCAAGGAACGGCGTGCGAGATGAGGTTGAGGAAGATCCAAGGGTCAAAGCTCACCATTGATAAACATGGCCTAGTAGGTGGGAGTTATTGTTGATAGCGCGGTGAAAGGAGCGGAAATGGGAGCTCCGAGGCACCGTTCAGGGCTCCTCTCTGTTCTCAAGTTCGTATACGGCACGAATACTTGTACGTCCAACCCATTGTAGGTTCTCGTACTGATGCGCTGGTGATACCAACCCTAAACAGGGGGAGACGCCAACATGGGCAGTCTTACAAACATAACAGGGTACTCGGTCCAGCATCCGAACAAAGTACTGTCCTTTAATTAATAGGGACGAGCAGGATTGAGGGTCGCGAAGAACACCTTTGAGCCAAGTTGTCAAGAGGAACCTTGTTGTTGTTGTTATTCTTGTCGTCGTCATCCCTTTTGTACTAGGGATGGCCAAAGCCTGTCGATCCTGTCACATCAATGTCTGTCATATGTCAAACATTCAAGCCCAAAAGCCTCAAGATGGCACGTCCTAGATTGAGATTGACAGCTCAACCTTATTACTCTATAACAAGTGGCGATTCACTAACTTGGGTCCGGATATTATTTGACTGGTAAATTGTAGATTGACCCTGCTCCACGGTCAACAACAGTAAATCCCTCCACTAAAGTCTAGGCGTAGTAGGCCGGTTAAGTGAAGCCTGGTGAGCCCACTAGCCGACTTCCAAGTCAGCGACCGCTTTGTCTATGCAGAACTAGAGATATTAGCTCGATGCATCCCTATCGTATAATGTGTGTAGGGCCCCTCTCGGCCTGGTGAGCCCGAGTTCCCTAGTATGGAATGGGTGTCTCTCAAAGGACCCCAAGGCTCCGGGCTTGCAATTTCACGCAATCTCTCCCGCGACCCCGAAGGATTTGATGGATTGAGGCTCTCAAAATTATTTAATTGCCAGCTCATGTGAGGATGCATGTGTACAATAAGCCAAGCCGAATGTGCCTTTGTCTGTTGTGCCAATACAAAATAGTACCTAAGTTCTATCACCACACAACACTTCTCCGTACCTAGCTGTTGGTCCTCATATCTGACAACCCTTTGATCTACTACTAATCCAACATCCTGGCGCCTGAAGGACAACCTCTGCAAAGCGGTTTTTGGTTCATCCATATTTACCGTTCCATTTCAATGGTCTGGGTCGTCCTCCGTCCGTCTAAAAACCAAAATGGGTATCCACAGAAGTCGTTTGTATTGTCGTCAAACCATGTGTGTCGTTTGCAGTAGCAAGTTGACCACCAAAAATTCATGCAATCCCGATATGTTCCAGTGACGAGAGTCCGGGTACCGCCTTTGAAAATCCCAAGTCCCAACACCGAGCTGTGTACAGCAAACACACTTGTAGGGGTGGGATACTGCTACAAGCGTAAAATCAAATCAACCTTGTCTCGCTATTCGCCGAATGAAAAACATTTCGATAGTGACACAAATCCACATCAATCGAGGAACGCGCAACCATCACACTCAATGATCTCGCCGCATTGGCATCAAGGAGAGGTCCCAAACCACTGTCATACAGGTTTATCGGGTCTGGCCTTGGTGGGTCTTGGCCTTGTCTTCGTCTGCGGAAGTAGAGGTGCTGGTGGCCGTCTGTACGGAATTTCGGCTGCTCGACGAGGCACTCGACGAATCTTGGTTAAGGCCAATTAGTTTCTCTATGGCAAGAACCTGCTTGCCGTAGCTTGTTTTACGGAGCTTGTCCAGATTCTCCCTCATGTCTGCAACGAGATTTGCGAGTGCCTCGCCTTGAAGTCGGTCATATACTTTTTCTGTTTTTTGGTTAGGATCCAAAGCACTTGTGACATTTGATGCATTAACTTACGCAGCACATAATTAGCATATTGGTCCTTCATGAGTTGCAGCACTGGGGTGATCCCCTGCTCGTCTGGCGCGGTCAATTTGTGAAGAATCTGCTGCCGCTGGTCTTCATCGGCGAATTCGATACTCTTTTCCACAATGTTGCTGGCGTATTTGTGCTTTGAAAACGTCAAAACTGACCGAAGTACTATGTCTATGGCGAATCGCCGATCCCGAGGTTCCCCATTCTGGATGATATGCTGCACAACGTAGTTGCCATAATTGTCGGTGATGAGCGGGACGATGTGCTCAAGCAGCTCGTCAAGAATGACCCTCTTCACCTCTGGCTCGCAATGTTCCAGCATGCGCTGTACAACCCGACATCCGTACTGATGAGTCGACATCTTCGCAGTCCGACCTTTGAAAGCATCAACGATGAATTGGATGTGCTCGCCCGGGATGCGTTCAATGGCCTTTTGTATGACATGGTTTCCGTTCTGATTTTCAACCACTTCAAGAACCTGATGGTTGGGCCCATCGAGTTCTTTCACCAGGCTCGCTTGTTGGTCGGTCAAGACATGTTCGAATGCCTTCTGGACAACCCGGCATCCATACATTTGCTGCGATAAATGCAGTACATGGCCTTTCATCTGATTGGCCAATACTTTCTTCTGGGATTGATTGCCGTGCTCGAACATCTTCTGGATCACATAGTTCCCAAAGACATCGGTCATCAACTGGAGCAAATTGGGTTGGATCTCCTTGAAGATTTGCTCCTTCTCGTCGCTGTTGGCCGTCTCCAGCTTCTGTTGGATAAACCGGGACCCGTGTTGATCACCACTGAACTCTACCACATAATTGTAAATGTCCTTCAGTTCGAATCGCTTATTGGTTTTACTGTTTAGGCGGAATTCCTCAAGCAAGGGGCTCCGCACTGTTTGGCTTTGCTCCAGGTCTCGGCTAGGAACGCGGGTTGCCTGCGGATAATGGAGCATGGCTGGATGCCCAGGCAATATGTACGAGTTTGTAAGAGGCGTCATGCGCATAGCCTGCATGGAGCCGTGCGATTCGTAGTGGTACCCGTTACAGAGTTGGTGCTGCATCGAGACTGGGAGGAACAATCTCTCTTCGAAGGGACACTGGTCGATGCTAGTAAGTTTCCGTTCCGTCAACGAGTAGTCGTAACCAGACGTGCGGCTGGAGACGCCACTAGCCGGCGTGCTTCGCATCGATAGTGGTCCGGTTGGAGATGTGCCCCTTTGTGAGCTATATGTACTGTGGCTATTGCTTCGGTATTCGCTGGCCAGAGGCGAGAGAGTACCACGACCAGTATACGATAGCCCGCCATAGTGAGGGACAGCCTGAGGATTTAACCTGGATCCGAGAAATGCATTTCCTGTGGCTATGTGGAGTTGTCGATCAACGCCACTGAGACCTTCCAACACCTGTGTCGGAGCTTGCGCCATCGCAGCTTGACCATCAGATTGATGTCGAGGAACGCCTAGGGATGAACGGCGGCCAGGTAGTGCATCCGTGGCATTCTGCATTCTGCCGAGATTCATTGCTTGAATAGATTGCAGGGCTTGCTCAAGTTCTCGAGTAGTCGCGGGGTAGGGGTGTTCGATGTGTGCATTAAGAAAGGCACGACCCGTGGGTCCATGTCGTGGTGAGATATTCCCATATCTTGAAGGCGCGAGGGCTGGCTGTTCTGATGGGCGACCAGCTCCATAACTGATTGGCATTGCAAATGGTTGAGCATTGACAGGACTTGCCGAAGATCCATTTAAGCTGCGCTCTAGGTAACGGTCATTATCGTCCAGTGATGCAAAAATGCCGTTATTGTAATTGGCGACATTGGTATTCTGGAGCTGGCTATCGAAGGGGCCTCTGCTGAAAGATACCGTCCTGGTGGGGGATTGTACGAAACGAGCGCTCTCTGTGACCGCACGCTGATTCTGACTGGGTCGACGTCGCGACAAAGGCTCATCCTCCACGTCAGGAGCGCTTCCCTCGAATAAACTCGACCCTTCCAACTCTCCATTATTTTCGTCGGGTGTGAAACTGAGTCCTTGCTGCAGTCTCTCCCTCGTGGGTGATAGCGGCTGTGCTCGGTGCCTAGAGCTGTAGCCGTTGTTGGTGGGTGCTGAGTTCCAGGGAAGTCGAGACTGCACAGGTTCTTCATTGTCTAGCTTAGAACCCATCGAGACGATCGCTGCGCGGCTGGGTCCGAAGCCCGAAGATGAGCCTTGCTGAGCCGGGGATGCTAATCTAGTGTCAGCGCATGACAATTTGCAGGCATGTTGTGTCTCTGTACGTCTTGTCACCTGCTCATCATCGTAGAGAGACCTTCCAGTTGCCCATATACGACTTGTAGAACCCCATGCTTTCTTCCCCCGATCGAATTCGGTCCCAACAGCCAACGAAGGTCTTGAGGAGGATGCTCGATCTGAAGCAGAAACGCGACCGTTGCGTATCTAGTGCTCTGTCAGCCCCAAGTTCCGGCATATATCTCAGCACAACTCACAGTTTCCAAGGAAGTACCGCTTTCCATGGTGGCTTCGGAGTGTAGCGCCGCGCACAGAACAAATGACTGAAGTGATGAGGCGGATATTCAGAATGTAAACAATGTGCAGTCACTCGGCGGTAACGTCAGTGCCTCGAAGGAGAACAAGGCCTAACTGTAACCGACGGAGAAAACCACTCTTTATATGGACTATACAAGAGATTAGTGACTCAGATGTGGAAGCGGTACAAACTCAAAGCCCACCGGCCAAGATCTAGACGTGCTACTCACCAATATTCTGAAGATATTTCGATGAAAAATGTACATCAAGCCTGATTAATAGAGGCAAATGTAGGTGCAAGAGAGAAGAAAGGAAAGTCGAGAAAATCAAACAGAGGAAGGAGTAATGAGGGCGACGCAAGGTTCGGTAGAGTCATGTACCCCTTCGTTTGCCAGCAAAGCTCATGGTACACTTTTCAGCAGGCAGCCGCAGAGCGAATAGAAGGCATGGCCCTAGACGGAAGTGGCTTTGGACGGATAGCGACAGCAGGGGAAAGCAAGGACTGAGGAACATCTGCCTGCAGACATGCGCCTCGACCACGAAGTGCGCATGGAGCAAGGGATGAGAAAGGAATGGATATCTGGGAAGGGTGGAATGCTGCGTTCGCCGGTTTTGTGCAAGGCAAGGCGCAAATCTGGCGGGCGTTGGTGGATCGTGGTGCGGTGAGGGAGAGTCTGGCAGTCGTTCGAGTGGAGCCGGATGGGAGCACCATCAAACCGCTCTGAGAGGTCGGTTACACGAGAAGGACGAGACGGAGGGGGGAAAGGGTGGATGAATCGGGACCAAACCGAAGCCCAGATGATATATCAGAAAAAAAGACACAATAGCGGTGGTGGTGTAGGGAAAAAGACGATGATGATGCGCAGGCAGAAAGCCCATCAGCGTCAAACCCCAGATCGACCAGGCGAAGTGGGCTGCAGTGGAGTTGGGAGCGTGAGTTTCAAGAGGGGGACTTTTGGGCGTGAAAGGGCACTAACTCGGCTTGCCTTAGGGCCTAAGGCTGGTCAGCGTCGAGGTTTCTGAGGGCTACCAGCCTAGCGAGCCTACTGTACAAGCATGCCAGCCCACCAGGTTAGAGTCGCAGCCTAACAGGGCCACTGGACCCATGAGGCTTCCGAAAGAAGGGTGCGTCCGGAAGTACCCAGCGGCCATTCGAACGACCGCGGATAGGCCAAGGCGCCCCGAAAGAGAATGGCCAAAGAGAAGCCGTGGCAGTGTTTCAGCCCAAACTCATTTTCCAAGATCCGATTTCTCCTTGCGCCGTGACCATCCGTGTGGCTTGCTTGCATCTCGAACTTTGCCGTTCCCTTCTTTCGCGTGATATTGGACTTGCATTAGGACTATCGCTTCTGCAAGACTGGCATCGTGGGACGGGTATCGTTGATTCCAAACATGTTTCTCAAGAGGCTGACTCAGACTATAACGCCCAGAGGGAATGCGCTCATTTCGTACCCGTAGCCTGTAAGGGCCCTAGAAGTTGGGCATTGGGCTGCGACCATGTGCTGCTGACAACGAAGAGCCACTAGCGACTCGTAGGCGAGTTGTCCGAAAGATGGAAACGAAGGGCCGCCTGGTCGGTGACAGAGCCAATGTTGGAGCAGGGAACGCCGACTGAAATCGCCCATGCGCCTTTGGCTCGTTCCAGTCCTACTATTCGATCAACTCTCACGGAGAAACTCGATCCTGAGTTCTCAGTCTTGACGTGGGTAAGCAGGGCACTGATGGACCGACAGCACACAAAAAGCTGTGGTCCGTTTCCAATCCTCGAGGTGGAGGTTCCAAGTTCCGAGTGGGCGTCTTTTCTCACATGCACAACAAGTGCATTCTGTCTTTCAACAGTGTGCCGTCACAACGGAAATCCATGAAACACGCCGTACGGAGTACCAGCGACTCGCCTCCGTATTCAGACTTCGGATAGCCTCCGGAGAGCCAGAGCCTCTCCCATCGTGATCGAGTTCTGAGATGTGTGGGAAGACTTGGGCGTTTTTGAGGCCTCAACATTTCCTGATTTCGGGAGTTAGACAGAGTTCATTTCTACACATCGATTCCATGCTTTGACTTTGTATAAACAAGCCACCTTTCTCGCTACGACATCCCAATTATATCTGGGTAGCTTTGTTGACTCTGAGGGGTCGAAACCCTTGAGAATCACGTTCGCCAAAATCAGGCTCGTCCGTGTCCTGGACATCCTCAGAGCCGAGCTTCTTCCAGTCTGATCACATTATATAATGGATGATTAGATGTCGCCGATCATACGGAGTATCTCCCACGACATCCAAAGGCTACAGTCCTGTAACTACGAGTCATCACATTTTTACTAAATATCAAGTTGGCAAGAGTCTTAGGAAATACACATGTGCACATACTGTGCACACATTACGGAGTCCGAGATACAGCTTTTGAGGCGCTGCAACTATGATACTGACACTCTGACGGGTCTGTCGTGTCAGAATCTTTACATAATATACTCCGTGTTGGTGACCTCGACATGTCGCCCGAATGACTGCCAGCCCGACATGCGACGCCCAGGACTGGCGAGCATTTCCATCGGCCACGAAGGCTTCGAACATACTCCGTATAGAGTAAGGGTTCTGTGCGAATTGATCAAGGAAAGCGATGACTAGGTCGCATTGCCACGAACCCTGAACCTGGCTGGCCAGACCGCTACTCTACGGCTAGAGAGAAAGCATCCCTCGTTTTCCCAGGCATGCTTCCCGGAGTCATTATTGCTTTTGATTTGCACATGCCTACTTCGAAGCCCGTGCTCCGAGCGGCAAGAGCCTTTCTATTATGATCCCGCCTTCTTCGATCCAGCCCTGCGGGGATCCCAACGCTTCCAACGCTTTCTTGCCCGTCGTGCTTAGCTGTGAGTGTGGTTGGCCGTAGGAGGCACTGCTGTACATGAGTGACTTAGGATCCGATGCAGCCCAAGCACAGAGACTGAGAGAGTACCTTTTCCGCTGTCCCCTTTTACTTTCGCCGGAGGTACTAGATGCCTAGGTCCTGATGTTTAGGCACTGCGGTTCCCTAATCAAACTCTTGACTAGTAAGTACTACGGAGGAGTGCTTTCGGCTGTGGCCATCTCTATTTCTACTGATAGTGTTCAGAACTCCGTATCGGTAGTCCGTAGCCTAAATGTATTGTATTTGTTTAGATTGTTTGTTGTTTTTCCTCCAAGCACGGAGAAAGAAGAAGCGTTCAAGCTCCGACTTACCGACGCTGCATGGGGGACGCGTAGAAGTCTCAGTAGATAGACTGGGTGCTACAGGGCTCTCATTGGCAGGAAAAGGCGCCCCGTGAAATTGCACTCCGTGATTGGCATTGGAGGCCCACCGACAGAGAAGCCGCATGGGCGCCAGTGCCTCTAAAAGTAGGGTGGGAGGCCTGGGTGGGTTCGAACCTCTGGGCCTTGGGCGCTGACAGCAGCCACTGGCCAGATCGGAATGGCAGGTCTCACAGCATCCATCGTGGTGCTGCCCCCTGGGTTGCCGCCAGAGTGTTTGTTGAACCCTCCGCTTCACCAGTTTCAAACTTCTCCTCTGAGGAGATCTTGGGAGGTTCTACAATTGTTGCTCTCATCACGGCTCCCTTTCGCCTTCTCCCTCTTACGCAACTTCCGTCCATCTCACCCATCGCCTTCTACATCTCTGGCAGTGTTCAGCTTCACTCCTTTGCTGGACTCTCGCCGTCCGTTCATTCTCCTCCAGCCACCAGCCACACATCGACCCGCCTGGAGCCTATCGCTGTGGTTCGCAAGCTCGTTGCTCGGACTGGGTGCAGCAAGACGGTGCATTTGGACGCGCATCCGTAGCTTCGCCAGCCCCCTTCCTACCAGCGCAAGGGGACCTTCGAGCCTTTGAGACCCCAGCATCGATTCGAGGGTTCTAGACGGGCCAACCGCACTGCATCGCTGGTCGCTGAATCCAACTCCGATCACCGACCGGCCCTCACATCAGCCTCATCCTTTAAATCTATATTCGTTTGCGCGATCTCTAGGTTTGCGTCAAAAGCCACGACTTCTGCTGGGAGGCAGTCATGGATTCAACAAAGTTTTCCCATACTCATGTTCGTCGCGATTCTTCAGATGCGTTCGACGACGACCGGCCTTCTTCAGCCACCATGGGCCACCTTCTCTTCGTCTTTTTTACTCTTCTCTTGCTGGCGTCGCTGTGCTCGCTAGCTCTATTCGTCATACGCCGTAAACGACTCGCAAAAAACCAAAGCATGCTGCCGACCTACCACCAGCCCGCCTCGCACCATCGCTCTCCATCGGTCAGCAACTTCAACACGGGCAAGAACGAATCGATCTTTGTCTACGATGAAAAGATGAACCTCATCCACAACTCATCTCCAAGTTCCGCCTCCGCTGTGCCAGAGATCCACATCACATTCCCAGACGAAGAGGGCAATGCCGGAGCCGTGCAGAAAGGCCGTGTCGTTGTTGTTCACATTACAGACTCTGGCAGTGTGGGCATGGAACCTGTAACCCAAGAAAGACTTCCACCTTACCAGCAGGAAGATCCAACCCGCTTTCAGTCGCTCGACCTCGAGAGGATAGGCGGACTAAAAGAAAAGGAGTCGTCAGATACACGATGGTCATGATCGTTTATTCTTTTTGCTTCTGCCAACGGCAGGGAGAAGATGCGGAGCTTTTTCCTTCGCGACACTTTGGCTTCTTGAATCAACTTAAATTGGAATGACGGCACATTGCTTACTACCTCATTGTAAATGGTTGCCAGTCAACTGGCGTCTTCGGGATGTCTCATGGAGCGCCACTCCACTATGGATTGTGGTAGCTTTCTAATTATGGCAGGCTTGTTTTATAGAGCCCTTTACGGGCTGGATTTGGTACATATTGTATAGTAAAAAGGTGTACATGCATCATCTTGAGCTGGTTCTTCAAGCCATCCATACCGAAGATCAACAGCTGTTCTTACTGTACGTTGCTTCCTTTTCGAGGGATAACATACAGGACGGTCTACGACGTGAAGTAGTTCTGCTCTCAGAAACCGAGCTCCTGACTTCTGCTTCCCTAGTGGACAAGACAGTACTGGGCGGAGGGGACGTTGTGTCACTCCCATTTACTCCTCTCATCGCTCAATACCTCCTCTCCTTCACACAGCACAACACTTCCGGACCTCATTCATCGTCATCGATAAGATATCCTTAAAGCATTCTCCTTTTCCACCTAATGATTTGACCGATTGGTCGACCTACACGTGTCATCCTAAACAGCAAAACCCGGTTTCCCAGGTAGGCACTGCTGACTTGGCTCTCTGCTTGGCCTGGACGTCGCTACGAGGAGCGAGACCCCACACCAAATCTGGCAGGCTGGCAGCTTTCAAGGACCAAACGCGTCAACAAGCCGCGAGCCAATCGTTGCAAATCTCCCTGGTCGAGTCCGCCTTTTCAGTGTTGATTGACAACACAACCCTGGCTGAACTCAACGGCTGCCTTCTTCATTCAATTCAGATTTCATATTTCACTACAGTCCTGAAGCTTATGTTTACCGTGCATTTGGTCCTGCCCAATCGAGGGGCGAGATGATTACGACAGCCGACAACAAACGTCCTTAAGCTGAAGACACTTCCTGCGCTCTTTTCTTTGAGCAAACATCACAGTCATGGCCACTGCGGTGATGGCTGGTCCCGATGAGGGCCTTCACAGTAGTCTTCACGCGTCAGTGAGAGACATGTCCGATCCTTTTGTTGACGACGACAATCCGCGGCAATCCAGTCATTCTCACCGCTATTCCAGTCTCGTCGACCCTGACTCGATCACCTTGGGCGCAGCTACATCGCCTTCCCAGGTCAAAAGAAGTATTATCGCGCATCTTGCAGAGACAGAGCGCCGTCTGCACGACGCGCAGAAGCTTGGAGAATCACTGTTACTGCAACAGTCGGAGCTCAACGACAAGCTGCGTGAGGTGGAGGAGCACCAGGAAGATGCCGAGATATCTCCAGAACTGCGGAAACAGCTTGCCGACTTGGAAAGAGAACACAACGATGTTGGCAAAGAAATTGCGCGAGCTCTATTAGGCCCAAAGTCGAGGGCTGTCAGCGGAGAAGAAAAGCTAGGCGTTGAGCAGTCTACATTTACGAGCCAGGCGACTGCATCGCCCACGAAAGTTACAGCTCCAAGCCGACGACAACGCAACCAGCCGAGCAATCGCGCTGGCGATTTGCAATTTGCGGCAGATATTTCCACTTCGCTTCTAGCGCAAGTGAGAAGCCTACAGAGCGCAGTGGCTGAACGGGATGATCTTTTGAAGCAGGCCAATGCTGACAGAGATCGATTAGAGCAAGAAGCCCAATTATATGTGCAGCGTTTACGAGCCCAGGATGAAAGTGAGCAAAAGTACAAAGATGAGAATTGGAATCTGGAAACCCAGACGCACGAGTTGTTGGCGGCAGCTCGCGAAGCTGCTGACCGAGAAAAGAGACTAAACACAAGTCTCGCCGCTGCGGTAGCGGAGAAGAGTAGACTTCAGAGTGAGATGGACGAGATTAGGGTTGCACACGAAAAGCTGACCGATGAACACACTACGGCAAAGAAAGCTTACGATTCCGAATTGCACACACTCAAGCGTGGCATGGACGTCGGAGAAGGCGAGAGAGCTGCCTTACAAAACAAAGTTGATGAGTTGACTGCGCAAAACCATGAGCTGGCGCGAGCAGTTGCGGCACGCTTACGAGGACAGCATCCTGATGCAGAGGCTTCCGCAGGTCGAGCTTACGATGAAGAATTCCAAGACCTGGAGTCCCCGGAACATTCGCCCCCTGCTTCTCCCACAAAAGCAACCCCACGGCATGGCGGGCTGGAGTCGGAGACACTTCGCAGCTCGTTACATCATGCTCATAGGATGATCCAGAACCTCAAGAACAATATTCATAGGGAAAAGACAGAAAAGATCGAGCTCAAGCGTATGCTACAAGATGCCCGAGATGAACTAGAGCAGCGTCGAGGCGACGTATCCCTCGGTAGCGGCAATAAACGACAAAAGACAAAGTCGGATACTTTCAAAAAACCAGCTCGGCCCGATATGCTAGGAGGGAGTCGGAGGGCTCGAACTGATATTGAGCTCGAAGACGACGATTGGGAGGATAACACAGTTGACTCGCCTACTAAATCGCACACTCAGGGGCAGTTAGCAGTACCAGTTGCTGCCGGAAGTCACACCACTGATCTGAGTGATGCATATCAGACCGCAAACGAGACCGAAGGTGCTTTTGAAACTGCAGATGAGCGACACGCCACAGAGAGCGAAGACTTCCAGACTGGTGCCGAAAGCCTTGCTGGTGATAGCACAGATGACCTCACCGAAACTGAAGATACTGCGGCTCAACTGCGGCGGAAAGGCATATCCCGGACAAATAGGCCATCTCTCGCCTTCAAACCTGCTGGGGACCGGCAATCATACATGAGCACCGCCTCTACTTCAGCTGGTGAAGATGAAGACGAACTCAAAACGCCAGTCCTGAGTCAGCCGCAAAAGTTCCGGCTCAAAAACGGCCGGACTTCATTCGCTAGACAGTCGAGAGTCCCCCCGGATGGCACTCCCACAACCGTGTACTCGGAAAGCGCACAGCAGGACTCGCCAGCTACGATCGGTAGTGAGCGAAGCGTGCCTGGCGCTGAGCGTAGTCTTTTCGCAGAGCTAGGTGGTATGGATGACAGCTCCAACTTTGGTACCCCCGGCAGAGCTAGCATTGCCTCAGCAGCCTCAACCCCTGGTGTCCCTGCCTATACCCCCAGCAAGCAACCAGCACCGCAACCGGAACCGGTTAGCCTTGTCAAGGCGGCAATGGTCGACTGTGCAACGATGACTGATCCCTGGAAGCCAGACCAAGCTTGGCCTACGAGCATTGTCGAGTTTGATGATGTCGACGGATCTCATACACCGTTCCACGAGCAATCACTCTCCCCGATTGCTTCCCAGTTTCCGCTACCTCCAACTGTGCCAGTATCACCCATCAAAAACATCGACAATGGCACCCAATACACCCCACAGAGAACGCTGCAAGAAAGCCCGATCAGGAATACTGCATTCATCACTCCTCCCAAGACCGTATGGGATGAAGCACAAAGCCCCCAGCAAGGGGAACCCGTCGCTGAACTCATGCCCCAGCCCCTGGCCCTGGAACGCCTCAACTATTCTGGTCTATTGATGCTGGACACCATGCCAGTAACGCCCGAGAAAGCGACCGCAATTGCGGCTTCGTTGCCTGAACCGCTGACACTTTCAAGCATTTACGCTCAAGTCACTGAGCCTGTGCGAACCCCCCAGAAGAAACGGGCCCCTGGTGTAACGGCTTCCACCCAAGTCGAAGACTCTCCGAGCAGGCCTCATACTACTGAAAAGGTGGCAGCGTCAGGACTACTCGCTTCAGCAGCTGCTGCTTTGGGCCTGTCTAAAGCAAAGAACGACCGTGCGCCGTTGATTGCCGAGGACGAGACAAGCGAACAAACAGGCACTGCTTCAGAGATGCCGGCGAATATGCCCTTGAGGGATGTCTCTGGTAATAGCATTCCGGTCAAGCATGTCCTTGCCGGCAAATCTGACTATGTACAAGAGCAGCCGGAGTCTCCTTCAACCATCAGTCAGGATCAAGGCTCCCAGACGCTTCTTACCGCACAACAGATCGAAGAAGCTTTGCGAACGCAGCTTACTTTGCCGTTGCCATTGCCAGAGGGCCAAAAGCAAGTGGAGTCTGTCACTAGTCCACTCGGCCCTGTCACACCGGCTGAGGCTCTTGACCGGCAGGAAGTTGACATTCCCGGTGAAATCGTGCCTGGCATACCCATTGGCCAGGCAATTCCTCTTCCCTCGCCCACGAAGAGGCCATCAAGTTCAATGAGCCGCCGTTTGTCCAACAGCCATCCACCCCTTCCTCCCGACCACAAAGCCGCCATTGCTAAAGCTGCGAGTCGAGTCAGTTCTCCGACTCGAGAACTCAACGCTGCGCCCCATGTACCAACTGTCATGGGTCCGCCCGCCCTTCCAGCCTCAGCTATGCGGCGCCCACGCACTCCAGGAGACTCTGTACGATCTCCCAGTCGTGACGGCACTGCCCATCGCACATCTAACGTCGGCCGTCACCAACGAGGCACCGTAACTTCGCAGTTGTCACATCGGTCGTCTGTCTCCTCGTTCGCATCTGAGTTGGATGAGCGTTTCAACATCCATCCCGCCGGACAGATGTCTGCTCATGGGTTCGGCACAGACCCCAGGATAATCCAAGCCATTACACAAACCATGATAGGAGAGTTTTTGTGGAAATACACTCGCAAGGCTGGAAGAGCCGAGATGTCGGAAACAAGGCATAGGCGGTACTTCTGGGTACACCCGTATACCAAGACTCTGTACTGGTCGGATCAGGACCCCCAAACTGCGGGCAGGAACGAGCTCAAAGCAAAGAGCGTGCTCATTGAAAGCGTTAAAGTTATACCTGATGACAATCCTATGCCCCCTGGACTCCATCGGAAGAGTCTTGAAATCATCACCCCTGGCCGGCGTGTGAGGTTTACTGCGAGCACTGGACAGAGACACGAGACATGGTTCAACGCATTGAATTATCTGCTTCTTCGTGGTGATGATGCTAGTGGCGGGACTTACCAAGCCGGCGGATCGGAGATCACCCGGGACGACGTTGACGAATTCAATGTCAATGCTGGCGGATATGGAGCTACACTGGTCCCAACTACCAGCCGTATGAGTTTGTCAAGCTACAATTCTCGAACCACTCGAGGCACCAGTGCCAACCGAGCCTCCACTACCCAAAGACCAGCCCTGGGTATCGCTACGACTGGTGCAACACGTCCGTCGCACGGGCCTACCAACGATACAACCACCCGACAAAGCCGTGTCGAGCAGTCTCAAGAAACCAATACAGAGCGTGCAGGCCGTGCTAGCAGTGTCAGTCGATTCTCACGTATGATCGGATCTGTTACGGGAAAGACTCGGGGGATAAGTGAGGCAGCAAACCGGGTTTCCGGAGCACGAAGTGAAGCTGGTAGCATCTACGACGCCAGTTTGGTGAGTGATGGGCGCAAAGACTCTGCAGAGGAGCTTCGCCGAGAGATGTTGAGGCAAGAACAAGTCGGATTTGGTGGACTGGAGAATGTCCGGGCATGCTGTGACGGTATGTACAGAACGGTGAATTTTTGAGCTCGTAACATGACTAATGTGGCTGTTTAGGCAAACATGACGTCTCGACACTGAGTCATAGTCATCGACACGGCACACCTTATGGCCACGGACACCGATCTTTGAGTATGAGTTTCCGCGGCTCTGCTAGGCGAGGAGGCACGACTTCAACGCCCGGCACAGCAGCTGCTACGCCAACCAGAGCAACGGCTGCGACAGCTGGGCCTTAGAACTTGTGTCAAGACTAGGAGAGAAGGCATGGGCGTTGAGATTAGGAGTGGTGGTTGTTGAGATGCCGTTGCAAAGGAGTGGCGGCACCAGCTTTTGGATATGTCATCTGAAAAAACGTCGTTAATGCATAATGATTAGTACATGGCAGGCACGTTGTGTTGATTCCAAGTCTATCGCGATGAAATAGATGAGTGGCATGTATGTGGTTAATGACTTTTCTTTTCTTTAAATGTCGAAGAGAGTTGGCGTGCTTCTGGGACATGGTATTTTGAATCTTTCAATGTTTGCAGCCGAGAGAGATGTTTGAGTGAGTGGTCGAGGAGATCGTCGGGCTCCAAAATAATGACCTGTTTTCTATTATAAAAATAAGGAAGTACTTTTTTTTCTTTTTAGATCACTCGCGAGACAGTGGTATGAGGGGGACCATTCTCGTATCGATATGCGAAAGGGCTCCAGGGTAGTTAGGTAGCTAGGAGGTATACAATAGGTACGCCGTACCGACTGTCTATAGACTGTAGTTGGTGAGGCTCGGGTTCATCCACTTCACCCATCCCCACAACAAGGCTTCCATGAGCTTATTTAAATGCTTGTTCGCATATGAAGGTAGGTATATAACTGACATCGGGCTCGGTCACCCATACATTTGCCATGGTTAGCTGGAGTGTAGTAGCGAAAGGCCGTCACACGAACTGATCAGTATACCAGGTATGTAAGGTACTTCACTAAGTTAGTGCCGCAACTGATCCCGATCCCAAGTTACCTTTACTGTAATAGAGGTGCCTACCTTAGCAAAGAGCCATCCGGGCTGGGCTGACTTCCCGAACACTGCCGGGGCCTCACTCAGCCACGGTTCACGTCATTCTCGAGAGACGGCGACGCGTATACTTCTCTATGTTTTTCCAAGTTCGAAAACAAGAAATCGCCTGTTGTGAAATGGTCCGTCTAAATTATACGAGGGGCCAAGGCATCACTCTCAACATCTCTATATGTATCAATTAATACCTGGCTTTCTTACCTTGTGCACCTAAACTCTCACTTTTTCTGCTTCAACTGCCGTAGACTCTCCTTGTACAAGAGCGACTCTCCCACCATGGCAGACGAAGACTACCATCCTCCTCCAGTCCCACCGCTGTCTCATCCCATCCAACAACCAGCGGAATATCCTCCACCTCCGCCTATGCCACCACGGCCAAACAACATGTCTCACACGGGCGCCGCTGACTTTCACACGTCAACGCAATACCCATCAGTGCCACAAATCAACGAACCTCCACCACCGCCACTGCCTCAGCGACATGGGAACTACGACACCGAAGCACAGATTTATCAACAACCGCCGCCACCATCGTATAGTCCAGCCGACGACGCGGGGCAGCATTCATTCCAGGCAGCCCCCCCTCAGTTTCTGCCACCACCTCAACGCATCAAACAGACATTCTCTGCTGACGATGACCCTTCCAACCCGATCCACTACATCCGGGATCCGCACAAGCTAATAGGCTACCTTGTGCCTTTCCCCAAGCCCAAGATCAACAGCGTGACGCCAGAATCTATACCGTCGCGCTTCATGATCTACACGCCTCCGCCGCCTCCACTCCAGAAACCAACCGAAGGCACAAAGGAAGGCAAACTCCACAAGGTTCAACGAAAATGGCAGGAAGAAGTTCGCTCCGCAAAGACCAGCACCGCCAAAACGGCGTCGTGGAAGGGCCTCAAGTCCAAAGCGACAAAGGGGATCGACTGGGCCATGAGCAAGACCACGTCGTCGAACCTGGACTTTCTGGGCCGCGTTTCTCCCGCCCATTCAGATGATGAGCGCAGTGACGCCGAGGGAGCAGAGACCCACAAGACAATCGGCGTCGAGGAGATGATCATGATCTACCCTCCGACCATGGGGCTCAGTGAGACGGCGATGCGCGAGGAATTCGTCAACACGATGCTGCGTACCAAGAGCAAGGCGCAGCGCGATACCATTATCGCTACAGGTTTGATGCCCGTGACATATGGAATCGACATCCTCGCCACCTTCATCTGGCCGTTTGGCGGATTGGGTGAGATCGACACGGTGTGGGCATATTCAAGTTTCCGTGGGGCCAAGACAGCGAGGAGTGTGACGAAACGTCTTTCGAGTACAGCCTCGACCCCGTCAGACGGAAGCCACGGCAAGGAGAGCGAGGGTCAACAGCAGAGCGGAAAAGACCATTTGCGGCTCACGTTCAGAGACAGTGGCAGGATCGAGGTCCTGAAGCGATACCTCGAAAGCGAGTGTCACAAGGTGGACAGCAAGCTGTTTCCCGAGTACAAGACGGGCCCTACGGAGAGTGATGTGCTCGAGGCAATTGGTTGGACACCGGCAGGGAGAGGCAGACAGAGGGCGGCAAGTCCTGGAGCAGATGGGGAAAAGGAAGCGCCACAGATTGAGATGGAGGATAGAAACTGGGAGGACGAACGGTGGGAAATGGAGGAGGTCAAGGATGATTTGAGAAATACCTTCCGCAAAGCAGCGAGGGAGTGGAGGAAATGGTGTCTCCTGCTGGAAAAGAATCCGGAAAAGGCGATGAAGAAGTGAAGTTTTTTTTTAATAGGAGCGGGCTCCATCAACGGGCTCCATCAGCGGTATTGAGCGGTTAGTTAGGTATGCATTGGCCATCACCGAGATAGACTCATTTGTTTAAGGTCGAAGGGGTCGAGGTTCGTATGATTAGATTCTACTTTACTCTTCAACGCGCTGTCCTGTTCGTGATCGTGGCGGGTGTGCTTTGGGTCAATTTCTACCGCCCCTACCAAAGCAGCGCCTAGAGTCATTGAGAAGGGAGGGTTGTTGAGTGGTTGAAAGCATTGTCATTGTCTGATTTCTGTAAGGCCAAGAACCCCCCTTTCTAGGTCTGTTCAGCCTTGTACCTCAGGAAAAAGTGGTCGACCGTAGAACGGTGGAGTACAAGACCGCTTGTCCGTCCGCGTGTCACTCCGCTTTGGGGGGGACAGATTTACTTGACGGAGAAAGCAAGTTGGAGAGACTGCGCGGCTCGTACTGCAATTACCTACCTGCGAGACATGCTTCCGTAAAGTCCTTTGCACGTTTTTTTGTTCAGCGTCGTCTTTTTCGAAATGCGGCTACTCAAGTCGCTCTCCCTTCTTTTGGTGGCTTGTGTCGGGGTGGTCTCCGCGAAGAGCGCCGTGGGTAACAGAGTGCTGGTTGTGCTGGAAGACCAGGCGCTGAAGGGACTATATTCCAAGTTCTGGGCCGATCTGGAAGGTATGTCTGCACATTTGGCGCCGTCCGATGGGACCTCGAACGATGCTGACGAGACGGTGGTCGTATAGCGCGCGACTTTCAATTGACCTTTGAATCCCCGAGGAAGGACGATGTCTCGCTCTTTCGGCACGGACAGTTGGCTTACGAGCATATCCTTCTGACACCGCCAAAGTCCAAAGGTGGGAACGAACGTCGGGATGGACACGCGGATATGAACACTGACTTACCTTTCGACAGGGTACGGACCGGCCTTGACACCGAAAATCCTCCTCGACTATGTCAACGCGGGTGGAAACGTTCTCCTTGGACTGTCTTCCGAATCTGGAACCCCTTCTGCGATTTCAGCCCTGCTTCTCGAGTTCGACATCTCCCTCCCTACCGACAAGACCTCGGTCGTCGTCGACCACTTCAACTACGACACTGTGTCCGCGGCAGAAAAGCATGATGTTTTACTACTCAACCGTCCGGGTCCATTGAGGTCCGATACGGTCAACTTCTTCGGCGGTGATGGAGTCCTGGCTGTTCCGAGAGCAGTAGGACAAACATTGGGGAACACAAGTCCTCTGATTGCGCCGATTCTGAAGGCACCAGCGACTGCCTACGCATACAACCCGAAAGAAGCGGCCGAGAGCCTAGAGGACCCATTCGCGACCGGTTCGCAACTATCACTGATAACAGCCATGCAGGCTCGTAACTCTGCTCGCTTTGTTGTGCTCGGGTCGCTGGAAATGCTACAAGACAAGTGGTTCGACGCTTCTGTCAAGTCGTCGTCGTCGTCTGGCAAGAACGTCAAGACGGTCAATCAGGAATTCGCGCGGCAATTGACCGAATGGGCGTTCCAGGAGGTGGGTGTGTTGAAGGTCCTGAGCGTGCAACACCAGGAGATCTTCTCGAGCAAGGTTACAGCCCCCGGCACTGGCGACACATGCCCTGCGCCTTCCACCGAGACAGAAATTACGGGCTACGGAGACTCCAATCCTGAAATCTACAGGATCAAAAATGACGTGGTACGTATAACACGGTGTCTATTTCGTGGTGTTTTCCAGGAGCTCTTTCCGCTGACGATTGCCTCTTTTTCTTTTCTTTTTGCAACAGAGATATTCGATCGAGATTTCCCAATACGCCCGGGATCACTGGGAGCCGTTTACCGTTCCGGCAAACGACGATCTCCAGCTGGAGTTCTCGATGCTCTCGCCGTTCCACCGGATTCCTCTTTCGCCTACGGCGACCACTCTGAATAGCACCGTGTTCAGCACGACCTTTACGACGCCTGACCAGCACGGCATTTTCGCCTTCAAAGTCAACTACAAGCGGCCTTTCCTGACTCCGATCGAGGAGAAGAACCAAGTCACGGTGCGCCACTTTGCACATGACGAGTGGCCGCGATCTTGGGCCATCTCGGGCGCGTGGCCTTGGATCGGAGGTCTGTGGAGCGTCATTGTCGGATTCATCTGTTTCACAGTCCTCTGGTTGTACTGTGAACCTCCCAAGGAGGAGCTTGAGAGGAGACGGAGATTGAGTGTGAGCTCGTCAAAATGAGTTGAGCTGAGCCGAGCCGAACCGAACCGAGCTGGCTTTTGATGTGCACAACAAAACGTGAAGTGTTCAAGGGGTTAGATCGTTGGGGAAGAAAATGTACTTATATAAAAAGTATTGATCAAAAAGAAGAACGGATATAGACCCTTTCCTGGTTATGCTACGCTTGCCTCTCTTTTCTTTCTGCACACTTTTTGATACAAATATGCTCTGACATCTAGGGAACTGACACTCTCCCCCTTCTGTTCGGACTTCCCACCCCATCGTCTCGAGTCAAAGAGACCGGCAGTTGACGTCAAAGATGCGTCCTTTTGTCCGCTGCCCGGTTGATGAGAGCACATATCTTGCTCAAGGGGAATTCAAAGTCTGAACCTGCGGTCTCCTTTGCTTGCTCTGTTCTACTGTTACAATTTTGATTCTGTCGCCTCCACAGCGCGGATCGGAGCAGGTCCTGTGATGCCGTGTTCCGTGGTTCCCTTTCCCCAATCGTCCGAATGATTCGGTAGTGCCATCTTTGGTGAGGGTGCCGGGTTCGATGTGTTGCTTGTCCCTCGACCGTTCTAACGCGAGCATCGGCCAGCAGCCATTCAATCCCGATTGCTCGGCGGGGCGAGGCACCTCACGCGGGCAAAATGCAGCTTTGTCTCGTCCTGCTCCTCTGGCTGCTCCGGCTGGTTTCACGAGCATCTGCAGGAGCCATTACACCTTGGAAAAAGTCCGCTGGTTGAGCTAGTCCGAAGACCACGTCACACCACACCATATAATGCGCATGACAGCTCGACAGCTCAGCTTGTTGTGCATGCGGTCTCCGTGTCCCGTCGTGCTCATGTGTTCACAGCAAAGTAAACCCCCCCTCCCCCCCAAGGAATGTTCGTATATATTGATCACTTCTTTTTATGCTCGTTCTTGCTTTCTTCGTCCCGTCCCGTCCCGTCTCGTTTCGGTCCTTGTGTTGTTTTTCTTCTCGGGGAACTTTGGAAGGAAGAAAAAAACATCACAACCCTCTCGTCTTGCTCGGGTCGAATCCCAAGCCTTCAACCTCGCCTCTCGACTCCTTACTCATTCCCTCGACGACATCGAACGCCGGCTTGCCTCCGTACAGCTGCGGTGCAGACTTGCCCTCGCTTTCCAGGCCCTGCATCGAGATGGGCGCGTTGCCCCGGAACCGTTTCCTCATATCGACCAGGCCGCGGCGACATTCACCGAAACCCTTCTTGAGTTGCTGGCACTGCTCCGGGAGCGTCTCGAGGAGGGGGGACGAGAGGCATTCGACGGGTTTGTGGCGGTCCACCATTATGCAGTCGGACTTTTGGAGGCATGCGGCTAGTGCGGCGCCTGGAGATCAAATACAATACATGTATACCGTCAGGATAGGCCGTTTTGTTTTCAGGTTCATTTGCAACGAAAATGCAGTGACCAGGAGCCAGGAACTCGCAGTGGAACTGGGAGTTGGAGAGGGAGAGGGAGAGAGGGAGAGGGAGAGAGGGAGAGGGAGAGAGAGAGAGAGAGAGAGAGCATGGATGGGACGGGACGAGAAAACATACGGATATCTTTACATGAGGACGGCATCTTGTCCCTTTTGTCCCTTCGTGGTTCTGGTGAAAGCGCACTTTGCAACTTCACAAGTGGTCTTGTTTGAGGGATGCTACGAGCACAAGCAAACAAAATACTACAATATCTATCGCTGCATTTCCGCAGTTGGAGAGAGCTCCGGCGAAATTGCCGCATCGAGTGACCCGACTCTGCGATCGGCATCGCATGGTTCCAGCCTCGTGTTGCAGGCAAGGCTGCGCTAAGACTTCAGGTACCTGGACAGAGGATATCTCACTCAGCCACTGAAGAGGACAGAGTTCACAAATGCAGTTTTCGCTTCATTTGTCAAGCAGATCATGTTCATCAAATACTCATACAATGAATCTAAGGAGGAAATATTACCTCGTGTCATCGCCCTCGCTCCTCTCCAGCTCACACCTTGATCCAGATCAGTCTGTGTCTGATATCTATTTTGACCTGAAATCCCATTCCGTGCCCATGTGAATACAAAGAAAGAAAAACCATGCTGAATCAACGTCCTGGTCACATTAAACCAGCAGTTGCCGGTGCCGAGTAAATCTGAACTTCAGGTCACTTCAAGCTATAGGTTGCAGAAATCGCTCCTTCAGCAACTCGTTCGCACCAGGCCTCTTCTCGTGGTCCGCCTCAAAAGTCTGGCCCAAGAACATCTTCGCGTCTTCGCTCGCACTCTCAGGGATTGTAGGCTTCTCGTTGTTGCTCCCGACGGCAAACAGTGTTTGCAGTGTTGTCATACTGGGGAATGGCCTGGCGCCAGTGAACATCTCGACTATCAAGCAGCCAACAGACCAAATGTCAGACTTGATCGACTGTCCAGATTGCCTGACGACTTCCGGCGCCATCCAGAAAACACTACCTTGCAGGGAGGTTCTGGTTCCAGGGACCGAATTCATTCCATTAAAGTTCGTTTTCTTGGACACACCAAAATCCGAAATCTTGACAGCACCACGGTTGTCGACGAGAATATTGGCACCCTTGATATCACGATGAATGATATTCCGCGCATGCAGGTATGACAATCCTTCGAGAATTTGGCGAGTAAAATTGCGGATCAAGGGTTCTTGGAAGGTGTTGTACTGTTTGAGCATTCCCGCAATCGATCCACCAGGGACATACTCTAGGAAAATGTTCAGGTGTTCTTCATCCGACGACGTGCCAAGGTATTGTACGATGTGAGGATGGCGAAGTCCTTGCAACAGGTTGATTTCCTGCTTGAGCGCAGCAATCATGGATGTCTTCTTCTTGTCGCTTTCAGTTCCTTTGGCCACATTCGGTAGTTCGACTTGTTTGACAGCCATGAGCTCTCCAGTGACAGCGTGCAAGGCAAGATATACACTACCAAACGAGCCCTCGCCGATAAGATCACCCTTCATCCAGTTGTGCTTGTCGAAACTATTGCCTTTGAGGAAGGAAGTTAGAGCTTGATCCTCCTCCTCGCCATCCTCGGCAACAATGACGGACAAGCGCTCATTCATGACTTCGGAGCCGAGAGTCC
Organism: Exophiala spinifera; assembly: GCF_000836115.1. NCBI lineage: Eukaryota > Fungi > Ascomycota > Eurotiomycetes > Chaetothyriales > Herpotrichiellaceae > Exophiala > Exophiala spinifera. The sequence continues at coordinate 2,195,206 of NW_015622515.1, forward strand.
CAGATCCATCATCAATGAAACTGCTCCTGACCAGCTCGCCTCCGAGGGCGGTGTCAGACCCACTATCGAATGAAACATAAGATTTGCGATTTGGCTCTAAGGGCGATTCCTCTTGCAAAGGATGTAGTGTCGAGGATGCAATCGAATCTCGGAAAGATGACATGGGTAGGTTGTACCTGGTCGACAATACCGACAAAGGTCGTGTTACGGGAGTTCTGGGTTGCCCTGGAGTCTGAGCTAGCCAAGATTCAGCGATGCTGGGAATGCTCGGTACTGGAGGGGCATCTTTTAGGCTGGAAGCATAGCTGACATTGCTCATGACACTCAACCGACTTGCGGCGCGGCTCATGCGCTGCGAACGACGAACCGACATGCGCATAGTCTTTTCAATGTCTTCGCGTTGATGAGCAGGGAAGTAGGTTGTCAGTTCTTGAACAATCATTTCGCTTGGAGGTCTGGCGCCGAAAAATGACCGTAGTTTGGTGTTTTGACTGCTTGTGTTGCGGTGATGCTGTTGTGCCTCTTGACGCTCGTAATCATCAGCAGTGGCCATGATGTTGCGGTTCCTGTCGGTTGTCGTGACTGGGGATATTGGAGTCTGAATGTGATGCCACGACTCGCCGGTAAGCTTCTGAAGCTTGATCTGGTTTCGCATATTGTTCGACTGAAGGGCATTATTGTGCAGGATCTGTTGTTCATCATTCGCAATCTTGGCTGCTTTGCGTAGCTCATCAAGGTCCGGGGGCCCATCATTGATCTTTCGCAAGATTAACCTGTTTCTCTCAGTCCGATTCGAGTCGCTACATATCTTCATCAGCTCCGAGTCGGGGATGCGGCGACAAGCAGAGGGATCCGGATCAAGACCAGTCAGCAGATAGAAGCAGTAGTTCCGAAAGTGAGTCTCCGGGAGAAGCAGCTTCTTCAGCACAGTCGACGTCACGTCGTCGGGAGTTTTGCAGTACTTGATGTTGACGACCTTCGTTTGTCCACCATTATGAATTATTTTTATGACGGGAGAGCCTATCGGCAAACCACCGGCAGTGAGACCATCGATACTAGAGTTTTGCCTCAGGTGATTTGATCTGGTAGGTACAGTAGCAACCTGCGGTGAGTTCTCGGGTCGTTTTCCAGATGTGGAACTAGCAGAACCTGGCTGACTGAAGTAGCCACTAGCCTGAGCTCTGCTACTATCCATCGGGCTTCCCGCAAAACGGTGTGCTCGCAAACCTGCGCTGTGTATATCGGCCAGTGGTGAACTTGGGCGTGAGCCAACCTTGAAGCCTGTGCTTGCAGAGTTGAAGTTTTGCAACGCCGAAGCATCGATCTGACGAGAGAATCTCTTGGTGCTCCCCGTTTGCGACCTTGAGGCATGGGTTCGAGGCGAATCGGACGACGAAGGTGTGCCTACCAACCCATCGAGAATGGCCAGAGAATCCCGGTTTCTTCTCGTGCGTAATAACGAAGACCTGTTCCGAAGCTGTTTGATCGCGACATTGATGCGTACTCGATCGCCGATTTTCTTGATGCCTATTTCAGACAACATCTTCTGGTCACATTCTAGAAGGCTTTCCCCTGTGAAATTGTTCGCTTGAAAGAGCGATTCGTATTGCCCACATCGGATAGTGTGTAGCCATTCCCCCACCTTCTTCTCATCCCATGCTCTTATGGAATCCAGCCCGTCATAGACATCGGAGAATTCGGAGTCGGTAGGGGAGGTGAACAATCCATCCTGAAGCGCCAGCGAGGACATTTGTGTTCTTTGTGCGGCTTCAGAGAAGTTTCGCACAGGAATCTGCTGAGTAGTGGTTGGGATAGTCGGGACCGTGTATGGCGGTTTGGAAGCCAACATTATCACAGTTGTCTTCTGATGCCCGCTGGAGAAATTGTGATACCGTCGTCCCTATATCAGCAAGACCGCATCTCGCAGCGAGCACCGCAGGCCGACAACGGACAAAGAACAGGAACAAGCTCGTAATTCGTGGACGCGGTTCGTGATATTTGTGTCGAGCACAGGACTTTTCTAATGCCGAGACTCTCAGGAACCCTTCACGGTTGAGGTTGAGCGTGGAAGCGGCTGCAGCTGCGTCAGGACACGCAGATGATAAGACTGGAAACCTGGAAGTCGTCAGGTGAGCCAGAGGCGTGCCAGTGCGAGGTCTTGCTGGATGATTGCTGTGTCACTGGCGGAGGGAACGCTTGCATCATCCTCTCTGCATCTGAAACGTCAACAGGGTGGAGGAAATGCCAGTCCCTGAAAGATTGACATGGACATGAGGCAGTGGACTGGAAGCACAGAGAAACAGGGGAGGAGAGAAGGGGGGAGAGGCAGCCAATGAGGCCGGATACATGAGCGCCGAGAGGCCTTCGAGGCTTGAAACAGGCCCAGAGAAGCCTAGTGGGAGCCTGGTGAGCTCCAAGTAACATCGGCGCACGGCCTTCCGCAGGCCTGTGTCCAAGATGCTGCCTTGCCTGTTCCAGCCTAGCAGCCTGGCTTTCTCCTTGTTATCAAGTTATCCCAGTATCTTTTTGACAGCCTGATCCTTGCCGTTGGATGCCCGTTGTCGCACCCTGTCTCTGCGATCAATTTTATTTTCATTGTATTTCAGATGCATCAGAGTGCTCACCGGACTCGCATGGGAGGCCCGCACGTGGAAATGTTCTACAATTAGCCCTCCCTTGCACTATTCTAGCGTGCATGGGCTGAACTCGAATCCCTCAGGGACAACCTACCTAGCTAGTGTGCCCTCACCGCCATGGCCAAGCGGTCGCGCGACTCTTCTCTTGTTCCCTCTGACGACGGGGACAGTTCTCAGGACGATGTCGAGTCTGCGCGTCCCTTGAAACTCATCCCTCACGACATGTCTCCCGCCAGCGCTGTGATGCAATGTTCTTTGCCCCCTCACCGCGAGGCAGTCGAATTCTCGTCTATTGAAGATTTCGAGTCCCATTATGCCAAGGACCATAGCAATCGTTGTGCTTCTTGCGGCAAGAATTTCCCTACTGCTCATTTCTTGACTTTGCATATTGACGAGAACCACAATCCTTTCCGAGAGGCCCTGCAAGCCAAAGGTGAGAAGACTTATGCTTGCTTTGTCGAAGACTGCGACAAGAAATGCTCCACGCCTCAAAAAAGGCGTCTGCATCTCGTTGACAGGCATCTCTTTCCAAAGGCGTACAACTTCCGGATTGTGGACAATGGCATAGATAAGTCGACCTCAATGCTGCGGGAAGGGCGCCGTAGAAGAGTTTCCACTGCCACGGAGCCTGCGCAAACGGGCCCTCATCAACGACAACAGTCGAGGGCCGAACAGCTGTCAACAAACAAGCTTGGCTCTTTTGTTGTGGCACCTGAAAAAGGTGGGAGGGAGTTGACCGGCAGGACACGAGATGGCAAAGCAAGCCCACATCTCAAATCGCGCGACAATGTCTCGGATGCCTCCATGAATGACCTCGAGGCGTCTATGTCATCGCTACAGTTTGTACCACACAGTGTTGCATCTCGGCAACGCAACAAAGACAAATAGGTACACTAAGAAAGGCAACTTTCCTCCACTCTACCGCTCAACCACGAGGAGTTGGGAAGCCCATCATATTGACCAACTATTTGATCACTTCGTGTGGGCCTGGGTATGTCAACGAGAGGAAGTGTTAAAACTTGAAGCCGCCGTCTTTGCGCCCAGACCTCGCCTAGACGAGTCATAGTCCGAGGTCGGACTTGGATACCTGAGCTCAGCTGCTCAGTATCACTCCAACAAAGAACTCCAAATCTGAGCAAGAGGCGAGGCTCCCGATTTTCTTTACCGTCCAGGCTGAATGTTGGCGAAAGCCGGGGCAGCATACCTCCCCTTTGTACCCCCTCATGAGATGGGATGCCGAACCCATGTGCGGGGATTTTGACAACCCTCACATCTTACAAGCATAAGGGATAATAAAAGTCTGCCGAAGGAAGTTGTGCTTTCTTTGAGCCTTGAAATCTATTAACGGAGGCAGTCAGGTGTTCTCTGAGGTGGTCTCCGATTCCGCTTTTGGCAATTGGGTTGAGATCAACGCCCGCTATATCATTGCAGGACTCGTTTGTTTAGGCAGCGCAACCAAGATCGAAGGATGGCGACTGTTACGGTACACGCACTCGGCGCGGGCCATATCACAATACCAGAGCGATTCTTCGTCGTCCCGAATGACCCGGAGGCCAGACGGACCGTACCGTCACTCTCATTCCTGATCCAACACAAAGATGCAGGCACTGGAACGGTAACACGACTGGTGTTCGACCTTGGCATAAGGAGAGATATCAGCCTCTATCCGTCCGCATTGAGGTCGCATCTCGACAGCCGACAGCCACTTACGACTCATCCCGATGTAGTAACTTCGTTGGCCTCGGGCGGTCTCAGTCAAGAGCAGATAGACTATGTGATGTTTAGCCACGTTCACTATGACCACGTTGGTCTACCCAAAGACTTTACTAGCGACAAGACAAAGTTCATTATCGGCTATGGTGCCCTTGACCTTCTGACTGGAAAGACAAAACACGACCTAGGCAAGCACATGGTGTTCGAGTCCGATCTCCTTCCACTTGAACGAACGATGGAGCTGCCTCCTCCAGACACCGCTGGAGACGCCCAGTTCTCATGGAAACCACTGGCGTTGTTCCCGCACACCATCGACTTTTTTGGTGACGGCAGTGTCTTTGTCGTGGATGCACCTGGCCATTTGCCGGGACACATCAATCTCCTGTGCAAGATCTCAGAACAGCCCACCAAATTCGTGTACTTAGCAGGAGATGCGTGTCACGACGTCAGGCTGTTGTCAGGGGAAAGGGGCATTGCGACATGGAAGGATGAAGCCGGCAAGATTTGTTGTATACATGTTGACATTCCCACAACCATGAAGACTCTGGCTCGGTTGTACGCTGCTACCAAGGAGGGGATCAAATTGGATGGCAAGGATCCCGCTTCAGTCGAGGTGGTGTTCGCGCATGACTTTGCTTGGGAGGAAGACGCGAAGAAAAATCATAGGTTCTGGCCAGGAAAATTGTGAATAGAGTACAACCAGAGCACAACCAGTGCTAATGTTTTGAGACTGCGCAACACAGCCTGGATGTGTTACAGCAAAGGTTCCAACATGCGATACAGCAAAGAATTGCAGGCCTAAGTTGTAATTATAGTAGATTGGACTATGTTTAATTAATTTAATCCTGACGTTATCGACCATAACTGATCCAAGTCCCAAAAAAACTGAACGGCAAAAAAGAAAAATGGAGCTCGTGGGAGCGAAACGAGAATTGGGGTTTTTGTTTAGATTAATGTCGAGATATCTCGAGAAAGCGAATTTATGAAGGATAAATCAATGACTTAGCGCTTTTAGAAACTTGGCAGAGATCTTTTCTGCACTGTGGGATTGTGTATGCAATCATTAGGAAGTTATGAAATACTCTGGACAATCTGCAATGACTCTACTGCAAAGACTTTAAAAATAATGGCCGGAGAGCCTCAACTGTGCCGTCGAGCAGATCGACAAGCGACTCTTTAAACTATTGATGAACTCCAGGACCCGAGTAGCCCTCTCTCCATTTTCTCGGCTGCGTGCGCTCGCTTCGCAAGGATCTTTGGCTCAGGATAGCACATAACGGTAAAATCGACGGGGTCGATTATGGTGGAAGGGCTTCTTGTCCGTGCCCCATGTTCCAGTCTCTACTTAAGCCTGTTCTTGAGTCGTTTGTGCCAAACTTGAGCTTTCTGAGTGCCCAAACTCCGCGTGTGCCTTCAATTCTTCCTCTGTCTCGAAGATTGCTTTGCAGCCTTTCTGCTTGCAATGCCACGTATAGTGAACAGTCCTCAGGTGTGTCCACATGTCGCTTTCGGTACGAGAAAGGTGATCGCATAATGCGCAGACAACGTCGGGAGGAAAATGGCGACGGAGGTGACGTATATCATTTGGTCGACTGGTTCTCCGAGCGTTTTTCTCAGTATGCTTCAAAATAATATCTGGCTTACTTGGGCACCAGGGGCATCGGCGCTGGCTTCTATCTTTGCAGTTGCTCAAGACAAGCCATATGTGTTCGCACAGTGACTTGGTGCTTTCGAAGGACTTTTTGCACCGACAGAGCCCGCATTCCGCCTCCAAAGGACACAGCAGCCAATTTTTATCGTCCCGCTGGATAGCCACTTGTCTGGTATTGCGTCGTTGGTTACCAGAGACATTGGCCTGGTCAGAAAACTTCATGAACCATTTCTGCCCGGCAGCTGAAGATCCGGATACGCCATGCCCCACAGAATGGGCAGTGGTCATTTCCAGAGAGGTAGCAGGGACGGGCTGTGAGGGGTGAGAGGTATCGATCTTATGAGGGACAAGATCATTCTGAGCTAGAGGGCTCATGAGCTTCTTGAGACTGAGAAGCGAGATGTGAGAAAAAGGATTCCCTGATGGCGCAGATTCATAAGCTCTGAAGAGTGAGCCTGACCATGACACTTGAGACTTGCTCATTGTGGCCAACTGCCGATATAAGTCTGGCAATTGCGCTAATTCCGTACGATTTCTGTCTCGAATAGCTAAGGTTAGAGCCTCATCATTCGCAGCGGCAGTTTCTCTAGACACCAAGTTCGACGAGACAGCAGCCCAGCGAATCTCAAGAGCTCTCAGATGAACATATTCGATGTGCTTGTAGACGATGGAGGCTGAGGGCATTAAAATGAAGCAGAAAGGACACTGCGCTTTTCTCTTGTCTTGCAGAAGCTTTGAGTTTGGTGGACTGAGATGTCGCAAAAGGTGATAGATGCCGTCAGCAAGATAAAGGTAATTCCATCTGGCAATACCGGCAGGGCACAGTGGACAGGAACGGTCACCAGGAGACACAGTGAGAATATTTTCGAGAAGGTGATGAACTAGTTGGTCAAGTCGCAAGTAAGTTGCTCCGCAATTCCTCTCAGGACACAGTAAAAAGCCACCTGTCTTTTCAAGACGATGCCGCTGCTCTTCTTCTTGTTTGAAGATTGGTTGAAAATCTGTACCTCCTGACCGAATAATCCGCACAACCCTGGTACTTGGGTCCATATGCGGCCTAAGCTGTGAGGAGGTAATGTCAATTATGCTAGTGTTGCGCATTTGTGTCATAAGAACGCGGACTGATAGATTACCCTCTCGCTGGTAGAGCTTGTTGTAGGCTGTGACAATCCATTGGCGAATCAATTGATCAGTGTTTGTGCCCAAATGGCTGAGGTCTTTGCCTTCCAGGACTTCACAAATCGCTTGAACGAGCTGGATCACCGAGTATTGGCGATACGATCCGAAACCTTCGTGTATTAGGTATTCTAGCCGTAACTTTTCCAAGTACGGGGCGAAGAAGTTGACAAAGCCATAGACGTTGGTCCAGAGTCCATCGATTGTGCTCACTACTATGAGTGTAGTTCCATCTTGTGATCTTTGAGTAAGGTCTTCCAGAATCTTGCGAAACGCCGTCAGCTGTATAGAGGAAGCGGTGCATTGTTCGGCATTGGTATTTGAGGAAACGCCATTGAGAAGGATGGTATGGATCTCCGGAACACAGGAGCAAAGATGAGTGTCGCGATGTGCAGCCACTGCAAACTCGGCTAAATCTTTGTTTCTGTCATCCAGTCTGTCTAGCTTCGCCTTGTCACTGTGACGGTCGCTCAATCTGCTGACGGCGATGACAGCACGAAGTCTGTCAGACTGGGAATGGGTCATCTCGAACCGAAAAGTGCATAGATGCGATCGCAAGACACCTGCATGAGACAAGGACGAGAGGGGAGAGGAGTTGTAAGGGGGCAGGAGAATCGAGTGGTTTATTGACCGGAATGTTCATAATCGACGGCGTCGATTTGAAGAAGGTGCGAACATTGTGATGATGCTTGGGTTTCGGAAGTAACATGGAATGACTGTGGTCGGGAAAGACCCACCCAACGTGCAAGATAGGCGTGGCGAGGATGTCAACTGTCGTTAGAGAGAATTGTTGATAATTTTTTTAAATTCCATCCGGCTGGGCGGCATGGCTGGTTTGACACGACTGACCGACGAGCAGGTACCAGGGTCTCGACATGGTCTCGGTCAACAGCCCGAGGGTCGATAGTTGTCGTTGAACAGTTTAAGGTCATATCCAGGACCATAGTTCCAGTGAGGTCGCTGCTTGGAAAAGTTGAAAGGATTTTGTGAGTATATAATTCACCGATGTGCAAGATGAGCGGTCAGAGCCACGCGCATTGATCTATTCAGGCAGCACTGAGGGGGTATTCAATACCTTTCGGGAAAATCATTGATCCGAGGCGTTGAAATTCTTTTCGAGTATGTTCAAGTTGATAGAGCCACCATGGCGTCGGTTCTTAAAACGTACAAGAAGTCTGAACCCGAGCGGTTCAGATATCAGTAGTACGCGCCCCCGGGCCCCTTGACAGGCCCTATTTCCAGGTGGAACGGCTGGAAGAGATGAGGAAGGAGAGGAGAGTGAGAAAATTGGACAGTTTTAAGGTCGTATCCAGGACCGTACACTTCCACTGAGATCGTTGCTTGGGACTGTGGGCAGTTTTTCGAGTATGTTCAAGTTGATAGAGCCTCCATGGTGTCGGTTCTTAAAACGTACAAGAAGTCTGAACACAGACAGTTCAGATATCAGTAGTACATGCCCCCCGGAACCCTTGACAGGACCTTATTTTGCTCCCGGGATGTCGGCGGGATAGAGATGAGGAAGGAGAAAAGAGTGAGAGAAAATGGACGATTGATGCTCGAGTAGTGGTGATTTTAACATGCAATCATTCAAAGATGTTGCCGCAAGAGGGGCTGAGCCCAACTGGATCCCGCCGAGGTACGACATCAACCGCGGGCCGTTGTTGATGAAGGGGAGATGGTGAGGAGCTGGCTCAGTTGATTCGTGCCTGCTGAGACTCACTCGTTGTAAGTGTTGAGCTACTGTTGATGCCGAGTAGTGATTGGTTTTAACATGCAATCATTCAAAGATGTTGCCGCAAGCTGGGACACCCCAACTGGATCCCGCCGAGGTACGACATCAACCGCGGGCCGTTGTTGATGAAGGGGAGATGGTGGGGAGCTGGCTCAGTTGATTCGTGCCTGCTGAGACTCACTCGTTGTAAAATGGGCAGTTTAACGTCATACCCAGGACCATGGTGAGGCCAGCTGGAGAGCTGATCGGCGGACGATGTGTGAATGTCGGGATCTTGAACGCGAGTCTGAAGGGTCGGGATGCATGCGTGGAACGCGAACAAATCTCGCCTTGAGGCCGCAATATGACTTTGCTGAGATATCTTCCGGTATGAGGCGCTAGCGAGAGGAGGAGTGAGAAGTGGGCAGCTGTGAAAAGAAGACCGCTCGATGTCATGTTGATGCAGACGCGTTGTCGGCTGAACAAGTTAGACTTGCGACACGCTTCTCGGCATAACAAGCACACTTACCATCTTTGACGAAATGAGTGGCTCATTGAACACTTTTGAAATTGGACTGTGGCCTCAAAATGCACTTCCACCCTGATTTTGAAAAAGCCATACTCAGTCCCAGCAAAAATGCTGCACACTGGGGCAAAGATTCGGAGGAGCGTTGATCTGGAATTTATGCCATTGGACACCAGTGACTCAACCGATCTGAAGATGGTTTGGATTGACGGAGTAACAATGTTGTAACGCTGCCATAGGCAGTGAGGTAATCGTCCCCGTCGTCGTCATCGTCGTCATCGTCGTCATCGTCGTCCTCGCCATCACCGCCGCCGCCGTCTTCCATGTTTGTTGAGAGCATCGGCGAGCGCAGGAACACGGTGAGATGTAACAATCATTGTTCAGACAGTGCCCTTAGAAGTGTTAAAAGGATGGATGAGCGCCGACCAAGCGCCAAGCATTCGCGCTAACCATAAATGGATGTTAAGCTACCGAAAGCGGCAAGGTCATCACGTGGCTAGTTAGAACTTGCACTAAGGTTCAATATTTTTATTTTTAATTTTCACAATTCCTTTCAACAATCACCAGCATCAGTGGTGTAAGTTTTCCGAAAAATTCGAAATTTCGAATGATTTCAGATTTCGAATATAAGCTAATCTGAAAACAGTTAGTGGTAAAGTGAGTCTTGGAATCACGTGGCCTCACATGTGGTCAGGAAGCTAACATATGATCAAGATCCATCGTTGCCAACAACTTTCGAGTTTCGAATTCGATGGGCCCCGTGTTCGAGTGAGTTGCCCTGGCACATTATCCATGTAGTAGACCATGTTCTAACAATTCCCAAGTTCACGGCTGATGCAAATCGCTATTTTCTTTTTTTTTTCTTCATGATTGTCTGGACTTGGAGTAGTCTTAAAGGTTAAGTAGAGATAAAAAACTGATTATAAGCTATATTATGGCAATTTTTTCCGTGTCTCATCTTGCGAATATTTGCTGTACTACTTGACTCACACATCTGGCTGTGTTGCCAATGTCAAAACATGGGGCAAGACAAATACTATGGATCAACATTAATCCGTGCAGTGTGCCTTGACGCAATCCGTGTGTCGACACCATCAACAAGGCAATCGGTTTCGGTTTCGACGCGGCTTGTGACGGCCACGAAGGAAGGAATCATCTGCAATGATGAAAGTAGGTGTTTCACATCTCAACTCTCAACTACGTAAGATACCAACGGTATATATCTCCTCCCACACGTCTACCTTGGAACCCTAAACTCACCCAAAAAAAACTCAGAGAAAGAGTTGTTCGTCATCATCACCCCTGACTTTGTCGAAGACAAAACGAACAAAGGCCAACCGATTCAATCAGTGTCCTACAAGTCCTCGCTTGCCGAAAGCAACGCTTCGCTGATCACAGGTCGTAAACGTGTGAGTGGACAGCTAGCTAGACGAGCGCTGTTTTCCACAAAGTCGAGCATGGATGGCAGTCAGCTATTGATAGCTATTGTAAATAGGTTATAAGACGATATAGTGTAGCAAAGATCAACCAGCACTGTCAAAAATGATGAATTTGGCCGAAACTCGACGACGGGGTGGATTGGGAAACCTCGGGACACCGTCAAAACCATCCTCATAGGGGTGTATACGCACGGAGTACAGCATGTAATTATTTCTCGTGGGTTCCTCTCGTTTTCGCAAGGCTACGGGTCATTGGAGGCCTGACTCGTAATTCCGAGATCCACCGGATTTTGGATCGAATATTCCTCCCGACGACGATCAAGCTATTTAAACACGCCGGACAATCTATCATCGAACTTCAGTGATTTAGCCCTCTTCACCTCTACTGCTTGTCGCTGTATAGACGACTCAATCAACAATTACCACGCGACCATGGCGATGCCACTCGGCCTCTCCCCAGCCACGTCCTTCGCCGCTCCGGCGGGGTTTCTCGCCTTGAACTGGTTCTATGCATACGTGGCTCTATCCAGCAGGCCGTGGAAGCAAAGCGTCGGCATCGACCACAATGGTAGCCCACGGCAAGACTTGAACAAGTACGCCGACGCCTATATTCGCGAGGGCAAGATGACTCGTGCCCAGCTCGACCGCATTTACCGCATCGAAGCTGCCAGTGCAAATTCCACGGACGGCTTTGCCTTCTTTGCGGCGTCGGGTGAGTTCTTTTCCCCCGGACTTTGAGGCGTAGCATCGTTCTGTGCGTGTTTGCTGCATCATCTTTGACTGACATCTTGCGTACGTAGTCCTCTTCGCACTCGTCGCCGGCGTTCCTGAATCGTCACTCATAAAGGGATGCACTACGTACACCGTCGCAAGGCTGGTGTATGGAGCCGTGTACGTGTTCGTACCCCATGATGTCTACAGTCAGCTCCGCGGAATTGCTTGGTGGACGTCGAATTTTTCTTGTCTGTACCTATTGTGGAAGGGTGGGCGCGGGTGAGGGTGTCACACATGGTGCCTAGGAGGATGCCATCTCAAACTGCAATGGCTCTATTGGCTTTCCTATCAAGTTCCTCGCCGTTTCTAGAATGAAGATTGAAGAGAAACCGACGTCTATGGAACCAAGGGGTTTCCTCACCTTTTCTTGGCTCTTTGGGCGCGGCAGAATGAACCCTTCAGAGGTGGTGTAGTCACACGGTCACACACACTCTATCCTATCATATCCCTCCCCCCATTCATCAGATCATCGCCCTCGAAGATGGAAAGACTCACGCCAACTTCAGAAACTCACTCCAGTTTATATGTAGCATTGTTCAAGGCCGTCGCCCCAGTACTTGTGTAACACGCCGAGAGGAGGAAATATTCTTGGTGACTGTATCAGGAGAATGTTATGGCCGTCTCTGAGGGAGAAGAGGAAGAGACGGATCTAAAGTGAGTAACTGAAAGTGCCTTCTTTGAAAACTCATCCAAGCCCAACAGGTGACAACCCGCCCCCAGCTGTAAAAATCGACTGTCCTCGGTTAAAAACAAAACACTACGGATCATGCGGGTAGAATCAATCAAGCAAAGCAACAACAGGAGAGAGATTTCTCCAACCCCATCCGGTCACCATGCCGTATCCGAACTGACAGTAGGTTGAGTCTCGTCCTTTCCAGCCTGGTCCCACGTGGTACCACCACCATATTCTTCCCACTTCTCCTCCTTGTCTCCGTCTGCTTTGGCGATAACGCCCTCGAAATCAATAACGGCAGGCTCGTAGTATTTAGACTGTCTCATCCGAACGAGACCAAACCGACCCTCAATCGAAGGATCCACCACCTGTACGCCATACTTTTTCTCGCCGAGGGCACGGGCGAAAGAACGGGGGACGTCGACGGATTTTGCGTGGAACAACTGGAGGCGATCAACCATCCAAATGCTGATGGATTTGGCTCGACTGCTTGCAACCACAGAACGATTTCGCAAACCCAGAAATCCGGCCTTACAGCCCAAGGTTACGTCCACGATGACGATGTCATAGCCTTTGTTCCATCAGCCTTGACGATAATGAGCTTAGGCCGCTTCGGGTCGTCAAGTATCATCTTGTCCTTCATGGCAAGATACACGATGTATTGAGCGCTGTAGAAACATACAATCGCTACTGTCAGGTCGGGGAATTGCTCAAGGCACGTTATCGCTGTATTGAGGCCCACACATACCATAATGACAAGCGCCATTCTTGTAGGATTCGATGGGCAGGCTGTTTGCACTCTGCAAAGGTAAACTTGACTCCACCTAGGAGCACTATGTCATTTCGAACTTTGATGATGCCGGGATTGCGCCTGTAGAGCTCGTACTTGTAGTGACTTTTCATTTTCGTCTCGGCCGCTTGGACCACCGCCAAAGCGGCAAAGAAGTCTGGAGTCACTTTGGGTAGGGTGGTGTCTTCGCTGGCAAGCTTTAATTCTAAGCAATTCACCTGGCGGACACCAGACCGACATCGCACTCAAAGTTTTGGGTTGTACCACTGGTTTCCACCGCATGCAAGTAAGGATAAGGATATTCGCCGAAGCGATATAAGTAATGCCTCTCATCCACTGCAATTCGTCCGAGTGGACCGCCATAGCCTCCTGCAATTAAAACTCCACGCGAAATGACGGAAGATCATCTCCTGTCTTGAGCCTGTTCATCTACTTGTGATCGAAGACCTCCATATAGTCTGCTCGCTGGTGCTGGTGACCATGTGTTAAGTCCCCTTCCCGGGCCAAGTTTATAGAGACGAAGTGCATAGAGATGGAGTCCTCCATGGTGGGAGACATCGAGTATCCGAGACTAGGTGTACCAGCAGCAAGCAATTGAGCGTCTTCGGCGAAATCCAGAATTATGTCCCTTCGCTTATGAGCTTTGGTAGTGCTTGTACAACTGAGGATTGTCGTTGAAGGTTTCGCTGCAGTAATCACACTCGTATGCGTTGTCCTTGGTTTTATTTCGAGCCGGCAATGATCAGCGAGGTGCTGTTTCATGAAAGTGCTGTTGATCTTGCTGCCGCATTGTTCGCATGTCACAACTCCAGACTTGTCGTATGATTTCATGTGCTGAGCCAAATCGCTTTTGGTGAAAGGAAACTTGTCATAGTCACTCTCTCCGCAGAGATATGTGGGAGGCAGATGCCGTTGGATGAAATCCACCCAATTCCTGGTAGCTCGCCATTGGAAGTCGCGCGGTTGCACCGGGCAAGTGACACACTTCTTCTCTCTCTTACAGTGGTCGAGAATATGTTGATGCAATAGCTCCAAAGTTGTAAAATCCGGACCGAGTTCCCGGCTGGTGTGAACAAGACTGACTGACGAGCAGGTACCAGGCTTTCAACGAGGTCTCGGTCAATAATGCGAGGGTCGATAGTTGTCAAGGTCCATGGATTCGCAGAGAGAAGATAGAAGCAAAGCAGGATTTAGTAGAGAGGAGAGGCGGCCCCATCAAGGTGTTTGGATTGCTATTTCATCGCTTTGTTGATACATTTTCTAATTCCATCCGACTCGGCGGCATGGCTGGTGTTAATACGACTGACTGACGAGTAGGTACCAGGGATTCGACGTGGTCTCAATAATCACTGAGACCGTCGAGTTGTCTTTAGACATTTTAACTTCATACCCAGACGGCGACGAGGCTAGGAGAAGGAATCTCCAGGAGGGAAAATGGACGATATTTAGACAATATTCGAATGCAACAATCTCCGAGAGAAGTGAAGTTTGCCCCTAGATATGACGGATCTAGAGCGAACAGAGGGAAGAATCCGTTTGTTGAGTGAGGTTCCAATCCATGTGAGCAGCAAGATCTGATGACGATTGGTCGGGTCAAGATTGTCTGCTCTAACAGCCTCTGTGGCAGGAAGAAAATCTTTCATGGGATGGAGAGAGTACTTCTGACCACTTTCAAAACCCACCACTGTGACGGGGATGTCGACATAGTCATGTCGATAACCACAATGTCGAACATTGATGCATGTATTCAGTCCGTCTGACCGATAACGAGTGAGCGTTGTGGCAAATCAAGGAGATATGGTGCGTTGTAGAAGCATACAGTGGAAACAAAGGTGCGTCGGTCGAACTCAGCAACCTATTGCATGATCAGTCGGATTTCCGTTCGTGTCGACTCATGCAGGACAAGTTCCTCATATGCTGTCTTATTCAGGATCTCCATAATGTCTGGATCCATACGGTATTGAACCGTAAGAAGGACCGCTTCTGTCCCATTTGCTATAAGACGCGTCTGTAGAGGTAGACTAAATTGTGTTGACAGATGGGACATATGCACCACAGTAGGTGGTGATTGTGAAGGATCTCCGCACAAAATCTTGCCGACAGCATTTGGGTACTCATTGGGGATAAGTTGTCCATGTTCCTCATGATTCCAGGGTCCATATGAAGCACCGATACTCTCTGGTCAGCATAGCTGAAGAGGTATCACTGCCATTCAAGCGAGCCTAGAACGTACAGATTTCGGTATCATGCTGCTGGGAGATGGTTGTGATTTCCTTCCCCTTCTGAATCTACCTCGAAATCCAGAGAAGGCCGAGGGGAATGCGACACGAGTCCAATGGAATATTGATATATATATTTGGCGAGAATTGATGATGGGATTGTCAAGGTCCGAGTCGAGGCAGGGGAATTTGCTCCTGCCCCTCTCGAAGTAGGTCAACTCTGACTGCTGGATGAAGACAACAAAAGTGAGAGAGCGAGGACGGGGGATGGGTGGTTTAAATAGGGTACAGAATGCAGCAAAGTAGAATGATCCGGCTGAGCGTCCGGTTGGTGTGACAAACAGGCACCAGGGTTTCCCCAGGTGTCAGAAATCATGGTGAAGCTGGCTTATTGTCTCGGGAAAAGAATGTAGAAGAAAGAAAGAATGAATGAATGAATGTATGTCGAACAATAGAGATCGAATCACGGTGAAGGTCTCAAGCAGAGCGGGCGGTTTCAGATCGTTTGCGGTGGGACCTCGGACCAACCTTTGTCACTCCAAATACTGAACGGAAGTTCAGTGTTACTACTCGATACTGCCACTTGAAGGTGGAGAGGAGCGATGTAACTGGACTGCAATAGTTATGCGTTGTTGGTCAAGTGTTTGGCCGCCTGTGAAGAGAGAGGCGTGAACTGTGAGACACCAGAGTCCGGCGGACGATTAAAAATTAAAGACCTGAGCCGAGGGACATGGGCCTTCTTCCATCCCTGGCAACTCAGCCGACGTCAAGTTACAAAACTCCAGTCAAGTAAAGCGAAACCCGTTTATGCCCGGTGCTGGCCACGTCTGTTCTTTTCCTTTTCCTCTGACCATTACTGTAAAGTCTATCTACATTCAAGAAATCAAACGCCCGTTTCTCTAAGTCAGGGCTCAGAGGAACGGCTGGTCGGTACTAGTTGCTTCACCACTCTCCCATTACTTCCTCTTTTCGTTTGTGCCTGCGCCGTTTTGTCTCTCATCGTCAAGCGACCGAGGTGATGAGCAGGCAACCGTTCAGACACTATTATTGACGACGTCCTGCTGTTGAAGCATTGGTTCAGGTGAAGGTTCACTCCCTTTGCCGCTGCCTCAAGCCCATTTTCCGAGCAACGCCATGAGTCCAGCACCGAGCAGGACACAGATGAGCATGAACACCAACCTCTTGTTATCCTTCGTGCGCAAGGGATTGAACAAGAAGTCCCGGGCCAACAACTCCACCAAGCCAGTATAGATCAGAATACCGGCGGACATAGAGTCCAAGACTCCCGAGACTACGTTCGCGGTGAAACTGTTGGGGTTGTACGTCGTTCGAACACCGAGACCGATGGCGATGGCGATGGGCGTGGTCAGGCCATAAGCCGTACACAGGGCCCACGGCAACCAGCTCCCTTTCCGGAAGGGGATGGCCGACATCCTCGCGCCAATACCCAGACCTTCAAAGGACTGGTGGAACACGAGCACAGGGTACAACGTATTGAACTCGTCTCCCACGACACCGAGGTTCAACCCAATCACGACAGAGTGGAAGATGACACCGAACTCCAGGATCAGAAACGCCGCGATCTGCTGTCTGAACGAGTTCTTGCGGTACTCCGAGTCGGCGTCGCTGTCCTGCTCTTCGAAATCCTCCAAGAACCGCTTCTCGTACATGCTCATCTTGCGTCTCTCGTCGATACCGGCGGCGTCTCCTGTTTCTGCGTCCTGAGAGGGCTGCGCATGGCCGTTGGGGTGTCCGTCGACATGGCCCGTGACTGCCTCCTGCAGATCCGGGTCGCTCTCGAAGCCATATTTGACTTCGACATAGCGCTCGGCGCCAAAGTCGAGCAGAAAGATCATGACGACGCTCGTCAGCACAATGGCCGGACACCACGAGTAGTCGGCCCATGCGCCCGTCATGCCGACGCACGTGTTGGGTCCGATCTCGCCGTAGGCCGGGTCGAGAAGGTGGATGAAGGCGGTGGCCACGATGACGCCGGCGCCAAAATACCGCGCGAAGAGGTAAACGTACAGCGGGATGTGGAGGCGGGGGGACCGTTTGGCGATGACGGGGAAGAAGGTCGCGGCCGTCGAGACGACGAGGATGACGAAGAGCGCAGAGATACGTGCGCCCAGTTTGCCGTTGTATTCGTTGCCGGAGGCGGCGAGCGCGCAGACGACATCTCTGGGGTCGGCGGTCGAGAGGTTGACGTTCTCGGGGTTGAACGCCAACGTCACGCTGTTGGTGGCCATGCTGATCCCGGTCTTTGGTTTGCGTGTTTCCTTTGTCTTTTGTTCTCCTTGGTCGAAGGCAAGGCGACGCGATATCAGGGTACGTGAACTTTCGGTATCAAAAAGTATCTCCGGGGGCCAAGTAAAAGTCAAGCAACGGCCAAGCTCGTCAAGTATACTTATACTTTTCTTTTTGTCTTCGTATTCGGAGATCGGGAAATGCGAAAACGTGCAATCTTATATGCATCCAAGACGCCAAGGTGAAAAGAATGGGAAAAATCAAAACGTGGATGCCAGGGGGGCCCTGCATTGACTGCGTTTGTACCCTTTGCGTTGGTACAGTAGCAGTAGTACTCGCAACTCAAAAAAAAGTGAGGACCTTAAGCAGGGCACATACACTCGCTGCTCCCACAGAGAGTTGGGGTTCCACTTTCTCACGCGAATTGGTGTCCGACCACTGAGAGAGTTTCTTAGTTTTTGAGAACCTTAGCCGTAGCAAGGACGCTATCCGCATTGACTTCGAACCAGGGTGTATTGCGCATGTCCACCCTGCCGTGTGATGTTGCTTTGAGTGAATACGGCACGAGGCACGCAACTGAGGACAAGCCGTGAAGCCGAGCGCGGAAATTCACTTACCTGTAATCGGTGGGGATGGAGAGGGTCCTCTCTCCGAAACACATCGAGTAATTCCATCAACTTTACCGCGCTGATGGGAAGCGCTATCGGCAAGGTGTTACGTAGCAGAGACAACTGCAGTTACGAGAGACATAGTCCTCGTCGGACGTCGATATGAAGATGACGTTGTTTCGCCGTGTGCAAGAAGAGTTGTGGTGGCGCCCATGAGAAACATTAAGCACCAAACATAAGCATCACTTCCCCGTTGCTTAATTGGTCCCGCCAAGCCCCTACCGAAAGGGGGCGTTCAGCCTCGTTGAACCGCGCGCGCGGCCGGCAAAGCAAAGCCATTCTTTTACCAAATTCCAACCCCTGGGTACGAAGTACTTTTCCACAGTACAAACAGTAGCCTATCGACTTATTTATTACCTCTTGGACCGACATTTCTCTGCGCCGCATACGCACTTGAGGTTCATGTTTGTGAAGTATCCCTCCCCGTAGTCCGACGTCACCTCCTCCCCAAAGTTGATGTCCCTTAGCGCTTGAATCAGGATTACCTGCCGTTGGCCGATCGTGGCAAATGTGTACGCGGCGTTTGGCTCGCAGCTGTGGTTGATGTATCGTGTCCAGTTGCCATAGATTGCCGGATCAACGATCAGATTGACAGGACCTCCTCCGGCGTCGCCGTTCTGCCCGGCGCCTTTCCTCCTCTTCGTTTGACGCCTCTGGCCCACCTCCATCCCAAACACATACATCTCTGTCCTGTACCGGGACACGTCTCGCAATGGGTATATCTCTCCGATGTACTCGCCCAGCATTGCACCCTTCCTCAACGCCTGCAGGGCACGGACACCGGTGCCCAGCTTCTCGGTGTCGAACAGTTCGACCAACGCGTCAGGTTGGCCGTTGTGCCTTTCGTAATAGTCCGACATTGTGCAGGAGCAATTCGCCGTCTTGTCGCAGGAGTAACATCTGCCCTGCGCATTGAAGCGCGGGTCTCCGTTCGCTTCATCCGACAGCTTTGGCCAGTCGTAAGTGTCCAGCACTCTCGACTCGGCCATGTCGACCTGCCACGCCAGTTGACGGTCGCCAGTCGTCGGCCGCCCTCCTCCATTGAGGCGGCCGGGGACCCTCCGCCCGTAAAAGTCCTCCTTGTCGAGGTCGGAGTTGTATTGGTATTCAAATTGACATCGTCTGGCGGGCTCTTTCCTCTTGGGGAGCACCCAATGGTGAGGGACGAGGTCGGTGGGATGGTGAAGCTGGTCCAAGTCACTTGCGCCAATGCCAAAGTTGTGCAGATCGATGTTGTTGCGAACGTGCTGGTTGCCTTTGAAACAGCATTTGATGAGGCGGTCGTAGTCGGCTTCAGACGCCCTCGACGCCCTCCCCCAGTCTAGCTTCCTTGTCTTGGCCACCAACTCTAAGCTGGATGAGAACTTTTTGATCTTGAGGAGCACGTCGCCCCATTTCGGCAGTCCTTCGGTTTTGCTGTCGGCATTGTCCCTTTGGATGGCCGCCCGAAAGCTTCGCGAGTGACAACAGATACTTAGCACAACGAGGTTGGGCGACTTCATGAAATTGACTAGCCTTTCGGGATGGCTTACCTGAAGATCGTCGATTGCACGATGAACCGCCTCCTTGTCTCGCTTGCGGGAAGGCTGGACTTCTTTAGGGTTCCTTTGAGTTCATCAGCAATGTCTTTGGGGTAGAGGTCAAAGAATCGCAAGGTTCTTGCTTGCCGGATCAAGTCTTGAATCTCAGTACGCTCCAGGGGGCCGCCGGGGGAAACAGCAGCACCAACTATCTCGGCATATAGTTGGATCATGAACTTGTCAACGGCCTCAGCGGTGTCCGAACCTTGTTTTGACCTGCGATGACCTTTCAGGCTGTTCTGATAGTCGATGTAGCGTTCCGTGGGTTTCGAGCGTCGTGTTCCTCGACGCGGGCCATTGCGAAGTGCCTGGTCGGAAATGACGTGGTTCTCGTTTCTGCTTGTGGTCTTTTTGGTCTGTCCTCGGGTTGTTGGGGCCATTGTGAGAGTCTTTCAGATCTTCCTAGATTTGTGAGTGTAAAAGGGTAGAGCGCACCATGTGTGATGAACAACGAGGATTGAGGGCGGACGGCCAGACGTTTAAGGATATAGGCCGGCACGCCAGAAATACGACTCGAAAGGCTGTATTGAACGGCCATTGTGAAAAGTGGTCCAAAAATACCTTGAACTCTGTGGGGAACAATAAATGTATGTATGAATAGGTGCGGTACAAAGGGAAATGAAGAAAGAATGAACTGAACTCATTGTTTATTCACCCGCCGGCCTAATGATCAGCAAACTTGGAAGTGACAACCGTAAGAGGTTCGGCAGAAACATTCGTTGTGGAACGAGTATGAAAATGTCATTACCAGATGGGTATCTTAAACAGTCTCGATATACCTCCTAACCTCCCAATCGGTCACGGCTTCATCCCATAATCTGCATTCATGTTCTCTCGTACCTCCGTAGTGTTCGACGAATTCGTCCCCGAAGACTTCCCGGGCCACACTGTCTTTGGCCATAAATCTTGCGGTACTGTCTCTGAGGTTTTTTGGCAATCTCTCGCCTTTGTCGCTGCTACCTCCAACATCCTCCCCTTTACTGAGAGGAGGAAGCGGGATTTCCATCTTCTTCTCGATACCTCTCCAACCCAGAGCAACAATTGTGGCAAGCACCAGGGAAGGGTTTGAATCAGCACCACAGACTCTGATTTCAAATCTTGTTGCCTTTGCTGATGCCGTGGGAGGTGCAATAAGTCTGATTGATGCTGCTCGATGCTCTAGACCCCAGGAGACGGTGACTGGAGCCCAGAAATTCTCCACCAGCCGCTTGTATGAGTTTACTGTCGGCGCGATCAATGGCATCACATCGGCGAGACCGTCCAGCAGTCCAGCGAGGAATTGTCGACCTAGATCTGAGACGTATTCGAGGTCTTTGTACGGTGGATTTGGGTCCTTCTCGCCCCGGTAAAACAAATTCTTTCCCGACTTGTCGACAATTGAACAATGTACGTGCCCGCTGTTGCCCGGAAGACCCTGCTTGGGCTTCGCCATGAACGTCGGAGTGATGCCATATTTGCTGCCCATTGCCTTGACAACGTATTTGAAGAGACTTGCTCTGTCCGCCATCTCGGTAATTTCACCAAACTCGAGCGCAGCCTCGAACACCCCAGGCCCAGACTCTGTGTGCCAACCTTCGACATTGCATTTGAACTTTTCACAAGCGTCAAAGATGCTGTAGAACCAGTCTTGGTTGTGGATCGGATCGGTCAGTGAGTAACCGAACATGCCCTGGGTGAGGTGTGGGAGAGCCTCGACGGGGTTGGTCTGAAGGTAGGGAGCTGTGGTTGCAGATGATAGATGAGTCGATTGTATCGAGGGGTCTTTAGGAGCTCTGAACGTGAAGAACTCATACTCGGCGCCAGCCATGGCTCCATAGCCAGCCTTGTGTAGCTTCTGGACCGCAGTCCGCAAAAGACTCCTGGGACACGCGCTGATAGGTTGGTTCGTGTCGGGATCGTAGAAGCTGACGAGGAAGAAAGGCACGTTGTCCTCCCATGGGATGCGCCGGTAACTGCTGAGGTCTATCTTTGCGACCAGATCTTTGTATCCATTCTCTTTATTGCTTATCTTCAACTCCCGGAAGTAAGTCAGATCGTGCATATCCCAACCGAAGACGACACTGCAAAATCCAAACCCATCTTTCGCGACCGAGAGGAACTTCTTCTTCGAGACCAGCTTACCCCGAAGGATTCCTGTTTCAACGTCAGCAGCCGTATGCTATTCAAAGAAAGCTGTGTCATACCATCTATGTCAATGCCTGCGAGCTTGATCTTGGTATCAGAAGCCAGAGCAGTCTCCAGATCGTCCAAGGTCAGGAGTTCTTTGTTGCTCTGGCCGGCCATTGTGAAGGATACCGAGTACGAAGCTCTAGGACCACCAACAGCTTTCTCTTCGCGGAAAGCTGGTGTTGGCACATAAAGAGAGCACGGACAAAGGCGCAGTTGCGAGGTGGGGGACTGGCACGAGAGTACCGAAGCGAGGATGATGGTGACGGGGTTACAAGCACAACCCTACGGCCACAAGTTACGTAGCGAGTGGAGTGAGTGGCTGATAAGGCCTGGTAAGTCCAAGCGATGCCACGGCAATAATTCGTGGCAAGGCTGTGTTAGGTATTGGATTCCGGGGACTTCGGGGGCTAACTGGGCCTGTAAATCGCTGGACACTGCCTATAACTCCTATTGTCCGGGGGTGTGCCTGGTAGCCTGAGCAAGGGTCGTTGTTCCGCGAGGCCAATATGAACACCGGGATGTAGAGAAGCACCGTCCCTCTGGGGATTGACGTTCCTGAATATCACTGTCCCAAGCCTCGAGAAGCCACCAACGGCGCCTGCAGCAGCTTCCGCTCCAGGTGGATATCATTCCCGTAGCCTCACGGATCGTACTACTTATACAAGCAAAGCTCAGATCATGGGATCCAGCCAAGCGGTCACAGTTCGGGATCTATGGTATGCATGTTTCCACACCCGGCAAACCGTCAAATCTTTTATCTACACTCTATCTCGCGCCCTTCGATTGCCGACCTACGTTCAGGTGATCTTCTCGTGAACAGCGGCTGATTGCGACAGACTGGCAAGAGACACTACCAGGAACACGTCATTGGCATAGTCCGTACAGACACGCGAGGCACAAGTTTACGAAATTTCGTTGAATCCACGATAATCACAAATCCCAGCGGACATGGCCGAATCACGTCAAGGTCGTCTTGCCGGCAAGAATGCTATCATCACCGGTGCCGCTGGTGGCATCGGTCTCGAAACCACCATTCTCTTTGCCCGTGAGGGCGCTTCGGTGCTCATGGCCGACATTTCCGAGCCCGCACTTGAGCGCGCCCTGGCCAAGGTCAAAGAACTCGTCCCCAACGCTCCACGCCTGGAGACGATCAAGTGTGATGTTTCCAAGGAATCCGACGTGGCCGCAGCCGTCGACTCTCAAGATGCCCACGGCGGTATCGATATCATGTTCAACAACGCGGGCATTATGCACGCCAAGGACGACGACGCCGTCAACACGCCAGAAGCCATCTGGGACCTCACCCAAGCCATCAATGTCAAGGGTGTCTGGTACGGCAGCAAGCATGCTGTGCTCAGTATGCGACGACACAAAAAGGCCGCCGGGAGTGTCATCAACACCGCCAGTTTCGTGGCGTTGATGGGCGCCGCAACCCCTCAGCTCGCCTACACTGCTTCCAAGGGCGCTGTGCTCGCCATGACGAGGGAACTGGCTATCGTGCACGCACGAGAGAACATTAGATTCAATTCCCTGTGCCCCGGCCCACTAAACACCCCGCTGCTGCAGGACTGGTTGGGCGACGATGTGCACAAGAGACACAGACGTGAAGTTCACTTCCCGAGTGGTCGCTTTGGAGAGGCCGTTGAGCAGGCTCAAGCTGTGCTCTTCTTGGCCAGTGACGAGAGTAGCTTTGTCAATGCGACCGAGTTTGTCGTCGATGGCGGTTTGAGCAGAGCTTATGTTACAGCTGAAGGACCCGCCCCACCAGCTCCCTTGAACAATGTTCGTTAGAATGCAAGTCTCAGTGGTCGGGAGGCAATCTCATCGGCGAGGATCATTGTTGTGAGGATATGTTAAGGGAATAAGATTTCTCTGGTTTACATTAGACTAGTTTTACAGATGGCGTTGCTACCAAGAACTCGCAACTCTTGTTACGCCCGTCCTTTATGACAGGTGCTTCTGATAACGGCATGACATCTCAAGAAATATCAGCCTCCCTTCATGGAGTTTCGTAGATCAGAGCTCCAAACGGATAGTACCGATAGAGTCCCTCCACCTTGGACCACCTCTTCCAGATGGGACCGACATACCTGGTTAGGTGGCTGAGCAAATCAATCATGCCCGTGAAACGGTTTGGGAGCCACTTAGGAAATGTTGTTCGTAGCAGTGAACACCGAGTAGTCGACCAAAATTGCTGGTGATGTCTCGGCCTGAGGATGTTCAGCCATAGGTTTTTATGCTAGAAGAGCTGTCTTCCCATTAACGAAGACTTCACCAAACTCGGGAGTCTTCGTCGCCTGATCGAGGCAGTGCGATCTTGGTGAAGTCAAGGCTTCTGTGCCGAACAATGACTCCAGAAAGACCTGGCTGCGGTCTGCAAAGCGTAAAATTCAGGCTCTTGATGATCGATTACGCCCGAAGACATCGTACCACACTTTTCTGATGATTTGCGTAACTTGTTCCATATTCATCGTCCTCATCCCACGGGATGCTGAGACCACACAGGTTGCCTAGGGATTGAAGTCCATAAATTGATCAGTGTCGACATGATACCCAGCCTTGTCTGTTGTAGGGTCCAACAATGAGTTCAACAAGCTCATTATCAGTCTCATAAAATAATGGTCCCCAGTCTTTCAATATCTTCTCCACCATTGGAGAACGTACCATGAGAGTCAAATTTGACTTTGGGGCCATTCTCCTTCAAAGACGCATTTATTATTCCTTCCAAGGTCATGAGTTGCCTGGTGGCAGCGAAAGGATAATAGAATGCTCGGCTGATACCTCGGCCTAGAAATGAGAACACCCCCCTGCGTGTGGTGTCGCTCTCCTGTACGAACTCTGGTATTTCCAACTCATGAACCCATGTGCGATCTACACGCAGCTCGTGAGGAGCGATGATATACTGCTTCGGTCGTAGGAAAGGTAGAGGCCGTCGTACCTGTACTAATAGTTTGACACCGGTGTCGGAGTTGATGAGCCTCATCGATTTGACCAAGTTCAGAGGCCGCAGGAGGGCTATGCCTCCGACAGCTGTGAATGTGATTATACCAAGTCGGTGTCCGACTCTGACGACCGTTGGAAGATCCGAGTCCGGGTCATATAACCACAGATTGCCAAAGGCCAAAGCCGCCGAAGTCACAAAACATGACCCCGCAATAAACCAAGAAGCACCGAGAAGAGCGGTATGCGAGGGTGCCTGGTATATCATCTGCTGCCCAGCAGCTAACAGTTTTGCGCCATAGTATTGTTTGTTCGCCTGTTCCGGAGTCAAGGAAGGGTCTATTGATCGTTGCTGACGTTGCGGCAGAGACGAGGGCTTTCGAGAAGGAGGAGGTATTTGCGTGGCTCTAGTCCGAGGAGAGCTGGCGAAGTGACGAAGAGTGCCAGATCCTGCAAAGCAAGAACGGGAGAAAGGACGACTGAGGTGGGCAGGCATGGGTAAGGATTGCGACGGAGCGGATGCGCATGTGATTTAGTCCGAAAGAAGGGAGGATCTGGCGAATGGAGATATCGAAGTTGCAAGAAGTAATTGTACAATACCAACAACGAAACGAAGAGCGACAAATCGTACACCAGCAGAACTCCTGGTTTCCTTACACAATGTGTATGCTTGTGGTGCTCCGATGCTCGTAACTTTTTTTTGGAGAGCTTGAATGCGTGTTTTGCGGAGGGAAAGTGAAGCGAGCGAGGAACACCATCGTAGTTCAACCATCTGAAATCAGGAAGCTGAATTTTTCCTCAGCCTCAAAAGAACCAAAAGATACTAAATCCCTCATATTACAGAGTCAGACGACACCAAAGTGCATTGCCTTCGACAAGGATCGAGATTGCGACCCTGGCATCTACCGGACCTAGATCTTTACATAATATACGCGTATTAATAAGGATGATCTGCAGTACTGAATACGCGGTCCCTAGTCTGCAAGGTATCGCAAACAGAACTAATAAAGGGAGTGAGGGAGTGATGTGACTTGGGTGTTGAACGCTTGCCAACTTGACTCGACAAAGTCACATAGTCTTACGACAGAGATCTTACTGACACGCACTATTTATGATGCCAGACACAAAAATCAAAGCCGTCTTCTTCGATTTCATGGGAACATGTCTAGACTGGCACAGCGGCACAATCCAAGTGTTCCCCTCATCCATCAGTCAAAGCGAGAGGTCGAAGCTCGCTTTAGAATGGCGCCACGACTATTTCGATGCCAACGCAGCTCGACTGGCCGCTGAACAACCCCCAGAAGACATTGATATTACGCTTCGTACGACTCTGAATGCATTGCTTGAGAAACACTCAGAGTATAAGATCAGGTTTGACGAACAGACCAAAGACCGATGTATCACCGCGTGGCATTCGATGCCAGCTTGGCCAGATGTAGCTCCGGCCATCGACAAACTTAAAGCTGCAGGGTATGAGATATTCGTCTTTGCGAACGGAACGCCGCGGTTACAGCTCGATTTGTGCAAGACATCGGGATTGAAGTTTGATATGCTGTTCTCTAGTGAACTATTGGGGGTGTATAAGCCTTCGCCAGAAAGCTACCGCAAAACACTAGACTTGGTCAAAGTGAAGCCACAGGCTGCTGTCATGGTCGCTGCGCATGCCTATGATACCCGAGGGGCCAAGGAAGCTGGGATGAAGACGGTCTACATTCATAGATGGACCGATGACATAAATGAGGACATGGAAGTCGTTAGACGGGAAAATGACTTCTTCCTGGAAGACATGACGGATCTCCCGGCTGTCATTTCACAGATGTCAATACTTCGTCATGAGCAGTGATGCCTGCGAGTATTTGCACAGAATAGTCAGGGGGACAAAGTAACCGGCGGGAGCAAGCTCGATTCACCACACTGAGAGCGTTGACCCTTCAGACAATCATGGAGCTCCACGTCTTCCAATGTTACAAGCTACACGGCTTGACTTTCTTCCGACCAGGTCGTTACGTGGTATTGTCCAAGAATTTTTACAGCTTTTCAAGCCGTAGGCCCGAAAATGTGGATCTGACAAGCTCATTCTCAAAGATGCATGCCGTTCTCTTCGTCTACCTTCGCAGGATCAATGCCCGCTTCGTGCTGAAGAGCCTCCAACATCCGTGGAGGGACACTCTGAGGGTTGCCTTGTTGGATCACGCCAAGAAGCTTCATGAAGAAATCTTGTCTGAGTACCTCCATCAAAATATCTCGTTGATCGATCATATGAGACGCAGCATAACGTAGTAAGCCACCGTAAGGCTGATCATCGGCGCCTCCGTCCGCGAATTTCGCTTCAACCGCAGGTAACGTGGTAGTAGATATTGCAGCCCAATCGTAGTTCGCCAGTCTTGCAATGCAGTCGAAAAGTCTAGCCTGTGATATTGTTACAAGCTGCATCCCCTTCTTCGTCTTGACATCCCGCTTTGAAACCCGGAGGGACGTCCACTCAAACAGGATTGAATAGACCTGGGGATCTGTAAATATCCGTCGCCACAGGAGGCCTTGCCCCTGCACCTCTGCCACAGATTCCCTTGTCGCTAGTACTGTAAAGCTGGTATGGCTGTCCACGGCGAGGAGGGCCTCGATGGCTTCCAGACAGCGCTCCGCAACCTCCGTGTTTTCCGACGACAGCCATGTGGTCAGCAAGCATTGAACTAGTGGGGAACTCGCGGCAACAAATGAAGCACCGCTTGGAGAGTCGGCTGCTTTCCGCAGATACGCCAGACACAAGAGCTGTACAGATATGGAAGAGGAGGTCAGGCCTTCCTGGAGCTTTTCGGCGGAAATTGTATTCTTCAGTTCATCGAAGGGAAGTAGGGAAACAGTGCGTTCTAGTAGTCGAGTAAGAGGTCTGGGTTCCTGTTGCAACGTTTGAAGAAGCCTTTCGCCTGTTGCTAGAAGTCGCCATAAGAGGTCTCTTGAAGTTGACGCGTCAAGCGATCGTTCCGCTCGCCTCAGCAGTTCTTCATCCAGAACGACAGTGGCAGGCTGTGCCTCAACCTCGGAGAGGTGAGAAAAGACCTGAGGAAACAGGACGTCCTTGTTCTCACTTATAGTATCCATGATGTTGTGTCGTAAGAGAAGACTGAGCCTGGCCAGCGTCTGCAGAACATGGCACTGTTTTCAATACTTCGACTCCGTAGGGCAGTGCCTAGGCAACAAACGCTGATGCACGTTTCTTGCCACGACTTGAAATGACGCTTCAGCCAATACATCGCGTATCGGAATTAACGCTGGCTCGGCGAAGCTTCCAATCCGAGGGTAAACTTCGGGGTATCTCTTCAGTTCATGGAGATCAAACATCTACGTCAGGCTGCGAATTGTGGACGAGGAAGATCGTCTGCATATTCCACGGGGGCCCATAATCACTGACCTCGACTCAGCTTGACCTCAGTGACACAAGCTGATGACACCATGGCCGAACCACCCAAGAACGAACTGATATCCTCGAAACCCTCTGATTCTGGCCTCACCGTGTCTCTTCATCCCCTGGTCCTCCTCACAATCTCCGACCATGTCACTCGACACTCGGTGCGAAATCAGAAGGGCCCAGTTGCGGGCGCACTTCTCGGGCAACAGACAGGGCGAGAGATTACAGCCGAGCATGCATATCCAACCGATCTAGTCCAGAACCTTGAAGGAGAATGGGAGTTCAACATATTATGGATGGAGTCAAGAACTCAGCAGTGTGAGTCTTCCAGGCCGTGATCTGTCGATGCAAAGGAGCTGACAACAAGACCAGACAGGGATGTCCACAAAGACCCTGCGCTAGACTTTGTCGGATGGTACACGCTGGCTCCGGAGTCTGGCCCACTGCCCGACTTTCTGCGTCTTCAACAGCAAGCCATGACCTTCTCCGGTGACACCACGATTCTGCTCGTATTGCACCCTGAAGCCGTGGAGGCGGACGGTGCAACAAGTGGAAAACTCCCGGTGACAGTCTACGAGAGCGCATTTGAGGCCGAACCCCCGAAGGACGACGGCTCGATGCAGGTCGACGGTCAAGAGAACACGTACCTCCGCTTCAAACCATTACCTTACAGCATCGAGACCGACGAGACAGAAATGATTGCAATTGACTATGTGGCCAAAGGGGCAGGCAGCGCCGCCGCGGTGGACGACTCCAAGGGCCCAAATTCTTCGGCGGGGTCATCTGAGACGAAATCAAACGACAAGAAGGGGAAGAGACGCGCAGATGCGGTCGAGGTCAACGGGAGCGGTGCAGAAGACGGCCTCGACGCCCTCACGCCCGAGGAACAAGACCAGATCGCCAACATGACGACTCGGCTGAACAGCGTCAAGATGCTGCAATCGCGCATCTCCCTGATGCGCAGCTTCGTCGAATCCCTGCCCCCTTCGTACCTCACCGACCAGGAATCAGCCCCCATCACTTCCGACTCTCCCGACGCCGCCCACCTCCCACACCTGCGCAACATCCAAGCTCTGATCACGCGCCTCTCGCTTCTCACTCCCATGGACAGCGCGGCGTCGTCCCAGCCCCTGGCGGAAGCGACGCAGGCACAGGCCAACGACGTGGCGATGGCGAAACTGCTCTCCTTACTGAACCAAGACGTCCAGGCTCTTCAAGACCTGGGCCGCAAGCACGCCACCATCGAAGGCGCCAGGAACGCCGGGCGAGCCAAGCATACCGCCGGAGGACAAAAAGCCTACGACGCTCTCGCAGAGGGAGACGGCCAATTCAGTAGAATGGTCATGTGAAGTGACGGCCCGTCGTTATCACCAAGCTTCGAGACAGTAGGATGCCTCTCTTGGTGGGACCGAGAGGGATATGCACTGGGTTGTCGTAGCGCCGGAGATTGCACGCTGTGGCAGACCTTGTGTAGCGGTTTTGCACACCCCGTGCAACTACGTGGACCTTAGCCGACGTGAATGTAACGGCCAGCGACGAGAGCACGTAATAAGAAAACGAGAGGAATGATGCGTGACTTGACAGAGATGAGATGCAGCATAGCGACGGCGTTCTGGGTGCAAAAATATGCTGACAGGGAAGGGATCGAGTAGACATAGGCTTGCACGCAGGGCATTATAACCACATAGAGCGGCCACCACGGAGAGAACCAGATCCACAAAGTTGAACCCAACCTGAAGCAGTTGAATTGTCGTGGGAATGTGTACCTCTCGTCAACACTCCTGTTGACATGTCGAGCAGCACTAGATGACCAAAAATGCAACACCGCCACCAAGGATGAAATTACATTAGTTCACATCATCCCGAGTAAGCATGAGGTTAGGGTCTGCTTTGATGGTTGGCCTTGTGTTGTGCAAAGTACATGTTTCCACAGACCTTTACCAACCCAACTATGGGAATGGTTTCTTGTGCATAGCGAGACGTTAATGCACAGCACAACCCAACGCCCTCTCCAGCATTCGCTATTCTTCGGTCGTAAGCTGCACGCCCGTTCCAAAGCATCGTCTAGATTCGTAGAGAGATTCGTAGAGAGGGGGGAGGGTGGTTTAGTGCATTTGTGACGAACAGGACCGATCCATGATTGACGAAGCTGCAGACTCGGTAATCCGAGACACCTATGGACACCCTTTGATGAGATCCTGCCTCGGGAATCGTCAAAATCTCGGTACGCCGCATCTGAAACCTTCGCTCACGCTCCTCCTACCGCATCGGAAATAGTCTGTGTTCTCTTATGACGACCGCGGAAGAAACTTCACACTTCTTTCCACTGCCACCACCCGGCTCGTTTCACCCTCCCTTCCCGCAACTAAGACGACTTCCGGCAGACAAGGCACACTCTCCTCCATGTGCTTACAAAAAATATCAAATTGCTGATCTTTGATGTCGTATCCCGAGGTCGTAAAAAGTCTGATCATTGTTAAAACACTTCATTTTGGCATAAAAAAGCCCAACAAAAATACTTTTTGCGTGTAATCGTGCGCGTGTAATCGTGCGCGTGTAATCGTGTGTAATGTGGCTGCCCGCTGAATCGAAAAACCCTAACTGAAGGGTAATATTTTATGAGGTACAATCCTGAACGCCGGCGCTTCCCGCTTTCATGAGCAAAGTGATCAAGTGTGTGGCGAAAGAAGAAGTGTTCTCAAGTAACCAGGATATCGGTAGGCCTTTGCCTTCGTGAAAACAAACGAAGTCGAAATCGTTTTTTAGGAATACTTTCGGTCTGAACTTGCACGGGAGCTTGTCGTGCTGCTGGAGTGCATGATATCTTTTCCTTGGCAGAAGCTGGGTTGGAATCCAAGTTGGGCCCAGACGGTGCCGATGCAGTCGAAAAGCTTCTATTTTCCGTAGTCGGGCTCTTCTTCTTGCGGATAGTCTTCATTAATCGGCTGATGTGAGGCTGTGCCTCATCATCTGTCTGAACTTGCTCTGGAGGAGGTGGGGGCAGCTCTTTGTTCAAGTCTGGGGCGGAAAACCTCGAGTCGCGAGGAACGTCCATGGATTTAACGGCTCTCGTCCGTAATGGTGAAGAGTCTGAAGGAACAATTCGGAGGTTGCGTCTCACAGTATCCGCGTCAGGTGACAATGTACTCAGCTCGGCCGTTCTCTGTAGACCAGAGCTCGATGTTTTCCGACTCTTCATCACTCCCAAAGTCTCGTTGCGCAGGCTGCTCCCGGCTCGCTTTGCACTTACGGCGGACTTTCGTGTGGTGTCAGAAAATCGTCGTGTGGTCTCCACAGGTGTGAATCCTGCGCTGGTCAACGGCGTCGAGTAATCGTCTGCGCTCGAAAAGGTGTCGCGATGGGAAACCTTGGAGGAGAGTGCAGAGTCGATATGAAGATCCAGAATCTCCTGTGTGACGTTTGTATCTTGCCGTTGTGATGCCTCGGACCTTGGTACTTGTTTAACTTTATCTGGGGGTGGATTGCCTTCGTGAATCTGGGCTGCGATGTATTTGAGGGGGTCGTCCGACATGTCGTCCGAGTGTTGTACATTGGCGAGCATTAATGAGCACATGCGCTTCAATTCGGCCTCCTCTTGTTCGGTTAAAACCTGCCTCTCAATCAATGGAGAGTCGGGTATAAAGTGAGGATCATCGGCTTCTCCGCGATACTTTTTCGGAATCAAGGACTAGTCATGGTTAGAAGAGAACGACCAGGCCGGGCTGTGAACTAACCAAGGAATCTGTTTGTAGATGGATCTGCTTAACCATGCTGGAGGTCGTCATTGTGCTCAATACTGCCCGAGACACCAGGTGCACGGATGTTCAGCTGGTAGCAGACAAGGACGTCGATGCCGAGCACTGGCTGTCTTGTGATATGAGTCTGCTCCAGTTCGTGCCCTTGCTGTTTGAGGCTGTGCTGCACACCGCGGTTAGGAATTTGTCTTGCTGTGCTCCTTGAGAGGCGGGCTGGCAAGTGGCAGGTTCGTTAAACCACGTCCCTCGGCTTTTGGAGACTTTTGGGAAGAACAGGAGATACGGGCAAGAAAGAACGAAGCAGCATATCAAAACATGAGCAGGCTGCGGCCGCCGGTCATAAAAACGACGGCCATGGTGGTCGAGTGGTCAGCAACGTTTCACCTTGAGAGAAAGCTGAACTCATGAAGGCCGTATCTCAAGTGGGCCGGAAGTGAGCATAGTGAGCACGGCAGCAAGGGAGTGCGGCGACCACAGTGGTGGCTTTCCCGACCAACGGGCTGGCAAAGCCGACAAAGGACCTATCCCATCCCCCATCCAGCGTTCAGGACTGTGAAAGAAGCTAAGCGAAGCTGGACTCCTGGGCGACTGTGGTAGAGAAGGCAAAGACTGGTGTGATGGGTTGAGCAGTGATTGGCAGTGGAAATTGTGAAGAAATTGCCATGGCGGGCACCGAGGCCGAACTAGCGCGCAGCTCAAGCACCAAGCAAGCGAGGCGAGATGGAAACGATTGGCACCGACAGGGGGCCCTGCTTAGTCGTATCCGTAGATTATTCTCACTTCAGATCCAGCTCTCCGAACATGTTCTCTAAAAGCCTGACGCCGTTGGTCTTTGGCGTTTGCCGGCCACACTTTACCTACAACACGGAGTAGCGAGACGGCGCAGGGGTATGTACTGTGACAGCCATATTCCGCAATGCCCTTTTCGCCTGCGAGACCAGACGCTGGAATTCTCCTTTTTGAAGCCCGGTCGAATATCGCACTCTTTCGCTGTTCCTCGGCCAGACCCTTCCTGTCGAGAATCTCCACTACGTCGCACCAAATCTCCGTTCCCGCGGATCTGGTACGCATCTTGGGTGCTACAACAGACTCACTGTTGTGAGACCGGCACTGCAGCAGGAAGAAAATACAAGATGCCGAACTCACGCTTGATCCCAGTTCATCCCATGTTTGTATGACTACATGTCAGCGATGATCTTGGTCAGCCTGACGGCAAGTTGCACTTCCGAATACGAGTACAAGTTTTTCGAATCAAAGCAAATCCGCAAGTAAACCTGGCCGAATCATCGTCGCTATAGGTCTAGCGATCATTACGAAGCAACCGTCTGACACAGCGGAACATGGCACCCTTCACTCTTCAGCGGCTAGAGCTACCGAAGTACTAAGGTTTCGCCCAAGCTATGATCTTTGTGGACCCCCCTTTCATTATCCAAGATGTGACTCCTTGCTTGACGAGCCTCGCTGGCTCTACGGGAAATGCCACACATCTTTGACAGCATCTCTGCAGAAAATACCTGCCATCTTTAACAATATCTCGAGGCGTTGGACTGAAGAGTCAGCGCTGCCACAAATTTCTCCCTCCAGACGATAGAACCCGATGCCCGGACTCGAGAGATTTTGCTTCCTCGTGTTTCCTCTATCGGTTAGCGTAACCCCACAGCCACATGCAAAAAACGAAGCCCTTAGAAATGTTCCACCTCTCACCACCACACAAACAATCACAAAAAAAGGCAAAAACAATCAACAATCAGGATTCCCACCTGGTCACCCACGGTAGTACTAACTGATCGGCTTGTGGCTTAAGTACGGCTGAGCGGACGGGAAGCCCTGTTCTCCACAACCTGTGGTCGATTGCGAAAGGAATTGTTGATGCATAATATATCAACCTACAGATTGTTTGACAAGGAAGCGATGGAAGCATGGGCCAAAACAATCAACCATCCCTGGTTATCCATGGCAGTACTAACTGATCGGCTTGTGACATAAATGTGGCCGGGCAAACGGGCAGCCTTGCTACTTCTTCACCGACTACCTACGGCGGTGTGTTCTAGGGGCATCTTTTACGCACTCCCTCTACCTTACTCGAGCGCAACAGCAACCCCAGCTTGCTCTGGCCCACCTCGTGTCGCATTCTGTTTCGTATGCAGAAGCGCACTCACAAGGCTGATTTGTTCCATCTGCAGAGTCTTACCCTGATCACACAGAGCTCGAACAATGAGATGAGCATGGCGAATCCAGCCACTGTCCCAATGTCCCAAAGCGCAGTTTTGAAGGAAGAACGTTTCGAATCCCTAGTATGAAGTCTGACGGTACCTGGAGTCAAGATTAGTGAACTTCCTCTTTCATCAGTCAGCAATGTTATGATGATTACTTATCGGTCATCAGGGTTTCGCTGTCGAGATATAATGGATGGAAGCAGACTTTAAGGGAGCAAGCGTTTATTCTCAAGGCGAAAGTTTGCGTAATTCGATATTCTCTGAGATCGAAGCTGTGCCTGTGTTCCTCGAATCTGGATACTGACGTGACTAAATGACATTCTTTAAGCCGACAGAAAGAATCAGAGTTGTTGTATTTGGGGGAACTGGCTCACAGGGGTTGAGCGTTGTCAAAGGTATCGTACACTTATCCTTTCTCCGTAACGACCTTCAGGCCATCTAATCAATACTGCAGCCTTGGCATCGAGTGAGAAATATGTGACCACGGTACTTACGAGAGACAACAAATCCAAGAATGCCACTGAAATCGCGACCTTGTATGGTGTCAAGCTTGTACAAGGTTCTTACACCACAGAGGAAGGCTTGCGAGCCGCTTTCAACGAGCAGGATGTGGCCTATGTCAATTTTGACAGCTTTGGAATAGGCGAACCGGCGGAATACTTCTGGACATTCCGAGCATACGAAATAGCCATCCAAAGCGGCTTGAAATTGTTCATTTACCCAGGAGCTCCCGATCGATATGCACAACACAACTTCGTCGAGGATTATCGGAACAGCCACAACATAGTAGCAGCAAGACTGAGCAACTGGCTCACAAATCAGCCAACGGAAAGGTTGCCGTGGACGATCCTGACTGGTGGGGTATATGCGTCGATGTTGAATAGCATACTGAGGCCCATCAAAGATGATGATGGCGTAACCTTCGCTGTGCCCATGGCGGAAGACAGCGTCATTCCGCTGATACCCCTGGAAAACTACGGTCTGAGGATCAAGTGGATACTGGAAAATGCCGAAGAGGCCGTTGGCAAGTTCGTTTCCGCGGCGCCATACCATGTTACGTTTCCTGAGATTGCGAAAGCATTCGAGAAAGTGAACGGGATCAAGGCTTCGTTCCGACCGATTACCGTCGAGCAATGGATAGAAGGGGCGTCGGCATTCATTGACGTGGACAAGACATTGCCTCGAGGTTCGACCAGCGAGGATCCCACCACCTTTACTTTCAGGAAAAGTTTCAGCGCATGGTGGAGGCTATGGCGGGACAGTGTGGAGGACCAGGAGAGGAACAAGGAGGCAAGAAGATGGATCAGTGCTTACCATCCTTCAAGTCCCAAAAATATTGAAGAATGGATGACGGTGACCAGATACGGGTCCCAACTGCTGTAAATTTCTGCAAAGAGCCTTTGATATTCTCAGAATATCCGAAAAAGAAAGGAGTCCGACGCCTATGGGATGTCTGGATCTTGCAATGGACATGATCTGCAAACCCAAAGTACAACAGGTATGGTTTTTGCAATCTCCACCTCACATTCTGTTCAATAATCGAGGTCGCAAGTCAACAACAGTTCGCAGCTTCAAAGCTGCTCCGACCTTAATGCAAGGAAACAAACAATCACGAATAAAAAAGGCAAAAAAGGCAAAAACAATCAACAATCAGGATTCCCACCTGGTCACCCACGGTAGTACTAACTGATCGGCTTGTGGCTTAAGTACGGCTGAGCGGACGGGAAGCCCTGTTCTCCACAACCTATGGTCGATTGCGGAAGGAAATCTATCGCTTTATATGATATACTTTTGAATTTCGACATCAGTCACTGTTTTGGTGGTCCCAAGAGTTCACTTGCTTCTAGACAACCTCTGGTAATGGGGCAAACCTTAACTCTACCACCTCTCGTTGTCATACTGAAACTTTTCGTCTCCCACCATAAATGTTGCTTGCTCTCCGTCCTTCTTGGTCTCTCTGAATGCTATGCAACTAGGAGTAGTTCACACAGTTGAACAAAGCTCGTCACCCAGGTAGCATTGCGATTGCGTCTGCGCTCGAAAGGGGCATGGATGGACTGTGAGAGCCTCACATACCTTGTTGAGTGACCTTTTCTGGACTGTCACTGACATTCTCAGAGGACAATCTCGTGGTACCTTCAAGCCTCGCTCCCTCCTTAGGTTTGTCCCTGATATCCTTCCATTCAATACCAAATGCGAGGGCGAATCCTAAAATTGTAGCTGCCACAGAAGCATACTACCGAAATGACCCAAATGTCAGTTCGTGTTCACACAAAAGCCGAGAGCATCGCGTGGCGGTGATGAAGGGCTCTCACAAATACAGTAGTTATCGCCTTGTTATAAGACCACAGAACCGACTCTAGCTTCTCAGGAAAGCTGGTCTCCGTCACCTTTCGGGCATGGCCGGTCCCAGCACTCAGTAGTGCTTGCAGCTGCTCGGTCCTGAGACCTGCATGCTGCTTGAGAGATTTCACCAGCTGATTCTGGAAGATTGCTAATCCAATGCTCTGAAAAACCGAACCTCCGAAATACTGGAAGAATGTTGTGGTGGATAAGCCTATAGGAATCAACCGCGGAGACGAGGCTAGGCTTGCTTGGACGGAGAGAAGCGGCGCCTGCAATGCGGTACCGCCAATGCCT
This sequence comes from Exophiala spinifera, assembly GCF_000836115.1. Taxonomy (NCBI): domain Eukaryota; kingdom Fungi; phylum Ascomycota; class Eurotiomycetes; order Chaetothyriales; family Herpotrichiellaceae; genus Exophiala; species Exophiala spinifera. The sequence continues at coordinate 2,232,135 of NW_015622515.1, forward strand.
GCGAACACTATGTATGTGATCCATTTAGCATGCGGAGTCGACGTGGTGAGCGTAGTATAAAGCCCGGAGGCGATAGCCATGAAGCCAAGACCAATGAAGAACCAAGGGTTATAGTAACCCGTACGGTTGACTGACGACGGATGCCAATTAGCGTTCTGACCTTCAGGCGCAGTTAGATACACTTACTGAGTAAACCTGCCGAAATCGAAGCCACGATCTGGGTACACACCATGGGCAGTGTCATGACACCACTGTGAAGCGGACTGGCGCCTTTGACGACTTGAAACCACTCAGGTATATAGTAGTTGTTGAGTAGGTAGGCACCAAACATCAAAGCACTGAATAGACAGCTGAGAAGGATTGAGCGCTGTAGCAGGATCGAGAAGGGAATCATGGCTTTGTCGCCTTGGTGGTGTTCCCAGAGGAGGAATATAGCGGCGAGGCCGGCGGAGCCGCAGAATAGTCCTATCACCGTGGCCGATTTCCAGGGATACTTTTGACCGCCCCATTGCAGTGCCAGAAGAATCATAACAATTGTTGGTATGAATATTGCGCACCCGACAATATCAATCTGCCGTACCTTCTGTATGAGAGGCATCTTGTCTGACGCTCTTTCGGGTGGTCTGAAGAGCAACGCCAGTGCGAGCAGTGTCACTGCTCCGACAGGAAGGTTGATGTAAAAGCACCATCTCCAGGACGCCTCCGTTGTCAATGCACCTCCGATAATTGGTCCGGTGATGGTAGCAACCCCAAACAGAGAGCCTAGTGCAGATGTGTATAGAGGCCGTTGGGAAAGGGGAGCGACAACAGCGAGGATGGAGAGTCCCCCAGAGAAGATTCCAGCTGCTCCAGCACCGGAAACGGCTCTGCCGAGAATAAACATCTGAGGTACGTTAGTGAATAAGACTTGTCAGAGAAACACAGTGTTAAGGCTCACCAGGGAACTGACGGCTGTACCGCAAAGCACGGAGCCAAATAGGAAAATGCTCGTGAAGCCGAAAAAGGTCCATTTCAGAGAAAGATTGGTGTACAGTTTTCCAGCCATGGGTTGCAATGAACACATGCACAGAGGGTAAGCAGCGCCGTACCAGCCGATATCTGTGGTAGAGTTGAATCGTGCTGTGATATAGGGAATGGCCTGCAATAGAACTCAGTGACGGGGGAGCGACCACGTAAGATGAGATTGGAGAGCAGTCATACCGTCGCGACGACCGAAATATCAAGAGCAAATAGGTAGATTGCCAGACCTATCCCGGCAATGACAAGATAAAGCCTTGAGCCAGTCAAATAGTGATCACTGTCTGGGCTTGTGGCATCCGTAGTTGCTTGACTCGTTTGGACAGGGTCGACGTTGGCATCAGGAACCAAATCAGCCGTTTGGGCGTGTGGGCGTTGTTTATTGAGCCAGACCATAGCTTTGGGCGGCATTTTCTTAAACGAAAACGAGCAAGCAAGGAAAGACGAACGGCTTCGCAACGAGAAGGCCAAGAGCAGTCGAAGGGAATAAATACTGGTTAGTGGAACGAATAAAGGGGTACTGAAGGCGAAGCAGGGTATATCAACGTTTTATCTCTCAAAGACACCAGGTCCATGGTGGGTAAACTGTAAACACGCCAAAGGAGAGTTGTCAGTGGTAGCATTAGCATTTTTCAGGCGTCGACTATCATCAGAGCAATTTCCAGGTGCCATTATGGACACGGGAACGGCATCGTGGTCTGAAAGTGGGCACAGAGCGATATAGGCCTTGTGCTGCAAGAGTAAAGAGAATGCTGTACGGAGACGGAGGACGTCCATTTTAGCAGAAGGTCCAGCATGGTATCGGCCAACGGGGGCAAGTTGCCCGGTTATTTTCCTGGAATGGGCAGGTGAAGCGAGTGCAGCGAAGGAGATCCAGAATTTGAATGAAGAGATGATTGACATGATTGGTTTACCTGCAGAGAGCCGGGAGAATGTCCACCCCGTTCCCGTGTCGAAGACGGCGCCGCATATGTTCAAGCCGTCCTCCGCCCCTTGGTTTCCTGTACCTGGACACTCCGTTGTCTTCCACATTCCGAGAGCAGCCATCACACTGCTGCTGTCATGAGCGAACCGGAAAACCATCGGGCGAAGCGACGAGCATGCACGCGGTGCGCAAAAGCCAAGGTGAAATGTTGCTTCAGTGCTGCGCAGAGTGGCTGCGAACGTTGCAGGAGGCTGAGACGCGATTGTGTTCTTCTCGGGGAAGCAGTACGAAGCCAAAAGAAAAAGCCATCAACGTATGTTCATTCTCATTCGGATGACTTATCATGCTCGTGTGTTTGAGCCTTTGGCATGCAAACTGAAGGAGTGTTGTTTCATATGGCTTCTGCAGACGAACCCTTCCGGCATGGACTGCCATGTGAATCGGACTACGGGAAATGCCTTCGGATCCACGTCTGTTTTCAGAATCTGGCAACGGTCTGCGACACCCTTGTACTCGATCGCACATTGCGAGGAAGCTGGTCTCTATCGGCACCATTCTTTCTTCGAGTCCATGCTTTCCTGTAGTGTTTTTTTTTCTTTGATTGACTCGTCTTGAACAAGTTCACCGTCTGACTGAATGACAGGAGACTCAAATCCCTGGAAGAGAAAGTCAACAGCCTCACTGCGTTACTTAGCTCCCAGCGCCGCGATGCTGGGCAAGCGGACGTCCTTCTGTCACCACCACCGACCGTGGCTAATAACACCGAAACACCGGCCCTGAAGCCGACGCGATGTGTCCCATCCACCGAGGAAGGGACTCTGCAATGCGAAGTAGCTGGCAGCGAACTTCTAACATCAGCCATGGCCGAAGTGCTCCTCGAAACTTTCAAACAGATCCATTCCAAATATCTCCCATTTGTGATAGTCGACCAGCGCATTGATGCAACTACTTTACGCAGAACTTCTCCGGTTCTTTTTCTGGCCATAGCTGCAACATCTGCTAGGGACGACAACTTACTTCAAAAGAGACTAGGGGCTGAACTGAAGAAGATTCTATGTGAGCGTGTTTTGGTGAATAATGAACGAAGCCTTGAACTATTGCAAGCGTTGCTTGTATACCTGACCTGGGTTCATTACCAATTCAATCCAAACACCAAGCAGACATCCATGCTTCTTCACATGGCGCTGGGACTCGTCACAGACCTTGACCTTGACAGATGTCCCGCCCATCGAGATCAGACAATCGGCAGCAATACTTGTAGCATGACTACGCAGAACGGTATGCTGCCAACCCAATGTCAAAGGACGACAAATGAGATCCGTACGCTTCTGGGTTGCTTTTATCTTTCATCTACGTAAGTCACATCCTTCTGGCGTACCTTCAACTATGCTTACGATATCAGAATGGCAATGACTCGCAAGGAATTAGCCATGAAGTACACCGACTGGGTTGAGCGTTGCTGTCTAATTCTCAAAGAGAAGCAGGAGTTTCCCTCAGACATATCCCTGGTAATTTTAGTCGAAGCTAAATCTTTAGCACAACACATCAGCGAGAAGTTCTCCTATCATGATCAAACCTTCATGCGATGTCAATGTGACACGGCCATTCAGATGGCCATGAATACTTTTGAGGACCGGGTAGCTGAACTAGAAGCAAAGTATGTCTCATCGCTGCAGGAAAATTGTAAGTGAGAAGACTCGTCATTTTACCTGCTTGCTGGCCAAGGGTCCTCTGTCGACATTGACATAGAGCCTCTGCTGACTGAACTACAAGATGCGCTACTGGCGGAACTGAAAGCCTTGCGAATAACAGTCTACGAGGTTGCATTGTATCGTGAGCCTGTGACTGCAGCCGAGTCTAATGCGTACACCTTCCACCTCTGGAATTTATTGAGTTCATCTCGCGATTTTTTGGAGTATCTCTTCAGTATTCCAAAAGAGGTTGTAAAAGATCTTCCTGCAGGATGTTTTACTCTATTCTCATATGCACTCATTGTACTCCTGATTGTCGCCCGCCTGCCATCCATGGCAGGCTGGGACAGCTCGATTGCGAAGCAAGAAGCAAATTTGATTGGTCGTCTACAGCATGCCCAAAAGACATTTGGAGATGGGCTCACGCAGACAGGAGATGCCATGAGTTTAGAGCAGAGAGATGTCTGGGCATTCTTCTCTCGGGGTATTGGGGCCTTGATAGTGTTGCACCAAAAGTCGGGGCATCAAAGCGAAAACGGCACAGATTGTCATGTCCCAATGAGTTCTACTATCGCGCCGTGTGTTACAAGATGCTCCGTTTCGGATCTCATGACTGCTTTCGGTGCGTTGAGGGTCAGGAAACCTAACGAGTCAATCAGCTTCGGCGAGCACACAGAAGCAGCGAGGGGGACCGGAAGTTTACAAACCCAGCCAGAGACAGTGATGGACCTCTGGAGTGATGAGACATGGCAGTCCATCTTGGACGAGTTTTCCATGTTTTCTACAGTGACAGGGTTTCCTTCTTGAACGCAAGGATAGAAGTCAATGCACTCTATGTTCCATCACTCACCAAATATATGCATCCTCTATACGCGAATTTCTGCAATGATTTATGTATCTAATGCCTCCTGGATTTGCAGTATCGCAGAAAGCAAATTCTGCATTACGCCCGCTTCCACAGGCCTACGGCGACGCCTGTCCTCACCCTTGATGCGCAGAGCCGGCGGTATCACCCGTGTCGCCTCTCTCGCCAATACCCGAGGTATTGCAGAATGATCATCAAATCAGTCGGAATGGTTCGGGGCACCAAGTTCGGCACCAAGTTGGTGCCGCACCAACTTCGGCTAATTATGTAATAGGGGTCTCTAGGCCCCTCACACCCTATAATTTAGGCCCCTAACACCTATAGTTTAGGCACTTCAGCCCTATAGACGTCGCTGTCGGTCTCAGCATAAGGACACCAACCACCGCGGAACGACCTAGGCCACGAAGAGAACCCTCGCCTAAGCCGCAGGCCGATATATGTCTAGAGCCTTCTATCACCTCCGAGTACGAGCTTCCTCTTTCCACTACCCCGCCAAATTTAGGTCGAGAGAAGAGGAAGGAGAGCTTCCACAAGGAGGTTTCAGGAGAGGCGAGAAACAGGCCAAATCAAGGGAATGACTAGTCTGGGATGAGATATCATCAACACCATGAAAATCTATACAAGGTCAGCCTTGCGCAGCCTCGCTACAGCCGAGGAAGGAGTGATAGTTAGCAATAGAAGCTGGTGCAAGTGCATCAGTAAGGTATACAATGGTTATATGGTGTTCCCCATACTACCTGTACGTATGTACAGTACCGGGCGCTAAGTTCTCGCCCCGCGACGCGTTTTTTGCATGTTCGCGTTCACGCGTCTTCAACCTTACAACTTTCCAACCACCATGAGTACTCCACGACGGCCTCTAGGAGAGATATCTAGCAATATCCGACGAGGTAAAGACCTCACTCCCACTCAGAGAGCAACTATATATGGAATGCGCCTCGCCGGGGCCTCATATTCTAAGATATCAACCACGCTCGCTCAGCCGCGCTCCACCGTCCGTTCAACCATTAAATTGATCGAGAAAAGAGTCGATCATGTCTCACAGAAACGCTCCGGAAGACCTCTTTCCTATACTCCTAGGCAGGAGAGACAACTCCTGCACCTTGCGCGACTCAATCCGAAGTGGACCTATCGTAGGATCATGAGAGAACTCACAGTGCCTATGAAGAAGTCAGTTGTGAGTCGTATCCTTGCTAAGAGTGGAATTAAGAAGTGGATAGCCGCGAAAAAGCCTCTCCTTAAGCCTGAACACGCTAGAAAGCGTCTTACCTTCACAACTGAGCATAAAGACTGGGATGAGAACGACTGGGGGAGAGTTATATTCAGTGATGAGTGCTCTCTCGAACGAGGCCGCGGGGCCCACCCAACATGGGTCTTTCGAACACCAACCCAGAAATATGATATCGACAAAATTGAGCCGCGTAAAAAGGGCAAGGATATCTCTATTATGTGCTGGGCTGCTATCTGGATTGGTGGAAGGTCAGATTTATATATTATGCGACGAGATGAGACTACAAAGAATTATGAGTATACCACTCGCTCCTATCTCGAGGTTCTCGAGGATCAACTACCTTGTTGTTGGTCTCCGGGGCTGATTTTTATGCAGGACAATGTCTCAATTCATACCACTAATACTGTGAAAGATTGGTTCATTAAGCGAGGAATTCCTCTCATGGATTGGCCACCGTACTCACCGGATCTCAACCCTATTAAGCATGTTTGGGCTATGCTAAAAGCGGAACTTCTAGCACAATACCCTCACCTTTCGGAGGTTGGGAAGTCTCAGGAGGCCATCGACGCATTTATAGATGCAATTGTGAAGGTCTGGAATGGCCTAGATCAAGAGAAGATCGATGGGATTATAAGGAGCATGACAACAAGGGTGAATTCGGTCCTAGACGCTGAAGCATGGTACACCAGGTTCTAGGGTGCTAAAAATAGATCAAAACAGGCATCATTTTATAGCCTAGGAAGCGCTCTGTCTGGTGCAACAAGTGGATTGTAAATAGGATAACTATGCATAGAGTAATAGTAAAATATATGGGGGGGTGCATAGTGATGGGGGGGCTGGGAATAGTCGCTGGGCAAGAACTTTTAGCTTAAAATTGTATGCCGAACTTGGCGCGAACTTGGGGCGACACCAACTTGGTGACGAACTTGTTGGTGCCCTGGACCATCCCGAAATCAGTCAAGCAGCCAACTTTTCCATGCCTATGTCTCCATTTGACAAAAAGACCCTCCTAGGAGCTTAACTAAAGCTTAGTACATTCAAGCTTCTCCCCTGCCTTAAGATCAGGAATCTTTGTCATATTGTATCCTGTGGGTAGCTCAGCCAGTGTCCGCATGCCAGAAAATGCATCTCGCCTCAGCACAAAATGCCGTGTAGCCACTGGGTTGGTTTCGACTCGGAATTAGCCAATGCCTACGTGTTCGACGGTCGAATCCCATATCACCTAGGCTCCTCAGCTCGTGCTCTCGAGGGCGGCCTGCGAGGTCATGCATACGAGGAACGCTACGGCTTGCTTATGTTCAACCCACCAACTGGACTTTTTGACTGCCTTTGCTTGGTGCTAGAGCAAAAAGGGTACATACACTAATCTAAATGAGCAAGTCCTAGGCCCGCCACGGGGACGTTCTGGAAGCCGCTAATACCGCGACTTGTCAAATCACGCATCGCGCTTTGCAGACTACGGTCTAACAGATTGTTGTAGGAACAGCGTGGGCTGCAATATTCATGGCTTGCCTTTTCCAAAAGTAGTCTCAACGTCAGTCTTTACCTGTCAATACGTGCCGGTCTATGCAAGCAGCTACCTCCATGGACTGCGTCAACAGAGGCGATGCCTGCCAGTATACACTGTCGACTGTGGCGGCGGGAGCCCCCTTCGGCTCACGGCTTTATCAGCGAATATGTGAAGTACTGCGGTTGCGGTTTCAGAAGTGTGCTGCTTCTCTGATAATGCTCTCCGTCCTCCCGTCGCCCGTCTCGTGTTGGCAGTATGGCTGGCGGAAATCCAACGTTCATAAATGTGTCCCAAAGAGAGTACAGCGAGCAAAGCTGGCGCGGCCGACAATTAGCGGTGGTTCAGTCGCACTCTGCCTCATTACGACACGGGCGCCGAAACCAACAGGCTTTGAACGATCTTACAGCTGCGCCTCTCGAAATAGCTGCAGCGCTTCGACCACATGGTAAAACTGTGCAGCACCCGCAATGCCTTTCAGCAGATTCACTAGAAGTGCGCCATACCCAGCGACAGCTTCAGCGCATAGCGTTACATGATGGCTCGACACAAGATGACTCTGTATTTGAGAACACGGAACAGGAGGATTTGTCGTTTGAGGACTTGAATAAAATCTTCCAGCTGGACGGAAATGTCAGTGAGCGCGAATGCTCACGCACCATCTGCAACGCAGAACCGACCGAGACGTTACCAGTGTTGATGGAACGGCCGTACGACATCCACCAGCGTTTGCCACAACGAAATGTACCCCTCAGGTCGTCAACGGCGACAAAATGTACCACGAGACCAAGTCGCCCACAAATTTGGGCGTCCCAGGCCGCGATACTGCAAGGCACTGATAATGATCACGGTCCTCGGCCTACAGATGGGCAGGGCAGCGCACATTATATTTTTCCGGCAATTTCAGAGATCACATCATCCTTAGATCCTTTTATTCGACTCCCTGTACAAGTGTCCGAATCGGACAAAAGTCTTCTCCATTTCTGTAAGTCGACAGATTGTATACACTGTTCCCACTCGCCTGACAAGGTATAGTTTTCAATCACGGTCGATGTTGGCTGTGGGGGACTTCTCAGACACCGAGATACTGCACAGCATTGTATACCCTCCAAACGCTCATTGAAGATCCGATTTATGTTTTAGTCGCCCTTGTACTTGGTGAAAACATACTCAATCAGTCAACTCTACGAAATCCACCCCCTCGATATTATCATCGGCGCGCCCAAATATACAAGATGGCAAACTTACTGCTCTCTGATGAAATAGCTTCTTTCCCTCGAAAAGCACTTACCATCATGTATCTAGCGATGCTAGAGTATGTCAGTGGGCGACAAGATCTCCAGGAGATGCATATCCAGGCTTTGGATGATTTCGTCGAATCCAATGGTGGTGTGGCAATTTTCCGAACCCGGAGTGAAAGTCCCGAGATCCTCCTCTGCAGTGCAAGATCGTATGTGACTCAATTCGTTCGAGCTGAAGTGTGCCTTCCGACGATATCGCGTCTCCAGTCTACCGTCAGTCGCTATCTTGATAGTTTGGCTCAAGTCCATCGCTGGGCGTCGAACTTCAGGGCACAGCTATCTTCAGAAGCTGTGTCTCTTCCCCACTACCGCCTGAGACTTCGGCCGCTGATTGACTATCTTGGGCACCTAGGTCAGATCAGAACCTCAGTTGAAAGCACGAGAGTTTGGGACGCAGCATCAGGAGCGCATTTCTGCGTTTATTCTCTTGTGATCACTCTGGTTGAATTTACTCATTCACCTGAGAAAGTTTTCGAATTCCTGGAACAAGTTCAAGAATGCATGATGGCAAGTGTTGACAAAGGCCTGCAAAATGAAAGCGACCTCGATGGTCTCCATCCTTTCTCCACAGGTCAAATGATAGGTTACGTTCGTACACTGATGTTCCGCGATGTCGGCGATGTGAAAGAGATTCGTATTTGTCGGGCGCAGGCAGATGCACAGAAGGTATTCGCTCTTTTAAGCCAGGGCCGCAGAGATGAACTCGTTTCATACTTTGTGGGCAGCGTACTCGCATTGGACAGAACGTCCCGGACAATAGGAGACAGGGACGTAGCTGCCAGTGCGACAAGTCGACAGAAGTTGAGCGCCGAGATTCTGAAAGCCTGGGCACTGCAGCAGAGGATGCACCAGGAGTGATGTGCGTCTGCAAAGTCAGTGCTCGGTCAGTTTGCGTGCTCCGACCATCGGGTACAGTTAGGAGATCGAAGCTGTGGGTGCCAACGTATCCTACGGGTAAATGAAGTAGGGAAGCTAAGCCAAATAAGGTAACAGCACTATGATTGATTAAGTCAAGGGCTTTAGACCTCTAGACTATGGCCGGCTTAATCAGTGCCACTGAATTCCATACGCATAGTTCTCTGGGAGTCGGCAGCTCCTCCCGCCGAACACAACATTGCTCGTCTTCAAATCAGAGGTGTTAAATCCCGCGATAAACCTGACCTTACTTTCTTCGCATTGCATGATCGGAGAGAGCACACTCGGGTCTCGTACCGGACCATTAGATTGCTGATTTGTCTTGATTGTGAGTGAGCTGCTCCCACAGCGCAATTTCTCTTTACTTCCTTTCTTCACTTCCCCTGCGGTCTCGTTTGTGTTGCCTGGCTCACATAATGTCACAGTCTGCGGGGACTGCGAGGCAAGATCGACGCTTGCTTCAAGTTCCTAAAGAGAGAGTTTCTCCGAGATCCCAGAAACGAAGCCTGCGTTCAACTCCCATTCCGGAGAATGATGCCAAACACGACGGTATTTCGTCCGCGTACGCCGAGAAGCTCGAAGAGCATGCCATTGATCTGTCCACCGAAGCGCACAGAACAGCAGCAGCAAGGCGCAATGGGCGTCAGATGGAGCGCCGCTCCAATCCTGAGTTACGTCTCCTCACAGGCAGTCCCATCTTGACGCAGCGACACCTCTTCTTGATACAGAATTGTGAGACTAGCCCCTGCAACCATCTTCTCACTGCATCGCTGATCCTCTGAAGGGCTCACAAACGTCGTGCCTATGACTTGGGGCTCGAGAGGTACTCAGTATGTAAGTATCTTCCCCAGACATTAATGAGCTCCTGCGACACGACTTCTGCATAGCTTTGACTCCGATGAAGGCTGAAGAAAATCACTCAGTTCGGAGCCACTTTCATACTACGGCAGTGCCTGCAGCACTCTGATGTGGCTGCGTTATGGCTGGCGATCATGAGTGAAGAGTCAATTTTCAGGTTAAGTGGCCAGCCGAGGACGAAGGAAATGATGCTTCAGAAGGCGGCAGGTCGTCGTGCCCTGATGTCTTCACTCCAAGAAGCACGCTCCAACTTCGGGGGCGCCGTGCTCGCGCTTACGAAAGCAGCGCAAGTGGCGCTATGGTATGGTGATCAGCAAGCTCATGCTGTGTACAGTGCCACCGCGGATCTACTCTTCAGCAGCGTTGGAGGGCTTTCTCATGCTTGTGCACTGGCACCCGAGATCGAGCCGCATTATCTAGTTGCACTGTTCCACTGGACAGCACCCAGGATTGCTAATGCAGGCATACTCGAGCATACTGCACGGCGCCTTCTAGTCTCAATACAAAACTTCCTCCAGCTTCCTCGGCCTGAGCATCTGTCTATGCTTCGCGATGAGGAAGAAGGCACTAGCTCAGACACCCACCATTATCACACTTTACACGCTGAGATTATACGTCTCTTCGCAAAAGTCACAGCTCCGACAGCCAACTCCACGACAGCCTCGCGTATCTTGCAGGTTGTACTCCTGACACACCTGTGCGGTATACATCAAGACTTCCAAGATAACTATCATGTCCAATTGGAAGCATTTCAGACGATTCGGTACCACTTTTTCAGCACCTTCAAGGCTCAGTCAGCTTTGGAACAGAGCCATTCTGTCCAGTCAATGTCCGGGCTAGCATGCTATGTGCGAAGACAACTGTTGACGAAATATATCCCTGAGCAGCGCTTTGCATGTGAACTACGATATGCGCAAACGTTGCTCGATATAGCAAAGGTGTTTCCGTACTTGAGTCCGGGCAGTCAGGTCCTGATTCTGGGCAGGCTGCATGCTTCGTTCTGCGGTGAACCCACGGGTTCGATGATCCTGAGCTATGGCGAGATCGACGGAATTGTGACAGACGCTGTTCAGAATTGGACTGCTCAACAGAGACAACACGGCGCAACTGGTGCAATGCCAATGCGAAATTGAAGGTGGAGGTGACTGGCCTGGGGGCCAGCTGGCTTTGAGAGATAGACGCCCTGGAATGAAAATGTGGGACTGACATAGTCTACCTCAATCTTGTCATCTCGTTGAACTTCAGTGCCTGTAACGCGGGTGGAGGTTGGCAAAGAACCATTCGGCTACAGTAAAGATAGCATTAACAGACGGCCTCGGCTTTGGCTCAGCTCTCTCGAGCTGCGGGTGGCTGGTTGGGGATGTAAAACCGGAGAAAAGCTTTCACCATGATCAGGTCGGGAGCAGGGATACCCGTGCCTAAGCATCAGCTACGGGCTGCACGGTCGTCTGGTCAAGGGAGTCCTTCTCGCTCGTGATCGTCTCTCATCAATTTCGGGTGCCAGCTGTACCGCAATATCAGGGTCGACGGTCTTCGTTGTATCAAAAACACACCCGTTCCCTCCCCGAACTTGATAAACTTCCGCGTGAGCTCCTCTAGTGTATCCATTTGCCTCTGCTTAAGACTATCATTTCTCTGCAGCAGTATGTTGTCCCCGTATATCAGGACGATATCAGGAGGAGACAAGGAGGAGCAGAGAGAGCAAATTAGCGACGTCTTGCAGAGCATGAACAGCCAGAAAGGGCAAAGAGAGAGTTCGCAGAGGACGATCCGCGAAGGAGAATTTCAGGGTGAACGTCAAACAGCCCGGGTAGACTCGAATCTAGGCTCCATTATGTACTTCACGAGAACGGACCTGCGAGGGAGATGAGAGGAAGAAAAGGGTTGTTCAGCGGTAGGGACCCAAGGACAGGACCTGGACCCAAGGAACCCAGAAACCGGCCACGTCCACTGTGTGACGCGCCGACATGACCGTAGAACGAATTATGTGAGGACGACGTCGAGAATGAGGAGTGAACGCAGACACCTCAAGTGACTCATGAGATAGACGGATTTAAGAGCGGCACAGTCACGGGTGATCCCTAGATACCTTGGCACCCCGCTGTCTCCAACTCCATCATCCAGAATTTTGGTCGTCCAACAAACAATTGAGAGGACCTCACAAGCTACGTCCCGGCAGCGGCGTCCGATTGACACACACAGTCTCACTACATGGATTATGGGGGACACCTCGCATTCCAACTCCCCAGAGGCTTTGGGAGCCCAGATCGCCGCTCTCAAGAGCAGCTCTACCAATCTACGCACCGAAGTTTTGCGGAAACTACTGCATGAGATACAAGGCTGGGGGACGCCGACTATAGACGCCACAGTTGACAGGACTCTGGATGACGAGACAGCATTTACCCACGCCTCAAAGATACTCCCTATCCTGCTTGCGACTTACCCGCGTTACGTTGACCGGAAATCCCGTCGCGCAGTTCAGTCATGCCTCCGAGCCTATCTTCATATCCCTTCTTCGGCCGACACCACATACCCTGTCGTCACTAGCTTCTTGCTGCAAGGGAGCCAGAAGGCTGCGATCGCCCCCACGAGTGCTTTTGTACTACTAGAATGGGGATGCATTGCCCAGCAAGAAATCTTAAACAACAAGAAAGCATTCGACTTATTCTTCGCGAAGATATGCGTGGCTTCCGCCCGACTTGTCGACAAATGCGAAGATCGAGACGTTCGGGGTGGAGTACAGCATTCTGCTGTGACAATAGCCAGAAGAGGACTACGGGACGTGCTAAAGAATGAGAAATTTGGGGGGGCAGCCCTCGACATCGCTCTCAAACATGTCGTTGGTGCAACTGATGCGAGTGCTAGCTACGCACCGTACGTGGGAATCATTGCAGGTGTAAGTTCCCGCATTCCCGAACGGCATGCGCAGCTCCAGGCCTCGAGCAAGCAGATACTGGACTTTTACGTCAAATGTATCATTGGATCCAAAACCCCTGTGCCCGCGCATGAAGCTTTGGGAATTGCAGACTTCTTCATGGATTATGCCACCGAGAAAGACATGAGTGAGACAGTGGTGCCTGCCATTGAGAAGGGTATACTTCGCTCCCCCGAAGCCATTCTCCAGGGCCCAATCGAAGCGCTTGCGTCGTATCTCCCAAAGAAGATAGATATCTCAGGTCTTCTTGCATCGAAGCTCGTCAAACCTCTTATTTCCGCCATGACTTCCACAAATGCAACTATTCGTGAAGGTGCTGGAAGGGCATTGTTGGCTCTGGTCAGAAGGGGTGGGAGTCCTGATGCCTACCACAAGACCGCAATGGAACTGTCAGCAGCTCTGAAGTCTTCGAAGGCTGCAAATTTCGAAATGCGCGGAATAATTTCTGAAGTCCTGGAAATCGTGCCTCCAGAGCAGAAAACTTCACCTGTTATTGCTCAGGCTCTCACCGTTGCTGCGGCAAAAGAAGCGAACGAAGGCGCACTGAGGAAAGAGCTCACAGCGATTGCTCCCCATCTGCAAGCTATCTTGACATTATCGACGATCGATAAGGCTCTCTCAGAACCCATTCTGAAAGGCTGCGCTGAGAAACGCCTCAACTTTCGCAAATCTTGGATCTTGTTCATCGCCAATGTGCTCAAGGGATTGGAACATGCTCCCGTGGATGACAGGTCGCAGGAGTTCGTTCACTCAGCGTTGAAGGTGCTGAAAAATGTTCATGATGAAATTGCTCCTAACCCAATGCCTGCAGTCCAGAATGGCTATGTTGCCGCAGCATTTGGCCTTCCTGCGCTGCTAGACGCGCCACTTTTGCGCACGGATGTTTACCGGTCGAAATCCTACGATGATCTGAGACAACATCTACTTGATTTTGAGCCGAAGATTTCGCTGTTGCTGAATCCCAAGGTCTACATGAAACTTTCCTCCGTCGACGAAAGTCGCTGGGCGTTGGCTGCTCTTGTTACCGCAGCTCCAGAGCTGGAGAACGCCTCGGAGGAAGCAAAGACTGCATGGGCTAGGGCGATCCTACACCTCTTGCTCACACCCGACGTTGACAACAACGTACGCAAAGAGACCGGAGCTGCGCTATCAAGAGTGTACCTCAACAAACCCGCTTCAGTGGGGCAAAGCATCGTGTTGGGTATTTGGGACATCCTCAAGTCCCGTTCATCGGACTTAATCGCCAAATATGAAGAGGGTGTGCCCTTGAGTGATAATCGTATACTTCAAGCCATCAAATGCATATCTCCGGCCAAAGCCAAGACCCCAGAGCAAAATGTACCGCTCGAAATCTTGGAGCAGCAATCAATATCCACAACTGTCCTCCTTCGCCCGGAGTTGATTGCGAAGGCAGACTGGATTGCAACATGTCTCGGTATTGGCGTTGATCCTGGCAAGTTGGTTGAGCAACATCAGGATGCTTTCTTTGCAGAACTTCTTTCACACTTCATGAGCACCCAATTTGCACCTCTAAATGTTTTCGAACTTGCTGCTTGCAATACTGCAGCTACACTAGCATTTGTCGCTCCAGAAACATTTACCCCTGCATTGATCGAACAGTTCCGGCAAGATCTCTCCACCGACGATCTTGAGAACACAGGCCCTACGGAAGCGCTGATTGCCAGATCTCCAGAAGGAACTTTGGTTGTAGACGTTCTCGGACAGCAATCGAATGCCGCTTTGGAAAATAAGAACCAGAAGGATTACGATGTTCTGAAGTGGGAAGAGGAAATACGCCAACAGTTAGCCAAGAAGAAAGGCGCTCCTCAGAAGAAACTGACTCCAGATCAGCAAGCCAAAGTCGATGCTCAGCTTTCGTATGAAAAGGCTGTCCGGACCAAGCTGAGGTCGGTCTCTCATAGAATCAGAAGAGGTGCAAAATTCATTGAAGGCCTGGCTCGGGGTCCACCCACTGATGCACGGCTTTGGATGGCCCCAGCCATTACCACCTTGACGCGTGCGCTCGAAGCTGGTGCGCCTCTCATCGTGGATGATGAACTTGTCACTGCCTATCTGGCCTGCTCTACCAAAGTCTCGGATCGGCTAGGATCACTGCGTCAATTCATTGGCGTAGCCACGCTGAGATCTCTTCGAAGTAGCAATGTTCCGGAGCACCTTTGCGTAGAGCCTCTCGCAGAGTTAGGTACTAGGGTCTTATACAGACTGAGGTTTGCAGCAGAGCAACGACCTTTTGATACGGCAAGCACCGCATATGCTCTGCCACTTATTTTCCAAGTCCTGGATAATGGTCGAGTTGGCGATGTAACTGGAGAGGATGCTGATGCACAAGTTCTTCTTGCCTTGGAATTCTTATCATTCCAGATGGGTTCTGGGGCAGATGAGCAGCTTCCCAGAGCCGATATTCTGCGCCATCTAATCAAAGCAATGCAGACATATACCCAGCATTACCGAATCATCAAAGACTGTCTACTCGATTTTTGTCGATCCATTTCGGAAAATCTTACTGCAGAGGAAAGAGACATCCTTCTATCATCAGTAACATTACCTCAATCTTCTGTCCGTGCTGCCGTTCTGCAAGCAATACAGTCAGAGATTGATCTTTCCGAGATCGAATTTTCGGCCCACATATGGATCTCGTGTCAGGATGAAGAAGATGAAAATGCAGAAACAGCTCTGGCTATCTGGCAGGAGCACGATTTTACAGTCACTGAGGTCATGATCGATCAAATACCTCCGTTCTTATTCTCTACCGCGCGATCAACCAGACTTGCCGCATCGAAAGCGCTGGCACAAGCACTTCTTCAAGCGCCATCCAAGATAGAACCCATACTCAATAGTCTGGAGGAATCCTATCGTGTTGAAGCGCAACCCTTGGTGCCAAAACGTGACAAGTTTGGAATAGTCCAGCGAGGAGATCTAGTCGATCAGTGGGAAAGACGCAGCGGAATTGCTCTCGCCTTCAAGGAGTTCAGTAGTGTTCTGAACAAAAGCGCTCTTGTCCCTTTCATGCAATTTCTGGTATCTGAAGGTGCACTAGCTGACCGCCACCCTATTGTGCGCTCGGAGATGGTCGATGCTGGGACGGCCCTAGTTGCGGCACGAGGTAAAGAGTGCTTGGAGCCTCTCATGCACATCTTCGAGGAGGGTTTGGAAGGCCCTGATAAAGCAACGCAAGAAGCTGACTGGGTTAACGAAGCTGTTATCGTTCTTTATGGCTCGCTGGCACAACATCTTCCCGATGGGGACAAACGAACTCAAAATGTCATACAAAAGCTGCTGGAGACACTCAGCACTCCATCGGAGTCTGTCCAGTACGCTGTTGCAAATTGCTTGCCACCTCTAGTCCGACCAAGTACTGTCGACGTTGCTCCTTACATAGCTACCTTGCTCGATACCCTCTTGAATTCGAAGAAGTATGCAGCACGCAGAGGCGCCGCATATGGTTTGGCTGGCGTCATAAAGGGCAAAGGTGTGGTAGCTTTGCGACAGCATAGAGTAATGTCTGCCCTCCGGAGTGCATCGGAGAACAAGAAAAGCCCAGATCAACGCCAAGGTGCAATGATGGCTTACGAGCTTATGTCACTGCTCCTAGGACGCACTTTCGAGCCTTACGTGATCGAAGTACTTCCTCAAATGCTGACATGCTTCGGCGATCCTGCAGCCTCTGTGCGTGAAGCCACTCTAGACACAGCAAAAACCTGCTTTGCCAGTTTGAGCTCTTTTGGAGTCAGGCGCGTGCTGCCTCAACTGTTGGACGGTTTGGACGAGACGCAATGGCGAAGCAAAAAGGGAGCATGCGACCTGCTTGGCGCGATGGCATACCTGGATCCTCAGCAATTGGCCACAAGCTTGCCAGAGATCATTCCGCCACTGACAGCTGTACTGACAGACAGCCACAAAGAAGTACGCGCTGCTGCCAACAGTAGTTTGAAGAGATTTGGCGAGGTCATCACTAACCCTGAAGTCAAGAGCCTTGTTGATGTACTGCTCAAAGCCCTTAGTGATCCCACAAAGTATACAGAAGAGGCGCTGGATGGTCTTATCAAGGTCAACTTCATTCACTACATTGACTCGCCGTCACTGGCTCTTGTTGTAAGGATTCTTGAACGAGGGTTGAACGATCGCTCCGCCACGAAACGGAAAGCAGCGCAAATCATTGGCAGTCTTGCTCATCTTACGGAGAAACGAGACATTGTCACACACCTCCCAGTTCTCGTAACGGGCCTACGCCTCGCTTCTGTTGACCCTGTTCCAGCAACCAGAGCGACGGGTGCCAAGGCTTTGGGAAGTCTGGTTGAGAAGCTGGGTGAAGACGCTTTCCCTGATCTCATACCTAGTCTCATGTCCTCACTACGCACTGATACTGGCGCAAGTGATCGTCTTGGATCTGCCCAAGCTCTCAGTGAAGTTCTGGCCGGACTTGGGACAGCTCGCCTGGAAGAGACGCTTCCAACAATCTTGCAGAACGTCGCCAGCCCACGAGCGACGGTCAGGGAAGGCTTCATGACGCTCTTCATATTCTTACCGGCATGCTTCGGCAACAGCTTTGCCAACTATCTGGCACAAATTATACCATCCATCCTGGCTGGTTTGGCTGACGACGTGGAGGCCATTCGGGAGACATCACTTCGAGCAGGAAGATTGCTCGTCAAAAATTTCGCAAGCAAATCGATCGATCTGCTGCTACCGGAGCTACAGCGTGGTTTGGCTGACGACAGTTACCGCATCCGTCTCAGTTCAGTCGAATTGGTTGGCGATCTTCTGTTCAATCTCACTGGCATTACAGGTCAGACAGACGCCGAGGAAGAGGACGAGAAGGCGACGCAAGCAGGTCAATCTCTTCTCGAGGTTTTGGGAGAGGAAAGACGAAACAGAGTGCTTTCTTCCTTATATATTTGCCGGTGCGATACTTCAGGCCAAGTTCGAGCTGCTGCTATTGCTGTTTGGAAGGCACTCGTTGCTACGCCGAGAACCCTGCGCGAGTTGGTGCCGACTCTCACTCAAATTATCATTGCCCGCCTGGCTTCCTCGAACATGGAGCACAAAGTTATCGCCGCCAACGCTCTTGGAGAGGTCATTCGCAAAGCCGGTGAAGGCGTCCTCGGGTCATTGTTACCATCACTGGAAGACGGTCTTCAGAGTTCAACCGATGCTGACAAGCGACAAGGCATTTGCATTGCCCTCCGTGAAATTGTCAACGCTGCTTCACCAGAGTCCCTCGAAGATCATGAGAAGAAGTTGATCTCTATAGTTCGACTAGCATTAACGGACTCGGACCCAGAAGTGCGTGAGGCTGCTGCAGAGTCATTTGATTCTTTGCAACAAACATTCGGCAAACGAGCCGTTGACCAGGTTCTACCGCATCTGCTCAACCTCCTTCGCAGCGAGGGAGAAGCCGAACATGCTCTGTCTGCCTTGCTCACGTTGCTTACTGAAGCAACAAGAGCCAACGTTATTCTACCGAACCTGATTCCAACACTCTTGACCAACCCTATCACCGCTTTCAATGCACGAGCACTTGCCTCGTTAGCCAAAGTTGGCGGTGGCAGCATGACTCGTAGATTACCCGCCATCCTCAACAATTTAGCAGACAACATAGTCTCGTGCAAGGATGAAGAGGTCTTGGAGGAATTGAACGAGGCATTCGATGCTGTCTTGTCTTCGGTGGATGAGTATGATGGTCTCAACACTGCAATGAGCGTCATGTTAGCAATGATCAAGCACGACGACCATCGCAAACGAGCAGTGGCTGCTACCCATCTGGCTTCGTTCTTCGCAAGCGCCACTGTCGACTACTCTCGATACAATCAAGACCTCATACGCGTTCTCGTCATTTCTTTTGGAGATAGAGACCAAGCTGTTGTCAAGGCTGCTTGGTCCGCTCTCAGTCAATTACAGTCCCACCTTCGCAAAGAAGAGATGGAGACACTGGTTGGCTCAACACGGCAGGTCCTGCAACAGGCCGGTACTGCTGGCTCTGTCCTCCCCGGCTTCGCCCTTCCAAAGGGTATCCTGCCTGTTCTACAAATATTCCTGCAAGGGTTGATGAATGGTACCACCGAACAGCGAGTCCAGTCCGCAATGGGTATTTCCGACATCATTGACCGCAGCGGACCAGACTCACTGAAGCCATTCGTGACCCAGATCACAGGTCCGCTTATCCGTGTGGTCGGTGAACGTTCAATGGACGTCAAATGTGCTATTCTTTCCACCTTGAACCAGCTACTCGAAAAGATACCAACATTCCTACGACCCTTCCTCCCTCAATTGCAAAGAACATTCACAAAGTCCATTGCTGATCCGACAAGCGATGTCCTCCGCACGCGGGCCACAAAAGCTCTCAGCACGCTCATCACATTAACACCTCGAGTTGACCCGTTGATCGCCGAACTGGTCACGGGCGCCAAAACTCCCGAGGCTGGTGTACGCAACGCCATGCTCAAAGCTCTGCAGGAAGTCGTCAGTAAAGTTGGATCGAACATGAGTGACGGATCGCGCGAATCTATTCTCGGTCTGATGGACACGCAAATCGAAGGTCACGACGACAACATGATGGTCACCAATGCGCGACTCCTGGGAGCCATGATCAAGGTCCTTCCTGCCGAGAAAGCTGGGTCGTTGATCAAAACGCGTGTCCTGGTCCAACCGTCGACCAACGCTTCGATCCTCGCTCTCAACGCCGTCTTACTCGAGAGCTCGAGTACGATTCTGTCGGCGTACGCTGAAGAGACGAGAGCCGTTCTCCTTTCCGGCCTCTCCGGCAGAAGCACTTTCGTGCAGCAGAACTCTGTGCTCGCACTAGGCAAGTACCTCCTGTCCGAGTCGACCATCGCCGACGAAGAAGCGTGCCAGCCCCTTATCGAAGCGCTCGCGTCCGTGGTCGCACCAGGAGCGGACATCGACTCACGCCGCCTCGCCCTGGTCGTGGAACGGACGGTCGCAAGACACCATCCTGACGAGATGCGCGCCTTCCTGGGCGTCCTCGTCCCGTCCGTGTTCGCGAGCGTGCGCGATCCCGTCATCCCGGTCAAGCTCGCGGCCGAAGCGGCATTCCTGGAGCTTTTCGGCGTCGTCGACGAGGAATCCGCCGTCTGGGAGAAGTACATGGCCGGTCCGGGCAAGGCCTTGTCCCCCGGACAGGCGCGGCCCATGGGCGACTACTTCAAGCGTGTCGCGCTCAGACTGGGTGCCCAGGCCAGGGAACGACGTGAGGCCGAAGGCGGGGCCGGTGGTCTCGGCCTGAGTTCCGACGAACAAGAGGACGAGCGAGAAGTGTGGAGTGTCGGACGCGTGGATCTGGGCGAGGGAGGCGCTGACGACGAATAAATAAATAAATAATAGAGGGTGTTGAACAACCGCAGCAACAGCCACCCACAGGGGGATGTAGATACCGTGGATGGATGGGTTTAGGTAGACGTTAGAAATTACCGAGAACCAAAACAAAAGTGAAAGAAAGAGAAAAAAAAGGCCCCTACTCTTGACAAGCGCGAGGACGACGATTCATGACAGGGCATAGCGAAGGTTCCTTTTGAGAACACAAGATCAAAAAAAAAGTTGCGATTCTTTCCATACCATCCCGTCCCTCCACCACGTTTTTCTTTGTAGGTGGGATTCCAGTATCTCCTACTCAAACAGTACCTACGCCGCTGCGATGCATTTTTTTTTCTCGCATAGCTATGTATATGCTCGCTCGCTCATGTGGCAAAGCATGACAGACAGAACGACATTGTACACGAGGCGGAAACGACGTGTGGAAATTAGGTATATATACACGGAAGATGTCCCCCTCCCCCTCCTCTTTACACCTCAAGAAACAACGACATCCGGAGTTGCGCATTGGGGACCATCTTGTTCACGGGCCAGGCGACCCAAGAAATCAGGCGAGGAGCTCGAAACATCGGGACGATAGAGCTGTCTATCTGTCTGTCTTGTAAGACGAGTGATGTCGTCAGGCCGGTTTTCCCAGGTGTCTCCCTCAAGGCTACCGAGGTGGTGTAGAGCAAGCCGCGATACCCTGTCGACGGCGGACGTGCTCACGACTCGAGGGCGCCAAGCATGTAGAGTGGGCGGAAAGTGCTCAGAACATGTGGGAGTCGGGTCGATCAATGCGCTTGAACGCAGGTGCAGGAGTTCCAGGCAAAGGCTCGTCTGCAGCCGGGCCTTCTTGTTCGGTTGGTGGCGGCGGTCTGTACGTAGCAAGTCAGCACGAGCGAGGCCAAAGCTTTGAGGTAGTCATCAATCAGGATACTTACGGTGCGCTCTTCCCCCCTCTGTTGTCAAAGTACTTGTGGAAATCACCCTGGTCCTCGAACGGTCTGGGCCCAAGAATTCTGACCAGGTCGTCCCTCACAAGCACCTCCTTT
The DNA here is from genome assembly GCF_000836115.1 of Exophiala spinifera. NCBI lineage: Eukaryota > Fungi > Ascomycota > Eurotiomycetes > Chaetothyriales > Herpotrichiellaceae > Exophiala > Exophiala spinifera. The sequence goes on from NW_015622515.1 coordinate 2,253,764, forward strand.
TTCAACAGTTCTTCCGCGACCGCCTGGAGTTGTTCTTTCTTCTCTAACAGAAGATCCTTGCACTGTTTGTATGCATCGTCGACGATCCTGCGGACTTCCAGGTCGATTTGCCGCGCGGTCTCCTCCGAGAAAGGCTTGTGTAGTCTCTGTTCGTCGTCCTTGTAGTGAAGGTATCCAATCTTTGAGGACATGCCCCACTCAGTCACCATCGCCGTGGCCATCCGCGTAACCTTGTTGAAGTCGTCAGAGGCTCCGCTCGTCACGGTATCGAACCAGATTTCTTCACTGACTCGACCGCCGAGTGTCATGGCCATACGATCCATGAGTTGCTTGACGCTCATCAAATACACATCGTTACCACCTGCAGGGAGGTATTGGGCGTAACCGAGAGCACCTTGGCCACGTGGGATGATCGAAACCTTGAGTAGAGGATCAGCATACTTGAAGAACCAGCCGCAAATAGCGTGGCCAGCCTCATGGTAAGCGACTGTTTTCTTCTCTTCGGGTGAGAGGACCAAAGATTTCTTCTCGAGACCACCGATGACACGCTCGATAGCTTGTTCGAAATGGTCCATCTCCACCGATGGGGCATTTGCACGAGCAGCAATCAATGCAGCCTCGTTGACACAGTTGGCAATGTCGGCACCCGAGAAACCAGGTGTCAAAGCTGACAGTCGACCGGTCAGATACTCCAAGTCGACTTTAGTCACGATCTTTTTGAGATGGACTTGGAAGATCTGCTTTCGGCCGTCCATGGTTGGTCGATCGATGGCGATATGTCTATCAAAACGACCTGGACGCATCAAAGCCTTGTCCAGGACGTCGGGTCTGTTCGTGCCGGCCAAGACCACCACTTGTTCTGAAGTATTGAAGCCATCCATTTCTGTCAAAATCTGGTTGAGGGTGGATTCTCGCTCGTCGTTGCCACCACCAAAATTCGATTTCGCCCTTGATTTTCCAATCGCATCGATTTCGTCGATGAAGATAATACAAGGGGCATTCTTTCTGGCGTTCGAGAAAAGATCTCGTACACGAGAGGGACCTACACCGACGAACATTTCCACGAACTCGGAACCGGAAACTGAATAGAAAGGTACACCGGACTCGCCTGCCGTTGCCTTGGCAAGTAAAGTCTTACCGGTACCCGGAGGACCGGATAGGATAGCACCTCGGGGGATCTTAGCACCCAGTTTTTGATACCTTGAAGGGTCTTTCAAGAACGACACAAATTCCATGATTTCGAGCTTGGCCTCATCCATGCCAGCAACATCGGCGAATTTTGTTTTAACGTCGGTTTCATGATTGAAGCGCTTAGCCCGAGATTTGCCAATGCCGAAGATGCCACTATTTCCCCCAGCTCCGGACGCTGCTCTTCTTGATAGCCAAAAGAGGGCGCCAATAAAGAGGATGGTAGGACCAAAGGAGAAGAGAGCAGCACTCAGAGGCACCTCGTCAGAATAGGCTACGGGGATTCTCTCGGAACTAGGAATGCCGAGCTCTTGATGCGCCTCATCCAATTTTCTCTCGAAAGCCTCGACAGACCCAATGTTGAAGTAGTAGTAGAAGTTGGGCCTAGCTGCGGGAGAATCGGGGTATATGTTCGCCACGGCCGAGCGATGAAGCTCAACTCTGACGCGATTGCGATTGATGACTGTCAGTTTGTCCACGAGACCCTTGTCGAAGAACGTCGTGCGGAACTCCTGCCATGTAATGTCCCTTGAATTCTCTCCGGGGAACAGGCTGCGATAGGTATAATAGCTCAGAAAAGCGGCCATGATAGCAGTACCGGCGTCGAGCCTGAGCTCGAATTTTGTTCCTTTTGGATCCTTTTGTTGTCCATCATTTTGCTTGCGTTTCTGCTTGCCATCCTGGTTCTTGTTGGATTGCTCGAAAAGAGGCGTCTCCTCAGACGACTCTGACTTATCAGAACGTGCATTCACACCATACTTTTCTCGAACCTCCTCGGGAGTCATCCGGGACATTTTTGTGAAGACCGACACCAACCGAACTACTGTTGCCAGAGATATGTGATGTTTTGGATCTTTTCTACGAGCCTCGAGGACTTCTTGGATCTCCTTGGGTACTCCGCCCTTCTTCATGAGCTCGACAGCTTCGTCGATGGCGGCAGCCTGGGATTTCGGCAGGCCCATTTTCATCATGTTTGCGAGATCTTGGATCTGCTTGGTTTCCTCCTCACTGAGATGCACAAAATCTTGTTTTGACGCCTCTTGCGACTCCGCGCCTCCATTTTGTGATTTGGTCGATTCTGTTCCCTTTTCTGAAGAGCCGGAAGAATTCTTGTCGCTTTTGTCCTTCTTCTCCGGATCCTTTTCCGGCGGCTTTGGATCTCCCGGATTGATAGTGGCATATGACCTAGAGAGGGGTTGTCGTATGCTACTCTGTAGGCGTATTCGGGAGAATTGACTCGTCCGGCGTTGTGCGCAGAGAGCGCACTCAAAGGCAGCTTGGGAGGACCGCAATAACTGCGGCCTCAGTAACCTGGTCGCCATACCGACGGAAGGAGTCTAGAGGGGAGCTGTCGCAGAACAGAGTCAAAATCTGTTCGCGGAGGAGAGAGGGGAGGGAGGACACGAGAGAGGTCGTAAGCCAGGGAGGATTGCAGCTCAAGGTGGTGGCTAGAGAAGTAGTTGACGCGGGCAGTATTTGCCTGCGGTGCGGAATTAATCAATTCTCAAATGGCCGATGTCATGACTTGAGGTACTTCCTCCTTAATGCTCCACCGTAGAATGTGCACATCGAGGTGCTGCAACGGACAAATGCAAGGAGCACCTCTACGACCCGGTTACCACACACTACTTGCAAGCAAAATCCGAATCACGTATCTGACGCCGGCTGGAGTCGTTTGGCTCCCCTCAAGGTACCTGGTATTCTTCCCACTGCTCGTGGGGCTTGGCGATGGCGACGCTGCATCAGTGGACACCTTGTTACGTTGATTATGCTCATATTAGCTGCCTCATCCATGTTTTGTCAATTAAACAGCCTTCATCCTTGCCTTTCGAACCGAAAGCCTCTGCCCCTTCCCGGCTCGATCACAAACGGCGGCGTCCATACAGTTCATGACGATGCTTCCATTCCTCTTCAGGCTTCGGTTTGAGGATATCCTTACTTGCTGGCCGAAACCTGGGATCTCGGGCAATGCGGCTGGGAGCATTGTAGAATCCGTCAGTTTCTTCCTCAAAGAAGCTTGAGTTCGATGCAACGCCTGTAACGAGTCGAGATCTCTCCACTGCATACTCCGGCGCAGGTTTGTATGCCCACACAGATCTCTCATCGGCGCCATGCGAGCTCAGAAGCTCCGGACTACTGTAGGACGTCAGGTTTGCCCAGATATTGCCCACCGCACATATTGCGGCGCATTCAATCTCTGCGCTAGCAACTAGATCATTATAGACCTTGTCACCGGCTGACAAGTTGGATAAACGGTTGTTGCGATGTTCCCTGGCAATCTGGTTAACTAAAGCTCGGGCGGCTTGATTGTCTTGGCTGTCCGCCTCCAACCACTTGCGGATCGACTCTTGCCTATCGGTAGGGATACGCAGCGGTCCAGTCTTGGGAGGCACTGGATTGTCCGTGTTGGCAATAGATCGCATGACTTTGGTCATCTTGGCGCGCTCGTTCTTGCCAATGGCTTTAAGCTCGAACCATTCTTCCATTCCAACATCGAATTCCTGTTGAAGAATTTCGTCCTCTGGACTAAGGATATTTTCAAGCTCAAAGTCTCTGAGGATTCTGCCCTGACCTGCAAATGCTTCGAAGCCGGGTGGGGGTTCAACCGCTAATTGTGGATTCGAGATTTGTGATTCTCCGTTGCCGAAACCATAAGGGTCTTGCTCGGAGGCCATTGTGCTACCAGCGGCAGATGACGGGCTTGCCCCTTCGCTCTCTCTCAGGCGTTGCAAGTCTGGATTCCGTAGCACTGTCTTTCCGGTCCTCGCTAACGCTTGTTGCTCTGCCACAAAGCTTTGCATCTTAGTGTTGCGGTCATATGGTTCATTGACAGGTGTTGTCACTGGCCGTCGCTGGTCATCTTGAAGGTTCTCAGACATCATCTCACTATTTGATGTGAGCTGCTCAACGACAGCACCATCAGAGTCAGAATATGTGAAGTGGTGGCGGATTATCGACGGAGGTACAGGGAGTACGCTCGCAACAAAACCATCGGATTCTGCATGTGATACGATGAGACGATCTGCGTCGTCTGGTGCAAAAGGACCGGTATACCGAGTTTGATTCCACAATGCAGGTACGTTGGTGTATTGAGTAGCTGAATGAGAATATAGGATCGAGCTGCAGACCATGCTCGAATTTTCCGATGATGGGTGAGGTAGTGGCGCGGGGAGACTAGTGGACAAGTCTGCGTGTTCCCTAGCCAAAGATTCGAATTTGTGCTCTTGTTTCGTAGGGCTGATATCCGAAGGGATCATCACCAATGGGTTACGTTGAATTGGGATTGCTGTGTGCATAGAGTTCTGACCTGTCAGAGACATATTCTGTTAGTACACTGGCGACAGAGATGTACAGAGTCCGGGGGATCACTCATACCTGTCATTCCGAGCATATTATTCGGGGAGGATTGAACAGTGACCGTATCTCGCTGAGATCGCCCTAATATAGGGTGCTGCTGAAGACGCGGGGGGGTCGGATTAAGAATCGCGGACGATCTATCACATGCTACCATCATAGCCCTAGGCGCTGCTGGAATGGCAAAGTTTGGCAGATTGGTCCGAAGAGCCTGGTGGTCTCGAGGACCTAATGGGGTTCCTTGCGTTTGCAGAATAGGACCGCTGAAATCGGCGTTGTCTGTCTGTCGCAGTGGAGTGGTAGGTATGACACGAGTTTCCTCCAAATCAGCATCGATCGAATCATCCTCAAGTGTATCCTCAGGTGTGTCCTCCAAAACCAAGGGGATCCAAGCCTTGTTGCCCTTGTTACGGTTGAGTTGTGGGTTTTTGGTGAAGGCACTGAGTGAGACCGGAGCCGGCGTTGGGGGCAATTTCTGTTCTTCGGCTTCACGAGAGGCTTGCCTTGCGTTCGCAGCCTTGAACGCATGGTACTCAGCCGCTCTAGCCCTAGCACCCAGCATGGTGGAGAGGTTCGTGAGTAGAAGGTGACTATGAGTACGTGTTTCAGTTTCAGATCTTGATCTCGGACAGAAGATATGCTTTCTTACCGTGATCAAGAAAGTCTGTCTACCATGTCCTCCAGCCTTTCGGAGCTCCCACTCTTTCACCGGCCCGCGTAAAGTCACACTGTTGCCCACAGGTCGTTCGATGGTTGCCAGCTTGACCGGGATAGGTTAGCCATGGAAGGGAGGCGGTTCAAAGAAGGAGATTTACATACCAGATGGTTTTAAAATGGTAGACACGGTACGCTGGGATCTGTCAATGGTCACTTGTGATGGCAGAGTTTCTCGAATATTGTCCATGGGTGAATTTCAGCAGCTGGAGATTCAGTCAAAATGAAGGTGAGGTGAAAACATAGTCGCCGAGCACTGCAAATCCGCCACAGTATGCTCACCGCCTTGGTCGTGTACTTCCTTTGGCACTCAGCTCATGGCAACAAAAGCTGGAAGAAGACTTGTCAGAGAAGAAGGTTCGTTGTGGAAAATACAATAAGTCTGTGAAAGGAAGGTGCAAGAAGCAGGCATTCACTGCATGACAAGACAAGGGGATACCAGGGCCTAGACTACCTCTTTTTCTTCGTTGAATACAGAACAATAAGCTGTCACCAAGATGCACCACGCTTCGTATGTCTGCATGTTCGCTTTGTGTGGACTTTTGTACTGAAAGGCTTCTTTGACGAAGTTATTAGGGCCACGCTGTGTCGTAAGTACATCAACAACAATACAAATCCAGAGCATGTTATCACGGGTCTCATCACTTAATGTCCTTACTCTCTCGAAACATTGCTCTCAGTTGAACTTAGTTTGCAGTTCCCATTCTAAAGCTTTGGCTACGCTGGTTAGAAGGTTAGAACGAGTGCTTGAGGAGTACTGTAGAAAAGATACTAAGAATGCCTCCAGCGGGAATTTTATGGGGTCGTACAAATTCCAAGATCAACAGCCGGATGAAAATCTCCGACTTGGATCCCTCGCTGCGACCACGATAATCCGTCTCAGAACATTTGTTAATCAACCATTTCATCGAGAATGACCGTGTGAACAGCCTGGATGATTCCGGGTTACACGTTTGAGGGACGAAAAGCCTCTCATCACTTCTTCGCTGTTTCAGGCTGCTCACGGCCGCTATGAAAGTCGGTCACGGCGGGTATCGAGGGTCAGAAGTACCTCTGCCAGTTGAGGTTCTCAATCTCATCCTCTCGTATACGTCAACGTTACAAGATGACGAAACGCAATATACGCTGTGGGCATGCTGTCTGGTGTCTAGGTCCTGGTACGCCGCCTCAATCAGCCACCTCTACGCTCACCCACTTCTTGGGAACCGCAATTTCGACAAATTCGCTCGCACAATATGCCCGCCTGTGAGTGCGCATAAACCTAAGATAGGTTTAGAGAACTTTATAACGCGACTGGATATGTCTGGCCTCGCGTACGAAAGCTCGAAGAGTCTCACGGCCCGACTTCTGCGCAGGACACGGAACTCATTGGAAAGCTTCGCGGCGCCGGCAGTCACCTTTTCAATCGCATGTCTTGCGCCGTTAAGCAAATGCGCGCATCTAAAACTGTTGGATCTCTCTTGTGACTCATATGAAATGACCCTGCCGCAGCTTCTCGACTCAATTGGCCATCTCTCCCATTTGGTCACTCTCAAACTGCCCCGGAATGCACTTCGTGGTCGCTGCAGCCTCAGCTCCAAGTCCCACTGGCCAGTGCACCTCCGAAACTTGCAGGTAAGGTAGAACCTATGAAGCCAGATGTGGGATGAATGAGTGTGTTGATGATATGAATGAGTCTAGGTAAGCGACTTCCTTTACGACGACCTCGAGTCTTGGGCCACTCTCTTCGAAAGTTGGCCCAGCAGCATTCGAAGTTTCAAGATTGCCGAATGCAAAGGCTACGGGTCACTGCACTGCTTGGAGCCAAGTTTCCTTGCCGTGGATTCCATTACGTCTTTCGAGATAGGGATCTCGTGGCACGAGGACGCATTTCCTTTCCATCGCCTCCTCAAGACATTTCCAAATATTGTCAGACTCACTCTACCGGCCTATCAGGCAGAACAACTAGCAAAGTCCACCGGTGTTGATGAGTTCATGAGCGACCTCCAAAGTGGTGCATATCTTCAAGATGCGGACCATGAGAGTTCTGTAGAGGTCCTGATCTTGACGGGACAACAACCACCTGCAACCGTCCCTCCGGCCTTGAGTGCCGAAATTCTCGGAAGATATGTCCACAAATTCCCTCGACTGAGACGACTAGAGATCCCGGAGCCATATGCTCGTCCGGGTGGAGCGACAAGGGAGTATGAACTACTAAACGATGAGCTGGAGAGAAGGGGAAATGCAGAAAATAGAGCAACATCTGGATTGTATCTGTGCTGAGTCTCGAAATGACCAGGTCGGGCCTATATCATTGGGTCTGTTGCGTGTAAAAGACCCCGGCTGCGGCCCCCACGCCATCAGAGGCCTTGGAGAATGTTGCAGACAGGCGCCTGGTGAGGGTTTCGAGTTGAGCTCTTGCGGTGCCTGTTGAATTTCCCAAAATAACCATGTAATCGTCTGGCTTCGAGCAAGACAAGGATCAGATCTCGATTCTGATCGTGGTAGGAAACATCGTGCACCGCAATGGCTCTGCCTGGAGCGTCTCGATTCAGCCTCCCAGCGATCTGTCTAATTGCCCTCGGTACAATATCACAGCTGCCGAATATACAGCCCCAAGCCTCGCTGTGTGACAGATTTGTAAATGATTTGGAATATGCATGCCTAGACTGTCTCGCCATGAGTCTCCTTGTGCGACGACGGGAAGAGTCATAAGGCGAGTGATCTGAGACATTCCGCCATCACGAATCGGAAGCGCACGTCGGAGCGTCCTTGCAGGTATAGGGGGCTCTCCACGCCATCAAGGGTCTGATGAGGAGAGGTCGTCTCGTGGGGAGCTGCATGGCACGGAATGTAGAGTGTCAACGGCATCGAATGGCAGGCGGACGGCTTTTCGAACAGTCGGCTGTTGAAAAGAGAAATTGCTGATTCGTTGCTCATTTGCCCGTGGGGACGCCACCTGTTTACTTAGAGCAGGACTGATCTCCCGGAAAGACTCGTCGGGGAAATAATTCCTTGGGTGAAGAGCTGGCAGCAGTGGCGAAGAGGTCCGTAATCGTACACGTTGCACGAGCAGTGCTCAGAAGCCCCTAATATTGTCAAGTATAGGCGGAGATCGCAGCCACTACGAGGGGTGTTTGAGGTGGTCGCAGCCTGAGAACAGGCCTAATAGTGAGCCCCGGCAAGAGTGGAGGGCGCAGGATTCTTACCTAACCTTGTACTCACCGAGGCGATAGGCCAATAGCCTCCAGGAAGCGATTCCATTCCCCTCCCCTGGCGGCAACCTGGCCCATGATCCCGCACTGATCGAGAAACTAACAAAGAATGATATAACCAGGCGGCGGATGGATGAGTACATGGTCTATCCGCATATCCAGTATCCAGCAGACATTGTGAACTCGACCACCTCACGTGGACGAGCCATGCTGTGTCTTGAGTCTGCAACTGTCGGCTAGATAGGTCAACGACCAGATTGCTGCTGATGCGACGCGAGGAGGAACAACCTTTTGCCTCGCTACGGATCTCGCGTATCTCTGGCCCCAGAATTTCGAACGGTCAACTGATAAGGACCTGGAGCCAAACAGGAACAGGGTCTGCTCGTTTTTCTGGCTTACGATTCAGGCCCATTGACTGGCTGGGTATTGATCTGCTGGACATTCCCGCCGACTGCCAACTTCATCCTTGCCGTCGTTACTGGCCTGGTCGCTCCGAGTCGCCAGCCTTCAGCGCCCGCACCCGCAATCCGCACCGTCTACTGCACTGCAGCTGCGGCCACACGCACACTATCTGCCATCCTCGTTCTTCCTATCTCCATTTCACACCTCCGCTGTTCTTTTTCTTCCTTCAGTTAATCACGTCGTTGTTGACTTTTATCAGGGTTGTTGAAGGACCCTGTATCTCTGTATCTCGTTGGTATCAGCTCGCTAGCTTCCCGGGATCCAACGCTTGACCCCTCCACTTCCACACGAAGCCACCACTTCCCACCGGTTGCTTGCTGTATCTGGCGGACTGTTGACTGGTGTCCATGTCTCGTTACCCGGCCTCAGTCGCATGGATATCCAGATTCCCTCCCCCTCCGTCTTTCTGAAGAAGTCACCCATCCTGACACCCGCCCCTACTGTTCCACCAAAGCGGCCAGCCGTTGCGAAACCCAAGGGCAATGTCACCTCCAAGCCCTCCAACAAATCAGCGCTGGCAGTTCAAGATGCGGCAATAACAAAACCTAAACAAAGCAAGAGTAGAAATGGTATGTCGTTGTGAAGGCGGAGAAGCCGATGTTGTTGCAACTAATCCGGGAACCCTCGCTGACCAAGTTCCCTAGGTTGCATGACCTGCAAGAAGAAGCGGTTAAAATGCGACGAGACCAAGCCGTCGTGCGCCCAGTGTCAGAAGAGGAATGTCGTCTGCGAAGGGTACAAGAAAGACTACAAGTGGAGAACGTTCGAGGAAACCACCTTTAGCACCAAGTCGAGCTCGAAGAAGAAGGCATCCCGATCGAACTCCTTCAACGTCGACCATTATGGAACTCAACCACTCAATATTTCCAAGGGCGGCAGATCAAATCCCAACGATCCAGCACACGAGGATGTCCAGCCTCCACAAACATGGTCTCCTGGTCTGCATACTGCCTTTACCTCGGCCACCACTGCTTTCAGAGGTTATCCTCAAGGCTCACCAAGCCCGGAGTTACAGAATGAGCGTCTGTCAGAGAAGCGACGATCGCAATATCCCAATCAAAGTCCTGATTCCGTTTTCATGCCAGCATTCGACGCTGAAACCATCTCACCAGGCCTCGCGTTCGGCGAACATACCGACCCTTTTAACTTCCGCGCATCAGCAGCCGATTCCGCGACAGAGAACAACAGTGCCAGATCATTTTCGTCTGGATCTCCACAGTTGCTCGATCTTCTCCTACCGGGGACAGACCTGACCCAGCCTCCTGATCCATCAGAATCACGGCCACCAATGTCACCTTTGCCTTATCAACCGGAGCCCAACTTGCCAAATGAAGACGCATATGATGAGGAAATTATCCGCTCAGATACCTTACCAACTACAGGTGGACCGTTTGCTGTACCTGCTGCAGCGACCTGGCAAACCTTCCGCACGTCTTCACCCACCCCTAGCGAGGCGTCGACTACCTCTTCCAAGTCTGACCTTACTATCCTCGCCCAACCATCGCTTGATGCTTCGTCTCCTGAGATGCTGATGCTTCGGTTCGACAAGCAGACTTGTGGTATCTTGTCCGTTAAAGATGGTCCTACCGAGAACCCATGGCGCACACTCATATGGCCGTTGGCTCGTGAATCTCCTGCTCTATACCATGCCATCTCGTCGATGACAGCGTTTCACGGTGCGCATGAGGTTCCAATGTTGCACACTCCAGGAATGGCCCACATGACAAAGGCAATCAAGCGTCTTGCCTTCGACATTCAGAACATGAGAATTGACTCAGCTCTTGCCACCACATTGGCTCTGGCCTTCAGCGAAGGTTGGGACAGTCATGTCAGTACGGGGGTACAGCACCTACGTGGCGCGAAGCTTATGGTCAATAATGCCATGGTCAAACATCGACGCGACATGCAACTCGGCCAAATGACGACACAAGATGCCAGCCGCCTAAAGTTTCTTTGTAATACCTTTGTCTACATGGATGTCATTGCCCGCCTGACATCCTTGGAAGAGGCATCGGAATTGAACTTTGAAGAGATTCTTTCCACAGTCAACGCACCATTCGGAGATCAGGTCGAAGTTGATCCTCTAATGGGCTGTGCGACGACATTGTTTCCCTTGCTCGGTCGCGTCGCCAACCTTATTCAGCGTGTTCGCAAGACTGAGACGAATTCATTGACTCTGGTGTCTACCGCCATGGAGCTCAAGGAGCAGTTACAACAATGGCAAGTGCCCAGTGCCATGATGGTCGAGCGTCCAGAAGATCCGAACTCCGAGGTCCAGCATTCCATCCAAACGGCAGAAGCATACCGTTATGCAACGCTCCTATATCTGCACCAAGCCGTCCCGGAGATTCCAAGCGATCCTGCCTCAACGCTGGCCAAGAAAGTGCTTCTGACCCTCGCATCTGTTCCCTTGTCCTCACGCACAACTATAATCCAGATATTTCCCCTGTTCGCCGCGAGCTGCGAGGTCACGGACGCAGATGACCGCAACTGGGTCATGCAACGCTGGGGAGCGATGATGGCCCGTCTGAAGATCGGCAACGTCAGTGCCTGCTGGAGCGTCATCCAAGAGGTCTGGAACCGCCGCGACGCCTACGAGAGTGAAAAGGCGAATCGCCTACTGCGGCGCTATAACTCTCGTGGAGTGCTCGGCGGCAACTTCGTGCCTCCAGTCTTGACCATGCCGCCCGGACTGAAGCGCAAGGCATACACAGTAGACAACGTGAATGATGCCTCTGGAGTCTTTGTTGGTCAAGGACCAGGACCAGCACAAGCACAGTCATCACACGATAATCTGGACCCCGCGGAATCGAGCGCTTTAGAGACGGTAGATCGACAACTCGAGCCTGGCGGACGGCCTATCAAACGTCGCGTGACATTCGATACTATGAACGGCGGTCTGCCTTCGAATATGCCTGGGACAGGGGCGTTCTCAATGCCTGGTTCGACCTCTGGAACGAATTTTTCACGTCGTCCGATGGGTGGCATTACCTCACCCGACCAACTTGAGCATGAGTATACGGTGCGAGGACAGCTGCATTGGCTAGGGGTCATGGCAGATCGTCAATGGGAAGGTACGTTCTCTCTTTTTGTTTTCTCCGATTCCTTTCATTTCATTTCTGTCGTCATGGATCATTATTCATGTAAAAGTTTTGCGTAATGCTGCTGGTGTCCTAGCCCTCCAATCAACAAACCATGATGTTTATATGCCTCTTTTGCCCTCATCCATGGTAATGCGGCATGTATATGATGACCTTGTTCCTATGGTATAAAAAGCAAACATGGAAAAATGGCTAACCAAGTAAACTTATGTGCAGTCTTTTTGGGATGACCGAACTCCCAACGATTGCAGATGCAGTTGACTCCGACGTGTGTATGAGATATGCTTCTTCTTTACGCCCTCGATCCCAGGACTAATGGATCGATTTTCCCGTTGCCGATGCTGGTGAAGATGATGCCGACTGTCCTTCGAAAGGCCGACACTGGGAGAACCAGGCTGGTTTAACTGCTTCGTTCTCAAACTTTTCGGTAGTCCGTTGGTGTTGGGAAGCCTGTTCAGGTCCACTGCTCCGTGCGCCCTCCGCACAGCGGCCAGGTCCATCCACTGAAACTCGGGGGATTTCTCCCTGTCGCTCCCGCTGCTGTCCACATTGCTATTGCTGGAGACAGACTCGGAGCGGCGGTCTCTCGTGGACTGACACCGGCTGTTTTCCACACCAGCTAGATAATTCCGCATACTAGCTGTGTACTCGTCCAGCTCGGCGCTTTGGGATATTTTGGACATTGACGCTGGTGGGCCCACCATGCCCTTTGGATTGGGCCCGTTGGCTATGCCCCGGGTTTTGAGCCGGTTGCTAATAGCCGACGGCTCAGTCGATGATGTTGATGCCGTCATGATGTTATGTCTCCAGACGTTTGTTTTGTCTTGGGTTTTGGATTAGTACTTGCCGAAGGCTTTACAGCAACGCGATGACTTTTTCCGTGGTCGCGGGCGTGCTGTTAGGATTTGAAGTTTTGTTTGGGCTGAAGAGTGAGAGGAGCGGCCGGGAAAATTTTTGAGAATTTGATGATGTTGATGATGATGACGGGTGAGATTGAGCAATTGGCTTTTTTTGTTTTCAAGACTGTCGTTGCCAAAACCTGATTTTGATCGATGGGTATTTGTGACGGATTGAGATAACTAGCAAGGCGTTGATTGAATGCGGGCAAGGTGTCGTTTTGGGGCGCGTTTACATCCGCCTGCTGCTAGGAATCTTTGTTATTTGGTGTTGCGTAAGGGTGAAGTGATGGAATGGAATAATTCGCGTCGCTTTGAGGCCGAGATGGTGGATTTTGTCGGCACTGCACGCGGGCAAAGAAGTTCACGTACTTTTAAAACGAGATCTCTGGAGATTGGCGCGTACGGTTAAATTGTGGTTGTGGTTGTGGTTGTGGTTGTGGTTGTGGCTGGTCCGAACGAAGTAAAGGTTCTGAACGACGGAAAAAAAAGTACCCAATGTGAGGTGCGGTCGCCTAGGGGGGGTATTGTAGGTTAGGTTGAGGATAGAGAAGTTAAGAAACGGTACTTTATCGCTTTAGGTCCTGGATCCATCGAGTGCTAGTAGTTTAAAGTGCTTGGTGTTTTCGCTTCCTGGGGTCCCTTGGGTCCCTGGGGTTCCTGGCAGACGCAGCGACGCCCGGGGGAGGGGCTCGGTCTATCTCCTTGGTTTTTGAAACTGCTTACGGAAGGTCGCGGCGACGTGCAGATTCAGATGTCTTAAGTCCTCACGCCTTTCCTGGGGGGAAAAAAGGGGGGGGTTGGACACCTTTTTTTGTTGCGTATGGCTTGCAAGACGAGAGGGAGAGGGCCCCAGAGCGTTTTGACGAGCAGATGATGATATGGTAGAGTTGATGATATCAGGTGCCTACTGAATGCCTGAATGCCTGAATGCCTGACTGACTGACTGGCTGGCTGGCTGGCTGGCTGGCTGGCTGACGGACGATGGATGATGGATGATGTCGTATGTATGTAGGTAGATAAGTAGGTACTTGTATGTGGTACCTGTACCTAGTCCAGAGGTCGGCACGGGGAAATTATGGCGACTCCCTTTCTCCCTGGTTGTATGTATGGGCCGCAGTGGTCTTGGCGGCGGTACTAATCGTGAGAAAAGAGATGGAGAAAAAGAGCACGAGTTCAGAAGCGGACTGTAGCGACCACGACGCCCTGCGCGCAGTTATCAGCCAAAGAGAGCGCGTGGAATGCGGATACGGATCGACGATTGATCCAGAGGAGACGAGCCGGTCGCCGGTCGGACCTTGGTGCAGTGGGGATGGAGAGGTCCGAAGAAGATGATGCTGGAGATGCTGGAGATGTCGTCGGGTTGGTCTTGGTCCAAAAGAGGCGGCCAACGACTTTGGTGCGAACGACTCCTGTCGACAGGGAGGCGAGGTGACGAAAAATGGATGCAGTAGGTGTGATGAGGCTGAAGATCCTGGGTGCCTGGGTCCCGAAGCGTCGCGTGGGGGAACAGGGGGAGAGATCGATTCCAAAGCCCTGAACAGGCGTCCAATGGACCAATGGAGACGAGGGCGACAAAGTTGTTGCGTTGGGGCTTGCGATGAGCCGACGATGTTTGACTCTGAAGGTGGCTCGTAGGAGGAGAAAGAGAAGAGTTGTTGCGTAGGGCGCCGTTGAGCGATGAGTCCGAGGTCAGGATCAAGGTCAAGCGTAGGCGTAGTCGTGAGAGGAGGAAGAGGAGGAGGAGGAGGAGCAATGGAGGTAGAAGTAGTGGTGGTGGTAGTAGCGACGATCAATTGAAAATATTAGACGGAAGAGCTGAACCTGAACCTGAACCTGAACCTGGAGCAAGTGGTGTGTCATGTCATAATTCCCATGCTTTGTAACAATGTCATTCGAGGATTTATGGGCTTTGTGGTGCTGGAAGGTATCGTTGCTGAGAAATGTCGACCTGTCCTTCTTCTCTGTCGGGCGTGTTCGCTCACTCACTCACTCCACCGGATTCTTCTTCTGAACCATAAGAGGAAGTGAAAACGAGCAGCCGGAAAGGGGGACGAAGAGGAGGAGAAAAACCACGAAATTATGGAGCACTCGCTTGAAGGGGTCATGGAAAAATGGCATCTAGAGTCCCTCCGTCGGATTGCTCCCTTTTTCTTGATTTATTTAGGTCAGATCGATCAAGAAGAGGGGCCTCTCTGTCGCATGGGGCGTATGGGCGGGTAGAACGGGGTGCGCTGTGGGTGGGATGCGTGTTTGCACAATAGAAACTGTACCATAGCAATAACCGTGACTCGAATGTTGTATGTAAGAGGTTGAGAAGAGCAGGTGGGAAAAACGGAGAGAGGAAAAAGTTGCAAGGATGTTTTGGGGGAGTTTGAAGGCCCTGGAGAAAGCGAGTGGATCATGGATCGAGGCGTCCTACAAATGAGAACGAGGGAGGGACAAAACCCTCGGGCGCGCGGGAGGCGAAAAGTAAGAAACAAGGCAGAGAGGGCAAACATGAATGTACGAACGAGTACGGACAACAATGATAATCCCCGTTAGATTAAAGTCAAAGTCACGCACTCACTCTCACACGCACCCACAGTCAGGTCAGGTGTCGAGCGAGTACCGAGAAGTTAGAACCGAGTACGAGTCCTCGTAGGGGGGGATGGGAAACTGGCGATTGCGTGAGCGCCAGATGGAAATCAGGCAATGCGCCTCAGCCTCAAGTTCAATGATAACGAAGTGGGTTGTTGAGAACCACCGTCTCCAATGTGTCTTGGGTTTTAGCTTTGGCGCTGGAGGGGTGAATTTGCCTACAATAGCTGGTCTACTTCGCATCTCCGAGTCTCATCAATGTATTGTGCGGATACAGGCACGATGGCATCATCATCGCAACACAGCAGGCTGAATTCACCTCGTACAGAACCCCACGGCTCAGCATGGACGCGGTGTCAGGTGGGCTGAGGGCAGAGGGCAGATGAGAACGTGCATCTTCTCTCGACAGGATGGCGTGCTGACCCTGAGGCTCGCATTGCCCAGAGCGAGGGACCCGTCCGTCACTTCTCCCTCGACATTGGCCATACGGAGGTCGCCGTCGGACAATCGATGAGGGGGGAGAGGCGGCATGGTCCAGAAAAGGACCGATCTTAGAGGTCACAGCTTGCGCGCTTGGAGAAATTTCGCGTAGAGAAACGGTGGATGATGGACAGGGCGGGTCAGAGGACAGGCAGAGAAAGGAATCGAAATGGGAAGGAAAGGGATATCTTTGCATTTAAATGCAGCTTTGTCCCTGGGGCCGAATCTGATATGGGTCCAAGAGCACGAGTTTCCGTACCGATTAGGGGACTACTGTAGGTTGTAGGTAGGGCATTGTAGATGGGGGCCACAGATCCAATGCGAGTTTATCTAGATGTACAAAGATACCTGATCTTTCAGCCTGTTATTCGTCTCTCGTAGGTAGTACGGAGATGGATCCCGGCAAAGCAGGAATCAATGTGAGAGGAGCCATCGTCGCCGTTCGTTGATGCGTCAATGCAAGGGCGACGAGATGCCGGTGCCTGGACATAACTTCTCCGTGCTGTACGGTGAACAAACAACTCGTGCTCGCGGGCTGATACCGATCAGTAGTCCTAAACGGATAAAAAAAGTCATCGGGCTGCCTGAAAGGGCAAAGGATGCGGTTGGCACGGAGTTGGGTCTTTTACTGGGTCAGCGAACAACCAGCCCTTTCTACTCGTAGATGGTCGCCAACACCGCAGAGACGTGTGGGGAAAATGCGTTGGTGATGTGAAGATAGGGAATTGTTTGCTTGATTGAGCCTGGCGTCGAATTATTGTGAAAAGCAACACCAACGCGGATGCCGAGGTCCATTCACATCCATTGTCCCCATATGATGATATAACCTGAAGAAGATGCCATACGGATAAAGATCGGTGTCTGATGAATTCGCCTAAACGTTACGACGAGAGATCTTGTCGCTGTACAGGTATGGGTGATTTGGTAATGGAGACGTCTAACTAGTCCAAGCGATAGAGGGAGGCAGCTCATAGACTTTTACAGCCGTGATAGTTGTTATTGTAAAAATAACGGTTTTTGGTCAGACACACGGACGAAGATGATGACGGCCACCAGATCAACACCAGCTACCTTTGTCATGACATTCAATATATCAGCCATCTACGCTTCCGTCTTGCCCGCGCTGTACTAAGATAATCTCCAACAAACTGTTTACATACAGGTAGATAGGATCGAACCGTCGTATCACACTGAACTACCACCTTGATCCTTCGCGTCTCATCCCATTCGTCTAGGTACTAGGTAGCAACTGACGCTGAGGGACCAACTACCACGAAGAGTACGAGTAACTTATAATAGCATGCCTGACAGACACGACTTTCTGTCATCATCAATTCCCATTCCACTTTTCGACGAGGGACCCGGAAAATCTAAAGATCCGAAAGGTGAGGGAAGGCGGAGAATCGTCCGCTCTTCCTTCTTATCTTCTTATCTGTCTCTCTCTGTGTGTGTCTCTCCCCAGCTCGCGGTCAACTGCCAGTCCACCACTTCTTTCTTCTACGGTACGACCACTTTCCCTTCTCTGGCATCCTATCCCGCCTGCCATCAACTGCTATCACTGGTTGCTCAGTAGCAAATCCCGATACTTCAATAACGGACACGGGGGCCCAACTCTTTTCCACCTGTCCATACACGTCGCAGGATTCATGCCGGTTCGGTCTGCGCGGGCTGACTTGCGGCGGGGGAGGAAGGCAGACCCTGAAGTTCGAAAACCCAGTTGCGGCGAGCCTAGTCAGTGAGCCCAAGGCGCGAATAGAGGGATGACAACGAAGGCTGACGAGAATAATGATTACGGCGGGGGACACTTTTATCTTTCGTGACACGGTGGGTGTTGCTCAGGAACTATCTACCCACCTAGTATAATAAATCTACATTCGTATATATATACCCAAGACATTCTCTCCCCCCCTCGCCCTCAATCTCACTCTCGCTCTCGCCATCTGTCCCTCTCTGCCAAACAAGAAGAAACCAGAACACCGAATTTCGGGTTTGATCGTCGTCGAAGACCCTCCGTCCAACTTTCACGAACCACATCTTCACACACATACACACACGCCCGCAACCATGAGCTCACCCCCGTTCAAGCACTTCGCAAAGGCCCAAACCGAGTTCAAGCCTCCTCTAATTGCCAATGAGAACGCATACCTGGGCGACGTCGTCTCCAGCACCGACGCTGAGAAGCCCATCAGCGCCGGTTTCTACAGACTCGAGAAAGGTACTCCTCTGGTCTACACCTACACCTACGACGAAATGAAGATCATCGTCGAAGGTGAATTCGATATCACAGACGAGACGGGCCAATCTGTTCATGTAGGTTGCCGGAGACGTGGGTTTGAAGATTTTATAGGCCCCGAGATTGCTGACATTTGCCATCATCATACAGGCTACCCCCGGTGACGTCTTCTATTTCCCCAAGGGTAGCAAAATCACCTTCACGACTGAGTCGTACGGTTTGGGTTTCTATTGCGGTCAGCGCAAGGAGGGCACTGCTTAGATATGAGGATACTTTGTAAAAGTGGAAACCCTTCGTTGTTGAATACCCCAACGCATTTCAAGATCTTGCACTGTTTCTTCCTCATGCGCAAATCAAAACAGATGGTCTATGATTACCTCGCTTTTCGCGCTCGACGCCGCCATCTAACCAAGCCGACCATGGCAAGAACTGCCAACAACGTGAAAGCGATCGACACGATCCAGCTCCGATCATATTGGGCCTCTTGATGTCCGTCTAGTCAGAGAGACTCGTTGACTGGTTGCAGACACTCCTTGATAAACTTTTCCAGGTCGTCAATCTCTTGGGGATCTGCAGAGTGAGGAAGTCCTCTTGAGATCTATTGTCAGCCAGGCACTGCCTTCCTCCCACAGGTATGCCACAAGTATGCATGACTGACCGATACGTCTTGAATTCTACTTTGTGTCCCATCTCCTTCCGTAGAAATTCTGCCGTCTGTTGTCCCCATTTGTACTTGACCACTTGATCACTATCGCCGTGACCCATAAAGAAGGGTGTGTCCTTGTTAGCATCCCCAGCCTCTTTTGCAAAATCTTTGATCTTGTCCGCCAAAACAAGGTAGCAGGACAGTCCGAAGACGCCTCCTAGCTTATGCGGTGTCGTGGCGCCTGTGAATAGGGACATGGCACCGCCCTGCGAGAAACCGCCCAGTATGATTCGGTTCGACGGGATGCCGGCTCCAATCTCGTCGGCGATGAGTTTGTTGAAGGTGGCTCGACTACGGAGGATGCCAGTCTCATCTTGCTGCTGGTTGAGGTCGGAGAAATCTGTCTGTTCGTTTTCCCAGAGTCTATTAGAGCCTGCGTTGTTGAACGTCCGGTGGAGGGGAGAGGGGGAGGAGGGGGCTGGCAAACATCGTCGCGGCGTCTTACGATATCATACCAACCGGGCATGCTCATACCCATGTTCTGGTTTCAGCCATCAGCAAATGGGACTTCTTCTGAGGAGTCTATCCCGTAGGTTCATGCTCACCACTGTGATAGGGATGTTCGGCGCATTGGGAAAGACGAATTTGACATCCTCGAACTTGCCCCGTCTCCGCCAACTCTCGGCGAGAGAGATCCTTCCCCATTTATAAGCTGTCGCCCCGTGTATTGATCAAAAAGACCCTGAGACTCACCAGCCCGCACCACTAAAGAGAGCCAGAAGTCAGTCTGTGCATGTACATGCCATCGTAGGGAGTGAATGGAGAACCGCACCTGTCTCCCAGGCCATGCGCCATGATCACGGTCGCTGAGTGCCTCTTCAGCGCAGGCACAACTAGTGCTTGCCTTCCAGCCATTTTAGGATCTCTAGGGGAAGAATGAAGAAGGAAAAGGAGTATGGCGATATCTGTCTAACAGACCCTTTCACTGTCTAAGAAAACACAATTCGCCTGCGAAGAGACAAGACGCACTCAACTTCACCTGTTTCATTCGGACCACAATGCGGGCAATTATTTGGCGACCTGTGGTCCCCGCATAAATATCGGCCTTCGGCATCCGGCAGCTGGATGCTGTGGACCAGACCACGTGATATTATCGGGTCAATCTTCTTATCTTATGGGCTCTTCATGCCCACTAGGATAGGCGTCAATGCCTACAAAGTCTCTCCATCCGCCGCCTAGACTTTAAGTGCCCTTATAGACACTTACCCTCCAGTATTTGGGCCTTACCCCATTTTCGGTCTGAGACCTTGCGTTCGAATACATTCTCTGTTAAATTGTTAGCTATCATTCTCAGCATCTGTGTTGTGTCGCAGTCTAGCCCTCTTATATAGCAGGACTTCGTGATCAACTCCGGCAGGCAGGGTCAATGATCAGACGCCTGGCTGCGAAAGATGTTGAATATGGAGGTCGAACGGGCTCACCATTGAGATCAGAATTTCCCCTTAAGTGATGACAACTTGATTCTCGAGGCTCAGTGAAGTGTGATTGATATTGGAGTGCGTGTGTGCCCGCTTGGTGAGAGTAAAGGTCAGGTAATATCGGCTGACTGTTGGCCATTGAGCATTCCAAAGCAATCGAAAGTCGTCCCAAGTTCAGGTCGCAAAGTGAGGCCGACCAGGGTCATTTGGACTGCTCAAGAAGCTCAAGCAAACAACAGCTTGATCTTTTTATCCCAGCAGTGACGTACCCACGCGGATTGCTGTGGCCGATCCTCGCACGTCTGACCAAGCGACGTCGGCTCTAGGGACCATATCTGCTCTTCCAATGTTACAAGGCACTTCTCAACATTCTTCATGCGTTGTCGTTGATAGACTGCCCTAAGGAAGCCAGTAACAAAGTCACGCCAGCTGTTAGCACCATCATCGACAGGGCTTTCGCACCCCAGTACCCATATCGGCCATAGCATTATTGTGACGACACTGTGATCGAGAGAAACCTGGCCCAGACACTGTAGGAGACGATAGCAAAGCGCTTTGATTCGAGGCGAGTCTGAAGTGTGATCCGTAGCGCGCAAAAGGAATATTCGAGTGGCAAGACCATGACAGATGGCAGCTGTTATGCAAACATTGTGAGCCTCCGCCGGGTCGGTTCTGTCAGCTTCTATCAGGCAATCGGTCTGGGTGTCCACATTGGGCGGCGTGTTGGTTCTAGGATTGACCGGAGAAGGTAGCTGGCTCATCGCCTCGTCAAGCCGCAAATCTAGATCAAGTTGTATATGGATGAAGTCTTCCTCGGAAGCGCTTTCTGTGAAAAGATTATGGACGGCAGTCTCGCAATCGCCAAGCAGAGAAAGTAACTGGGCACAGTATCCAAGGTCGTTTTGGGGTCGCAGCTGCCGAGCACTTTCCTGGCATGCTTTGACGGCGTCCTCAAGCCAGTATTTCTTGTCCAATATGGGGATGCTTGCGCACGGAACACACGACATAATGTCCGTCCACGCCAATGACAGTACTACAGATTGAAATAAAGGGCTGTCGAGCTTATAGTGTGGATCCATTCTTGAGGGATGGACGCACCCGCACTGACACTCGAAATATCTGTGTCGCTCAAGCATAAGGGTGTACGTGCCTTGAGTAAGATATTGAACCCTGGCGACGCCATAGTTATCATCAGGTTGGATGATTTCGTCGCCAATCAACAGTAAAGAACCGACAATCGTATCATCGTCCAGAGACGGAAGCGGCATATGATGACTATTGGACGACATTTTGCCGTCCAGGGTCGTATTCGACTCTGCAGTCAAATTATTCAGTGAACACCGCAGAGCTTTGAACGCCTTTCGCTGCACGATGGCAAAGGTCGAGCCAGAAATCTTCCCGAGGGACAGCAGGTGGCCGGCCGAGTTGGTTAGCATTGCCCGTAGCGTGACTGACCCGTCTTTGGTGGTGAGCTGATAGTACATTCGACCAAGATCCTGCGAAGCGGCGGGATCTAGGCAGACCAGCTCAAAGGTCATCTTCATCCAGTGGTCGAAAAGGGCTCGGTCAAGAGCATCGAGCGGATGAACCGTTGATACGATTCTCAAAGTCTGCCGCAGATATGAAACCTCATACTCAGTTCGGTTTCCGTCTTGCCGCTTCCGATACACAGGATTCGGGCGTTGCTTCTTAGTTGAGGTTGAATCTCCTATCGTATGTGTGTCGCCTACCCATCGCAACGGCTTCACATAGCCTTTACAAGCCACACCACGATCTGCACATCGGCGACATCCTGGCTTTGCCTCGTCGCATTTGGTGCGGATAGCTCGGCAGTTTACGCAACCTTGAGATGGATTAACATTTCGCACACGTCTTTTCAGGGCTTGAATTTGCAAAATCACCTGTTCTGGATCGCCTGTAATATGTCGCCATTGTTCACGACGGAACTCGGAACTCGGGCCTTCAAATACTCGTAGACCACCTACAGTGACGAAGGAGCTTCGAACAGATCATGGCTATATCTGCCGGAGAAATCCTTGACTGCGGTTGGGATGTGATGAAGCTTTCTCAAAGTGCAATTCCATAGAACAGGTTCAAATAGAAGTTCGCGGAACTGTAGGAAATGCTCGGAACAAACGCCTCGGGAAGATAGGGTTTTTGGTATCTTGTCGTCGTATTATCTGCCGCTGAAACGACGATAGTGTCATCAGTGGTGCCAAGGCAGGGAGAGGACGAGGCCTACACACAAGCAACTCTCGTCTGGGGCTGGGTTAGGCTGCCCATTGGTCGGCAGGCGAAGTGCAACCAGAAGACTCTTCCCCTACATCTACTCGTATGTAGGTACAGTGCAGTTAAAAGCATCACTAGTCAGATCAATGCGCAATCGGTGACAGGGGTACGGGCAATCAGCTCCTGATAAGGTAAAGCGCTTCTTGGCACCTCTACCTGCGATTCGAGTAGTGATTAACGTGGGGATCGGAGATACTTCTTTCCGACTGCCACGTAAGGAATACGTGACCGAAATATAGCAGGGTATATCAGCTATCCTGAGATCCCTTCGCAAGAGCCTGCAGGAGTTTCAAATTGAGAATTCACCCCTCCTTTTTTGCTGAACACTGTTGGTATTGATCCCGATTTTGTGGACTCCTTTCTATGACGGCAAAGCGCAACGAGTTCCGTCTCAACCAGCGAAGCTCGACTTCAATTAGTGGCGTACTGCTAATGAAACCTCCAAAGCATGCCACCGTCCGTCACTAGCCCCGTGCAATTCTTCCAATGCTCGAGTATCTTCGCCTTCAGAACCTTCTTCTGGTAACCTCAACCTTCCAAATGGTAAAGGATGTATACCGTCAGCAACCAGTGCCGGAAGAACAAGGGAGGAGGCGAGGACCAGCAGAGGCCATCGAGTTGTTCCTGCGATGAGCAACGTGCACTACAAGTCTCGCCAATCGCCGCCCACTCTCAAATCTAGCCAAATGAGCCCAGCAAGTTTCCGTAGTGTCTCGCCAACACCATACAGAGCATTGTCCTCATCGATTCAGCATCAGGACGTACTCATGGCACCACCCGTGGAGTACCGGAAGTTCTTCGACGCCGACCCAATGGTTGAAGAGGACCTTGTGGTGCGGAATAACTTAGGAATGCACCGCTATACTCACGCGGAGGACATTCACAACGCCCTCATGGCCTAAAGCTCATTCAAGTACGAGCGTATAATGTTTGCGCCACAAAAGTGGAGCAACGCTGAGCTGGCAGTTGATCTTACAAAAGCCGTCATATACCAAGAAGGTGAAGACGGGAGTATCGTTATCCTGGCCGACTACGGGGCAAACCAGCGGCCATGCTGAGCGTCGTCCGCGCAGGATCAACTTGTTCAGGTGTTTGAAGATCCAAAATCTGCAGCGTAGTGCACCAGTCAACGACCCTCCGCCGCTCAAACGAGTCTGGAAGCTGCATGGAGCGGGGCGAGCAACATGAAACCAAAGTACGGCGACAGCAATCGTGGACCGACGGGGGTCGTCAGGAGGTGGTACGGAGCGCAGCACGTTGGAGGATTTTTGACCGAGGTAACTAGGTACTAACTAGGTACTCGGAGAATACTGTAGCTGTATGTTGATAGAGGTTAGAGCGGCACTGTGCGTGACCGTATAGTCACGTGCTGCTGGCGTAGATTTGTTAGCAATGCGTTAACCGCCAAGGCTTTTTGTATGCACAAACCGACTGCGGACCGGAGTGGACGACTGCATCTCGTCAATCCACAGCTTTCCCAGCTTCGACATTACCGCCTCGTCTACATCTACCTTACCTGCACCAAGCTTGGACGGAAGAACGACCGTCTCCTTGTTCCTCTCCTGAACCCTTCTCTCTCCTTCGAATTTCGCCGGTTACTTGGACTGCGGAACTCGAAGCTGCAGATCCCCGCACACAGAAGCGCCATCAACTCGGACTCGAGATTTAGGGAAATTCACATTCTGAGCTGAGGTGCCCAGAAGCGACTTACTCGCCACCATGGATCAGGAGAAGCTTAAGCGCATGCAGGCGCAGGTGCGAATTGGTACGTCTGGCTCGAGTGCTGAATTTTGAACACCAATTTGTGCGCAGGTCACCATTGAACTAACGAAGTGTGCGAATAGGGTACGTTGTTTCTGATTCCTTGAGCGTCTCCTACGCCCTCTGCTCTCCCTCCGACCGGACATCTGGCACTGTCTTCCTCAGCGGTACGCGAAGCATCTGGACGAGTTGCTGACATCGTTATCTTTGTAGAGGCAAAGGCACACCCCGCAGAAAGACGAAGAAGGTCCACAAATCCTCAGGCACAGACGACAAGAAGCTACAGACGTCGCTGAAGAAGCTGAACGTCCAGCCCATCCAGGCGATCGAGGAGGTCAATATGTTCAAGGAGGACGGAAACGTCATTCACTTTGCCGCACCAAAGGGTATGTCTTGTTCTCCACCACACGTAGAAGTTTACCGGCACGGAAGCGCCCGTCAAAACGAGCGAGAGCGGTGGCGGCGGCGGCTGCTCTGGGAGATCTTGAATGGGCGCTACAGAAGCTGACAACACTTTTCACTTTCTGCAGTTCACGCGGCTGTTCCCTCCAACACATTTGCCATCTACGGCAACGGCGAGGACAAGGAACTCACCGAACTCGTACCCGGTATCCTCAACCAACTCGGCCCCGACTCACTTGCTTCCCTGCGCCGTCTCGCCGAGTCTTACCAGAGCCTGCAGAAGAAGGAGGGCGGAGAGACCAAGGAGGGAGATGACGACGACGATGAGATCCCGGACCTGGTCGAAGGCGAGAACTTCGAAGGCAAGGTCGAGTAGGGTAAACCTCTTGTATTAGAGGTTTCGGCTTCCGGTGGAGGAGGTGAAGAGGAGCAGCGGTGAAGAAAAAGTACTACCGCCACGTCGGTGAACCCAAGACCCAAGATGCATGCATATTCATTGTACGAGATGATGACGCAGGGGGGCTTCTCAGAACCAGCCGCAGAGGAGCAAGACCGAGTTCTTCTTTTTTTTTGTTTCTCTGAACTTCAAAAGGGAAAGATGGCAAAAACGTTTTTCATGGCGGCCCGAAAAGAACAAATAACTCTTCCGTCTCATCCATTACGTGTGAGACCATCCAAATGCACAATGTAACTCATACGATAAAGGGGACACTCTCTTGCATCCACCAGGTGAAACCGCATGAACCTGGCCGACCATCTGGGCATCCTAGATAACGTGTGCCAGTACTCTTACAGGGGAAACTTGCACGTCTCTTCGCAGGGGAGACTTGTAGGTTTCTTTACAGGGGAAACTTTTAGATCCCTCTACGTGGGACTATGATATGATACCTCTTCGTTTCCAGGATAACGGGATCTGTGCCAGGCTCGTCTGTCTGTCGCTACAAGCGGAGCTGTACGGCTGTACAATGCGCTGTATGCTGTGCTAAGTAGGTAGTCACTGTGGGAAACCGCTCGTTCGTTCCTCATGGTTCATGCTTGTGTGTCCCATTAAACCATGTGCAACACCCAAACGTTGCTAGACCTGCTCGCTATATGCAAAGACCAGACTCATCTACGTGTACGAACGAGGACATTACTCTCAACGAAACCAACGCCATGCTTTTCCCCCCCATCAGCGTTCGACCGGTACAATCTCCGACGTGGAACACATTCATTGAGTCCATGAAAATGGGAGTGCGAGAAAAGGGAGAAAAGAGGGAAAATAAAAGAAAAGCCACTCAGTCGTCCTTGATCCCACACATGTCCGTGCCGAAGCAATCGTCTATCCGTCGCCAAAACGACCAGTACCAGCCATTAGCTGGATCCCAAGAACCGTCTTCTCTGATCAACGGACCCTCGACTCCCAGGAGCGTCCCGGCTGTCGGATGCAACCCGACCTGCTTGTTGTTTGCCGCTACGCCCCCCCCTCCTCCTGCGCCGCCCCCCACGAGCGAGCCTACGACAGGTATACCTCTGATGGCGCGCTCTGCAAACGATGGCTGCGGCGGGAGGGCCTCGGAGATGGGCCGCAGCACCGCCTTCTTCACCTTAATGTGCGTCATGTACTCGGACCGACCGGGCTGGTGGCTTGTGATGTCCTGGCTGGCGAGATTGGGCACGGAGCGCGAACGCAGGCTGCTCGTACTACTCGAGCCTATCGTTGGGGAAAGGAGAGGCTCGAGTTGGTGGTCGTGATGGTCGACCGCGGTGGCTGTTGCCGAGCTCGCTGTCGTTGAAGATGCTGATTCGTCCTCGGGCTGGCCGTACTGCGTATCCTGCACCGTGTGGCCTCGCGGTAACGTCTGCATGGCGCGCTCGAACCCTGCTAGTGCCGAATCCCTGCCCGTTGCGGCGCTGAATGTGCGTGCTCTGCCTCCTTGATTGAGACCTGCGCCTTCGCCCGTCGCGAGCAGTCCAGCCCCGACATGCTCTTGACCTGCAGGACCTCTCGGCAGGGCTACGTCCGCACCCGGTCCTTTGCCCTGCCACATCTCGCAGTGCACCATATACCCGTCGATCTCTAGCGGGGAGTAAAAGCACGCCCTCTCGGCGGCCTGGTAGCTGTCAAACGTGACTTTGATCCAGTGTGCCCCGCCGCTGTAGATCCTGCTCTTGCGAATGGCTTCTCTGGACAGGTTTTCGCGGCGCGCAACCACAGACGGACTCCCCAGGCGGCCCATGGGGGAGTTGGACGAGAGAAACAGCGTCGTGTCTTCGCGCGGGTAGTCTTCGACAATGTACCCCGGCGACACGACTGATTCGAACTTGCTCAGCACCTTCCATTCCGAGCGTTTGCCAGCGTAGCCGTAGAGGAGGCATTCCGTGGGCACAGCCTCCGGCTCGCCTATCCGCGTTGTGTCGACCGTACTGCCTGTTGTGCCTGTGCCTGTGCCTCCCGCGGTTGTCTTTGTTCGCTCCTCTTCTTTCGCTTGCTCTCGTGCAAATAGCCTCCCGAACTCTGCAACCGCGGTATTCTCCTTTTGTCGCACCGGCGTGGTGCCCGTGCGTGCGCGCGGTGTGCGTGATCCCGTCGTTCTGAGACTGCGGTTTCGACCGAATGGGCCACTTTCTTCAGGCTGCCGGACGTTTCGTGCGGAGCTGTATTGTCTTAGCGCTGTTTTATGGCCGTGTAGAACAGGATTAAAATGAACAATGGTGTAAAGGTGAGCTTACTCTGGATATCGATAGCCCCAGGGTAGTGTGTCGCCCTTGGGGTCTCTCACCCGTTCCTCAGGGAGAACCGAATGGATCTCCATGGCGGACGAAACAAACCACAGGGTCCAGTTGTGTTGACGTTCTGAACTAAAGCTGAAAAAAGCAAAGACGAGGCTAGAGCGACCTTGGATTCAATGAGAGTCCCGGTGGGCTTGAATGCGAAGCAGGGCAGGTGGTATGGGTTGTTTCGACTGGTAAAAATGGTGTTGACGAAGAGCAAAGCGTAAAGCGCATGAATGGATTGGGGTCGAATAAACACACAAAAACTTCCCCCACAGCCTTGTGGGTCATTGACATATTCCTCAGCCTCTCAGCCTTGTTCAGCTATTGCAAGTCGCTGGCTACAGGTACCTACTGGGCCACTTCTCTTTCTTGGTGGTGTTCGTAAGGTCCCTACAAGACTTCTGCATTCATTACCAGCATTATATTCCGTCTGATCTCGTCTAACGAGTACAATCTGCCTAGGAGACATCCTCATCCGCGACGAGATCTGCTCCGACAATTTGGGCATTCACATTGCTTCTCCTTTCAAACTTGCTACACCGGCTATGCGCCATTGGCTGAGATTGCGGTCCTCTCGACAAGTTTCTTGCTCTTCTCCCCCAGCTCTTCGTGTTTGGTCTTTAACTCACCAATCTTGGTCTCGGCGAGTTTGCCCGCATCTATGCCCATAGCCTTCATCCAGGCCGGGTCAATAGCCTCGACGTTAAGATACGGCGAAGGGTCCTCCTTGTTGACGAGCGCCTTCACGGTGCCCATGCCCAAGAATGCCCACATGTTTTTCTTTCCTGGTCCGAGGTATTCAATATCGTAATCCTCCCATCGTGGGGTTTGGATTAGCTCGATATAATGCAGTGAGCTGCCAGGCCATACGGCGTTGACCCGACCAGTCTCGTTGTTCTTGTACCTGGACATTGGTAACAAGGTGAGTATTGAAACTTTTTATGCTGCGAGAAAATAGTTCATGCGGTCGCATCGGATGGGAAACTCTGGTTGTAAGGATGATGAAAGAAAACCTACCAGGATCGACATTCCTCTACCCAGACGGTATGCTTCATCCACTCTTGGCAATGATCGTTGAATGCGTCCGTCACATCCTGTGAGACAGCAGTGTCAGATCCTCAACTTGATGAGCACCACACACGGAGAAAGAAAGAGCATACCTGCTTCGGAGACAGACTGCATATGTACTGGGTCTGAATCTTCTTGATCATCTCAAGTGCGTAATACGACACATACAGCAACGGACCCATGACGCTTCCGTTCTCAACAGGCCAGTTTGGCCCGATGAAGGTGAGGAAATTGGGGAATCCAGGAATACCAAGGCCGAGATATCCTTCCGGACAGACCTTCCACTTGTCGGCAAGGTCGATGCCATTTTGTCCCACGATAGGGAAGCGAGGACGGTAAGACACGTCGAAGCCCGTGGCGCATACAATTGTATCGACTTCACGATGGATGCCATCTTCCCCAATGACGCCGGTCTCGTCGATCTTGGTCACTGGGGTGAAGTGCACATCAACGTTTTCTTTCTGAATCGCCCTAGGTGCTTGATCAATTCCTCTGCTCGTCATCGGGACATTACAATACTCACTCCATATAAGGGTCGCCAGGAGTAACTCTGCGGCAGCCAATGCCGAACTTGGGAGTGAATCCCTCAAGCAATCTCTTGTCCTTGATGAAATCGGCCATTCGTGCCTTCATCGCAGCCTGTCCTTGTGCCTGGGCTTGGGAATTTTTATAGAACATTCCCCACAACCCACTGTATTCCGTCAGAGAGCTGCAAATTATACAAGAGCAAGGGCAAGCTTGATCGCCCGCGTATCGAGCACACTTGCCAGGACAGTAAAAGCTAACTTACTTGACTTGGTCCTCGATTGACTTCGCATGCTCAACGAGCTTGTATGGGTCACGGAAGTCAGTCCTTTGCTCGCTCGTATATTCTGCAGATGTATTAGTATCCGCCTCGACTTCGTAAACACCACACGCCGCAGAAATCACTCACCGTGATTGGCGCCAAAGTTGTTGGCGATTTGGACAAACCAGACACCTATCGTCAAAGTCAGCAGGCAAACGATGTACGGGCGTGAAATCTCTTACCCGTCCTGACAAAGATATCGAGATGTTTAGCGTGAGGTTGCATGGTTGGCACCGTTTGGATACTTGAGGCCTGCCGGTTGTCAGTCTGCTCGTGCTCGACACCGTGGTACCAGATGGACTCACTCCGGATCCAATGATGGCGACTCTGTCCTTCTTCCATTCATCAGCCTGATAGTCCTTTGGCCACCGGGCGGTATGAATGATGCGGCCCTTGAATTTCTCCATGCCCTCTATATTGGGCCACTTGAAGTTGTTCAAGATTCCCGTGCCGTGAAGTAGTACGTTGCACCTGTCTTCAAACAGCCTGGTTGTGCCGTCGGCATTCGTCTGCTTCAGCTTGACGAGCCACTCTCCAGTCTCCTGTTGCCAGTAACATCCGACCACCTCGGTCTTGAAGGTCATGTACTTCCGCAGTCCAAAAACCTCGCAGACTTTGTCCAGATACTTCCAAATGTCGGGAGAATACGAAAAGAACCGGGGCCATTCGGGCTGTGGTTATTTCATCAGCGGAGGAACCTGCGAGGTCAACTTATTCCCACTTACATTCAAGGCGAACGGAAACGTATATGCGTGGGACGGAATGTCACTTGTCGAGGTCAACGATGTTAACCACACTCATCTCATTTTGCAAGAACAAAGGAAAAACGAGGTGCATACCAAGCACATCCGGGATACCTGTTTTCCAACCAAGTTCCTCCAATGTCTTCATTCTTCTCATAGATTACATGCTCGACATTCTCGAGATGTTTCTGGATATGGTAGGCACTGAGAGCCGTCAGTCAATCTCTCCCTTGAGAGCGTATGATGGCCTACTTCATGATTCCAGTTACACCTGCACCAATTGAAAGAACACGAACTTTGCGGGTGTATGGCCCATCAAGAACAATGTCTAGTTGACCCTGTTCAGCAAATGTCCAGATGATCAAAGGCGGCGCGGAGCCGTTGGTCGTCCAGGGTCCCATGAGCCAAGATACTACCTACCTGGGATCTCGTAGTCACCCCGAGGTACTCCATTGTTTGGATATCCGTCGGTTGACCAATTGGCCAGCTGGTTGATATCAGGCGCCATGTTGAGTCAATCACGTGAACGCAGGTGGAGTGAGGTTCAGATGGAAGAGGAGCCAGCAAGAGCAACAAGCAGTCGACGGCAAGCTGGTTTACACAAGAGGGTGATACGAATGGACAAGATGTGAGGACATGGAAACGAAAGAAATCGGAGAGCTTTAATACCTGTTTCTAGCTTTAGCTTACACTTGCTGGCCTTTACCTCGGCCGCTTTGTGAGGGAGTACTCAAAATGCAGTCTTGTGTCGATGCGGGTCCTAAAGATGAGACCCCAACAAATGTACGCTCGTTTCTCCATCATCTGTTGTGATCTCAGATTCTCACGCAGCGTATCAGTCAGACCAGAGGTGTGGTGGTCTTACCCCCAGTGAGAGCAGCGGCCCAGACTGGATGAGGGCACTGACATATGCGGGGAAGTAGCCTCGCTTGTTCCGACACGGAGTGTTCGGTTACTTTGTTGCGCTGACTCGTATGGTCTTGCGTTGCATGCCCTAGCGCGATCGTCTGGTACATGACCCTGAAGTTTAACATTCGCAATGCCTCGCATTCCTGTCGGTCCCACTCGATGCTGACACTGAGGTATACGAGTCAGAAACGTTCTTCAGAACTTCCCCTGTAAAGGAAGATCTTGCGAACTCCGGCCAACCAAGATCTTGAACGTTCCGTCTGGCATGATCCAATTTTGCTGTACGACTGACCAGTAGCTCAGATCTTTACGGGTCAGAGTGAGATTAACCACCTGAGAGTCTCCGGCCTCGAGTTCCACTTTGGTGAAATTCCGAAGAACTTTCACGGGTGTTTCGACAAGTTCTCCTGTTGATGGTTCCTGTATCGATGGAGGGAAGGTGACGTATATCTGAACGACCTCCTTTCCTTTCCGGGGTCCGATGTTCTCAAGTTTTACTTGAACACTGACATATTCTTCAAACAAGGCAGGGTTGCCTCCCTCGCCTCCTCCAGCTTGACTTGGTTGCCGCTTCAGCTCGTACCCATCAGGATATGGGTAGTTCCCTTTCCTAACTTGGCCGGTACTCGAGATATATGGATAGATGAACTTCTTTAGCTTCGAGAACCCCGGGGGAAAGATTGCACTCTCAGCTTCGGGTATCTCTTCATTCATGGCAGGCGGCGCAAGCGATTCGGGCTTTGGCGAGGGTCGCGGAGATTTGGCCTTCAAGCTCGTGACCTTCAGGTCTGCGAACTGAAAAGTAGTATATGAGAGACCATGGCCAAACGGGTATCGTGGTTCGATGTTATGCTTGTCGAAATGGCGATAGTCAATGAAGAGACCTTCCTTGAAATCAACCTGTGGTATGATGGCATTTGGGTAATAGAGCACCGGAGCACCAGGACCATAGTCGTCAAGGCTTTTGCCTAAAGTGTAGGGAAGTCGCCCAGAAGCATCCGCACGGCCAAAAAGCACGTCGGCGAGAGCATTGCCACTTTCTTGTCCGGGTAAGTTGGCAAACAAAATGGCCTTGACAGAAGGCAGGTCGGCGACTCCCTCAACCAAGACAGGTCCAACGGAATGAATCACAACAATGACTGGACCACCACAAGCTTCGGCAACGTTCTTGATCAGTGTACCTGCCCCTTTCTGCATCTCAAGATCATTTCTGTCCGCTCGCTGAGATGCCCAAATGCGATGTCCCTCGCCAGAATCGGCGTTTCCAAACACAATACACAAATCCTGCTCTCCAAGGGTGGTTTGGAGCCGCGAGGACACACTATTTGTCAGGGAAACGGTGATGTCAACAGCAGACTTGTCAAAACTTGCGTTGAGTGCTGACAGTGGGTCGACGAGATAGGTAAACTCGGTGGCCCCAGAACCCCAGCCAACGGCAAGAGTACCTTGATTACAAGCTCGATCCTCACAATAGTTCGCTCCCTTGCCAGGCCCAGCATCCTCGCCAACGATGGCAACTTTCCTCTTGCCAGAGGTACCGAGTTCCTCAAGCCTGGGGCTCAGAGGCAACAGTGAATCTTCATTCTTGAGCAGAACAGTGCCCTCGATCGCGACTTGACGAGCAATGTTGCGGCTCTCATCATCTTCGGTCTCGATGAATTGATTGACGACGACCTTAGGCTGCGTTGTACTACTTCCGTGGTGGAGTAGCCCATACTTGTCATCGGTCCACGATGAGAAGTTCGGCAAAGCCGGCGGCCACAAATCTTGGCCCAATTGGTACCACGCTGCAACCACTCGGAGCACCATATCATTCAATCTTGACATTGGCACTGATCCGTTCAATACCGCGATGGTGAGCTGATCGCCGAATAGTGCCTTCCCATTCTGCCAGTATAGTCCGTCACCAGGCATTGACATATCGAGACCAGCGAGCGCACTGGCGACACCGCTTCTCTGAGCCAGCCAATCGGACTGAACGAAGCCCTGGAATCCCATCTCATCTTTCAGGATCCCATTCATAAGCTTACTGTTCGCGCATGCGTATGAATTGTTGACCATTTGATAGGAGCACATGACCGACGCAACCCCTGCACGAATGCTCTCCGCAAACGGCCAAGCATAGAGCTCATGGAGAGTTCTATCATCGATATTAGAAGATAATGCTTCCGGTAACCCCCATTCAAAGGATTTGCGGAAATGTTCTTGTTCGTTTCCAACAAAGTGTTTAGCCGTCGCGATGACGCCTTGAGACTGAATTCCCCGGATCGTCTCGGATGCAGCTACTCCCTGCAAGACGGGATCAGAGCCAAAGCCTTCCCATACCCTTCCGCCAGCAGGGTTCCTTCCCAGAGGACCCATGGAAGGCCCCAGGAGGATATTCACTCCTTTGAGCTTGGCTTGGCGTGCATGGGCAGCACCACGTCGACGCATGAGGTCGCGATTGAAAGTTGCGCCCACAGTCAGGCCTGCAGGAAATGATGTCGCATGGTCAGTGAAGCGGATACCCAGAGGCCCGTCCTGGAGACAGAGTCCGGGGAAACCGGCATTGATGGCAGGGGCAGTGTTGCCGACACAAAGATCCATAGACCATCCTGTACCAGTAGTGATATTGACCTTCTCGACTAGGCTCATGCGATCAACAAGTTTTCGTGCTTTCTCGTAGCTGTCCTTCCATGACGGAAGGGT
The DNA here is from genome assembly GCF_000836115.1 of Exophiala spinifera. Taxonomy (NCBI): domain Eukaryota; kingdom Fungi; phylum Ascomycota; class Eurotiomycetes; order Chaetothyriales; family Herpotrichiellaceae; genus Exophiala; species Exophiala spinifera. The sequence continues at coordinate 2,287,554 of NW_015622515.1, forward strand.
GCCTCCTCGGGGGGTTGGATACCATGGAGGCGACTGACCGTTGATCTGACCGGTACTATAGATCCAATAACCACCACCACCAATAACAGAGGTGAAGACTGCGACGACAAGGACAGAGATGGCAATGTATGTCTTGGTCAATTTTCGGCCACCGCAAATTCGGCTGCTGACTGATTTTGATGAGTATCTTGATGACTTGCCGGTGCTGGCGCCCGCAGGATCGAGGAGGTGTCCATCGCTACGAGAATGAGGCTTCACATCTTCGTCCGACAGATCTCCGTCACCCAACCTCGCGCCAGAGTCGTTGTTCTGGAGAGGCTGATATCGGGGTTTGACGGGCGACATTCCCAACAGTCTGATGATGTCCAGGGGACTCTAGAATTTTAGACAGCACAATAGACCAATCAGTCGGCGAGGCAGAAGGTCGAACGGAGGAGCTAAAGGCAGTTAAAGAGGAGTAAACCGCGGTGTCGGAGATGGCTGAAGGACCCAGAGTCACTAGGAGTCACTAGGCGCGCCACGGACCAGATGCCGAGGCAAACAGACAAATCGGCAGACGGTCGGGGGGAGGGAGGAGAATAGGACAGCTCCGATGTGGCCAGAGGAGGCGAACAGGATCGGAGGTTGGAAGCAAAGCTGATGAAATAGTATATGAAGAGCAGGAGCTGGGATGCTTGTGTAGCAAAAGGCCGGTCCGACGAGCAATTGTTCGAGTGAGAAGTTTTGTGTCGCAGGTCGAGCTTGTGGTTTTTATTCTGTGCTGGCTCCCGTCTCTGTTTTCTTTCACTCTTCCACTCGTCGCTTCTTCCAACTCTTGTCTGATCAGTCGGTGAGGTATAACGCCCAGTTGCTGTTGATCTCCGCCAGTAACTCGCCCCGGCTCAGCCATTCTGCAGCCCGCAACGAGACGCCTCGTCCGTTTGTTTGCTGCCCCTCCCCACTCAACCACCTTTCTGTCCCACGCCCTTGACACAAAACATGCTGGCTTCCTCTGCCTTCAAGAGACTCCCAGTGCGAAGATTGGCTGCCGGTGCTTTGGCTGTACGAGCACCGTCCTCAGCACTCCGCCCGTCACCGAAGTTCTCCCAACGAGTCCCCCGAGCTGTGCCCGCCATGGCATCATCCTTTTCAACCTCGGCCGCAAAGGGCTCGTCTCTGCCCAGCAAGGCTCCAGAGGCCGCCTATGATCCTGAGATCACAGACATTGCGTCTTATGTCCACAACTTCAAGATTGATTCAGACCTTGCCCTCGATACCTCCCGCTACATCCTCCTCGACACCATCGGCTGCGGTCTCGAGGCGCTCCGCTTCCCTCAATGCTCAGCTCTTCTGGGCCCGACCGTCGAAGGAACAACAGTTCCCAATGGCTCTCGGGTCCCCGGTACACCATTTGTACTTGACCCGGTCAATGGCGCTTTCAACATTGGTGCCATGATCCGATGGCTCGATTACAACGATTGTTGGTTGGCTGCCGAATGGGGCCATCCGTCCGACAATCTGGGAGCTATTCTGGCAGTGGCAGATTGGATTGCGAGAACCAACCGGGCTGGTGGTAACGTGGGCAATGGAAAGATTCCTACAATCCGAGATGTTTTGGAGGGCATGATCAAGGCACATGAAATCCAGGGATGCTTGGCTCTGGAGAACTCGTTCAACCGTGTCGGTTTGGACCATGTATTGCTCGTCAAGGTTGCCTCTGCGGCTGTCGTGAGTAAGATGCTTGGTCTGAGCGAGTCAGAAACAGCGGCCGCCGTATCCCAGGCCTTCGTCGATGGTCAGGCTCTGCGAACCTACCGACACTCGCCCAACACCATGTCTCGTAAGTCTTGGGCTGCTGGCGATGCTTGCCAGAGAGCCGTCAACTTGGCTTTCAAGGTTCAGAAGGGTCAATCTGGCGTCCCCACGGTCCTGTCTGCTCCCGTATGGGGATTCTACGATGTCCTTTTCAAGGGCAAGAAGTTCGAATTCCAACGTCCATACGGCTCCTATGTCATGGAGAACGTTCTGTTCAAGGTTTCCTACCCTGCTGAATTTCATTCTCAGACCGCGGTGGAGGCTGCTCAGAAAATATACAAGATCCTTGCGGACATGGGTAAATCGGCGGCAGACATCAAGGAGGTCACCAACCGCACCCACGAAGCATGCATCCGCATCATCGACAAGCAATTCAAGCCTATGGACAACTTTGCTGACAGAGACCACTGTGTTCAATACATGGTTTCAACAATGTTGGTCTTCAACCGCCTGGAAGCAACGGACTATCTCGACGGTAGCGAGGCGGCAACGTCTCCCTTGGTAGAGAGTCTGCGTCAGAAGATCAAGTGTGTTGAGGATCCTCAGTTCACCAAGGACTACCACGACCCATCCTTGAGAACCATCTCCAACGCTCTGACTGTCACCTTGAACGACGGCACTGTGCTGGACGAGGTGGTTGTCGAAGCACCACTCGGCCACCGACTCCGACGTGACGAGGCCAAGCCAGAAATCCTATCCAAATTCAAGAGACATCTAAGCCACCACTTCCCTGAAGCCAAGATCAACGAATTGATCCAATTGTCGACTGACCCGTCGAAGCTTGACTCGCTAGAGGTCGACAAGTACATGGATCTCTATGTCAAGGAAAAGATGGAGTGGTAAAAAGCAAGATAGATATATGATATTGCGTGCATGACTAGGATTACCAAAATTAGCGAACATCAAAGGTGCTTTTGATGCGCAACGGTTAAGAGGCAGTTGTTATATGTAGATACACAATTTTGATGCGAACTTGGTCTCGTTTTTACCACATCCGTGATTTGCAGTACGATGATGCTTGTGGTTCTTACGGCTTGTTATGGCTTACTGATGTCTGCAAATTCTCTCTTGGGCAGGACCTTTTCATGGGCTCCTCTCCCGGCCCAGGTTCTCTTCCAGGCCCAGGCCTCGTCTTTTATAGGGCCGTTCGACTTACCATCGAGAACGTTGACCACGTACCTTCCGATGTTGGGCAGGAACTTCCAGCTGTGGAAAGAGCCTGCGGTGGCCAGAAACAAGTTTGACAGCGTCGAGACCGGATGTCGCGTGATCAACTGGTTCTGGTCCGGCGACACAGCGTCCCAGCAGATTCGCCAGTCGTCCGGGACACGGCCATTGTGCAGTATCGCAGGCACGCGCCGTCTTATGACGTCGATTGATTCACTCCTCAACGCTGACGGGACGGCTCTCTGGTCGGGCGCGGGCACCGAGATCAATTGGCCCGTGTCCGGGTGAAGGGTCGTGTTGAGGAACGTGTTCGAGTTTGTGAACTTGAAGAAGAAAAAGCGCTCCCCTTGAGCCTTGTCGTCGTCGTTCGCGGTGGTGGTGGTGGTGGCGGCGGTGGGAGGCATGACCTCTCCTTTGCTGCCGTAGATCAGCACCGGCATGCACGAGTAATGCTCTGCTTCCGCCTCGGAGAGCTGGAACGCCGCGACACACACGCCCGCCGCCTGTATCTGTCGGTGTATGCTGTCTTCCTCCGGGATGTGCAGGGCTTTTTCTAGGGGGCTCATGAGCCACGGCGTCCAGGCGCCCGTCGCGAGGAGGATCCTGTCCCCCGTGAAGAAGCGTCCGTCTGCGGTCCGCACGCCGCTGAGTCTGCGTCTGTCGACGTCAGCGACCAGCTCGACGGCTTCGCCTACCTCGTAGTGCACGCCGGCCTGGACCGCCCCGGCCATCATGGCTTCGACGGCAGAACTCGCGTCGGCCCAGCCGGCGCTCGAGTTCGTGTAGGCCTTGTCGTACCCTGTCGTGTCTATCCCCGCGAGCACGCCGTCCCAGCGTGTCTTGACCTCGTCCAGCGTGATGTCCGCCGACGCGTCGGCCCGCCCGCTCTCGCGGAAGTTCTTGCGTATCCGTGTCGACAGGTCGCTGTCTTTCTCGTCCAGTGCCACCCAGCCCGTCTGGTGGAAGAAGCGAGACATCAACGGACTGTCCGTCCAGTACTGCATTGCCTCGTACGCGAGGTCCATGTAGAACGGGACGCTGTAGTCGGCGCGGACGATCTTGTTGATATCGGAAGATGCGGCCCAGGGAGACGGGGCCGGCGCGCGGTCGAGCACCGTGACTCGTAACGAGGCATGGCTTTGGGACAGGTGATACGCCGTGCTGGTGCCGAAGACGCCTGACCCCACGATGAGGATGTCACTGTGCTGCGATGTTGGAGAGTCATTTGCGGGTTCCATGGCCAGACAGCCTTAGGTATCCTATCCTTGACTTGAGGATCTTGTGGACATGCCCGCTACGGACTCGAACATAAGATCACTCGCCGGTTCATTCACATCGTACGAGGAACCTGTGGCGGTCTTTCACGGATTTGCGTACTTTTGTTTCAACGCGGCGATAAGCTTGCAACATGAGTCTAGTAGATCTCCGCACCCTGGAGAGCCCCTAAGCTGGTCGGCTAATTAAGGTGGTTCTTATTAACTAGCGAGACCTCCCCCCTTCTCCACGTCCTGTGAGATATGGAGAACAATGGGCCGTCGACCTCGGTAACTTGGGATGTCTGGTTATGAGCTCGGGTACGTACCGCTTGACGAGGGACAGTACCCTCGGAGTGGTCAGCATGGCTGGGAGAGGATGACACTTGGGTCTTAGAGGGTCCATCAACTTGTTGAAAATCAGTTTTTGGTTGTTGCCGTCGTTGTTTCGGTCTAGAGAACTTGCACATCCCCATTGCCCTTCAAGAGCATCCGGCGAGATAGAGAGGGTATAGAACTTCGTTTGGTCGGCGGTGTTAACAAGCATGGCTCTCGGTAAGACTCTGGCTTCACGAAGTCACACAAAAAGAAATGCCTTCACTAACGAGAAACCACCGCAGCAACCGCAGCAGCAGTCGCCGCAGGCAGCTGGGCGACCGCAGCCTACCTCGATGCCAAATTCCACCTCCGCAAGGACTATGACAACATAGCCCGCATGAGCCAAGGAGCGAAAGAGTACGCCCGCGCCGTGAAAGAAGACCGAGTCAGCTTCTGGTACGTTCTCGAGGAGAGGTGCAAGCAATATGAGAGTCGCCGGGCGATATGGTGGCGCGAGCGGTCATACACTTTCGGTGAACTGCACGACGAGACGCTGCGCATTGCACAGTGGATGCTAGAGCAGGGCGTGAGACCGGGGGAACTGGTGGCGCTGTACCTGACGAACTCGCCGCACTTTATGTTTTCGTGGTTCGCGTGTCTGGCGATCGGTGCCGCCCCAGCGTTCATCAACTACAATCTGGAAGGCAAGGCGCTGTTGCACTGTCTGGACGTGGCGCAGACGAAACTACTGGTCGTCGATGACGAGCCGGGATGCCAGGCACGAATCGAAGGAAGCCGAACCGACATCGAGAGCAGGGGAATGAGGATTGCCGTGCTCGACGATGCGCTCAAGCAGAGCATCTCCTCAAGACCGGTCGTAAGACCAGGCGATGAGCTCCGCGCGGGAACCAAGGGCGAGTTCCCTTATTGCCTGATATACACCAGGTACGTCCACCTCCTTCTGCGTACATTTTTGTCCCCCTTGAACTCCCACCTTGCTCCTGCGACGGCCCAGATCGTTGACGCATGACCTGGAATGTAATAGTGGCACGACGGGTCTTCCGAAAGGTTGCGCCTTCACACACTCTCGAGTCTGGCTGATGTGCGGCCACTCCATGCCCATTTGCGACGGCAAACCCGGCGTGGACCGGTGGTACAACAGCATGCCTCTGTACCACGGCACCGGCGGTATCTCGAGTTCGACCTCTCTCCTCCAGGGCCTTAGCCTAGCCCTCGCGCCCAAGTTCTCCGTGTCACGGTTCTGGAACGACATCCACGACAGCGAGAGTACCTTCTTCATCTACGTGGGCGAAACAGCGCGGTACCTGCTGAATGCCCCGGCTCATCCTCTGGAGCGAGACCACAAGCTGCGCGTCGCGTACGGAAACGGCCTGCGCCCGGACGTGTGGGCCAAGTTCCAGGAACGCTTCAACGTTCCAGAGATCGGCGAGTTCTTCAACTCCACGGAAGGCATGTTTTCATTGTTCAACTACGACAAGGGTCCGTTTCTGCAGGGGTGCGTAGGCCATCACGGACTGCTCCTCCGCACGATGCTGCGCAACGTCTACATCCCCGTCAAGATCGACCACGACACCGGCGACATCTGGCGAGACCCCAAGACCGGCTTCGCCCAGCGGACGCCGTACGAAGAAGGCGGCGAGATGCTCGTCGCCGTGCCGAACAAGGAGGCTTTCCAGGGCTATTGGCGCTCGCAGGCCGCGACGGACAAGAAGTTCTGCGTCGACGTTTTCAAGAAGGGCGACGTCTACTACCGGTCCGGCGATGCGCTGAAGCGAGACGCCGACGGGCGCTGGCACTTCCTAGATCGACTGGGGGACACGTTCCGGTGGAAGAGCGAGAACGTGTCGACGGCCGAGGTGGCCTTGACCATTGGCCAGTACCCCGGCATCGCCGAGGCGAACGTCTACGGAGTACTGGTGCCGAACCACGAAGGACGGGCGGGCTGTGCGGCGATCCATCTCGATCCGAACCACCAGGGGCCGCCTGTGAATTGGGACGATCTGCTCAAGTTTACGAGAGCGAGGCTGCCTCGATACGCCGTGCCGGTGTTCCTCAGGGTCGTGAAAGCGAGTACCCACATCCACAACCACAAGCAGAACAAGGTCCCGCTGAGGAAGGAGGGTGTCGATCCGAACCTTGTGGGAACCGAGGCGAAGGAGGGCAAGGACGACGTCTTCCTGTGGGTTCCGCCGAAAGGGGACTCCTACGTTCCTTTTACGAGACAGGACTGGGAGAAGCTGGAGAATAAGGAGGCGAGGTTATAGGACCGCATCTGCCCGGCCAATCCTTCCTCTACCAACTCGTTCTGTCGTAAGGTTATCGAACAAGAAATTAGAGACAGCCCGCGATATGAATACGAGAGCGCAGCGATATGTAGGAACAGGAATAACACCGTTTCGTCTGATCTGGTTGGAAAGCGGACTAGATGTCTTCAGAGATGGACGTTAGATGTTTCATGCGTGTGTGCTCACGCGGTGTATCTGCTGAGCAAGATATACAGAGCTACTCAGATATACTACCTGTAGTTCCTGAACCTGTTGGACATGTACCGTGTTCATGCACCTTGTACAATCTTCGGACACGTCTCCAACTTGACTTTGTCCAACCCACGCCAATCAGGCCCGTGGATATTGTCGTCTGTTATTACTCACCAACCCGTCGTGACTCTCCTCTCGTCCCCTCGCCTCGTCCTCTCGTCTCTGCTGCACATCGGCGTGACCGACGTGCTTTTCCGGATCGAACACGTAAATAGGCCACTCGATGCCGACGGTGCGCTTCACCATCCTGGGCAGCCTAACCCACACCCCCGGCGGCAAGGGAACGAGAATGCTCGTCCTGTCCAGCCAGGCCTTGTGCCTCGTCCAGCATTCCCCGCCCGGGCCGTCCCTTTCAAACATCTTCTTCGCGCCCGGGCGCTCCTGCAGCGTCAGTCCGGACACGAAGAGCAACAAGAGCGTCAAGAGGACGGCCCCGGCGACGCTCGCGTGCTGTGCCGCGTACGGGCCCGAGCCCGAGGGCACGTAGCCGTACGCACTGGGCGAGACGGCCATCGTGAAGACGGCGAACTGCACGACGATCTCGCCAAAGTAGTTGGGATGCCTGGACCACGCGAACAGGCCGGTGTCGCAGGTCGCCGCGCGCTCGTTCCCGGCGTCGCGGCGGAACCGGTACTTTTGGACGTCGGCCGCGGCCTCGAGCAGGAACCCGGCCGCGAACATGACGACGCCGGCAACGTCCGCGGGCGTGCCGAACGGAGGCTGCGCGGACGCCGTGACGCGGGGCGAGTTGAGGATCGTCACGGGCAGACTGACAGTCCACACCCACAGGGCCTGCAACGTCCAGAAGGCCAGGAACGGGAGGAAGCGGGACCGTCTGTCGTCGAAGCGCGTGTCGGAACCCGTCTTGAGGATGCGGAAGAACAAAAACCCGGAGAGCCGCAACGCCCAGACTGCGAGACACAGCGAACTCAGGATCTGGCGCGCCGTGTGCGTGGCAGACAGCGAGAGTGTCAGGACGGAGAGGATGACGAAGTTGGTGCCTCCTGCGAAGTCTGGTTCGGTTGTGTCGTCAGAAGATGCGTCTTCACGTACGTATCTCGGGAGCAAAAGGAAATGAACAAAATACTGCGCTGCAACTGAAGAACTCGACGGCCAGGTACGGAATACGCACCTGTCAACTTGTCGAATTGGCACGTGTATGCTATGCAGAAGCCGACGAGCTGGTACGCCACGGTTATCAGCAGCGTGATGGCGAGGTAGTAGTCGTCAAGGACGTGATGGACAGCCATCCTGCTTTTGAGTCGGCGGAGAATGAACTCCGAGAAACCTTGGTTTCTTCTTCTTCAGGTCTTGTCGTCTCCCAGCTTTGGTTATATAACGTCGAGGCTGGGATGTTATGAAACCGAAACACGGTGTGCACGTGGAGTGTAGCAGGTTTTGATCCGTTCTTTTTCACATACCTTGAGGCACAAATGGACATGTAATAAGGAGGACGCTCCCCGTCATGTCGCACACACAGACCTACCTGATATCGTACCAGATGTCACCGCATGCGCCTGTCCGGTGATTGTTTCACTATTCGAGATCTTGAGCCTGGATCAACATTCGTTGTGCTGCGAATCTGTCGGTGGACATGACGTCGTTGATTCTGGCGGGAGATCGACACCGGAACAACGTTACCCCGGAGAGCCCAAAGCGCCAGTCTCTCGAGCCTCACAGCCTCGTTGTGTGTGAGTCCGAGTTCGAGGTAGCAGCTGCAGTTATCAAAAGGGGTGGACATTGACGAGGTAAGTATAAAGCAATCATACACCGGTTCGGCTGAGGAGTGGCCGGGGTATCATTCCATTCTGCAGGCTATTCAAAATATCACTGCCGCTTATACTCCGTCCAACCAAACCACACACGCGACACAAATCATTGGTTCATTCGTTTGTACAGGACGGCGCAGCAAAATGATCCTCCGCTTCAGCATACAATAACCTAGTAGCCGGCCTTCTTGAGTTCTTGTTCCGTCCACTCCCAAAGTTTCTTGCCTGCCTCGGCGTCCGTGGCCCATTTGTTGTTCTGTGCCTTTCCGACGGGGGTGTAGTACTGTCCATTCTTGAGCGCTTCCTTCTTCGCACCGGCCGCCAGCCACAAAGTGTTCAATGCTCCCCCCGCAACGGACGTGAAAATCAGTGGACCAACCAGCTTGGTTCCGTATCTGACGAGCGGATTCGTCTGGAAGTTCGGTGCATATAGACCCGTATGGATCATACCGGGATGCAGAGACACGCTCGTGAAGGCCGGATACCGACGTGCAAATTCCGCTGCGAACAAGATGTTTGCGACCTTCGATGCCCCATAGCGAGCCCATGGGCCCTGGGCGTAGAGCTTGTCCGTGGACAGGATGGTGTCGAGTTTGGGAGAAAAGTTGTATGCCTCGGACGACAGCGAAACAACTCGGACGTCGGGGTTGTACTGGCTTGCTGTCTTTTGGAGCGTTGGGAGAAGCAGCTTGGTCAACAGAAAGTGGCCGACGTGGTTGGTGCCCAGCTGGATCTCCTGTCCAGCAGCGGTTTTTTCCGCCGGCACCGCCATGATCCCGGCATTGAGAATCAAGATGTCAAGCCTGTTCGTGCGACTGACGACTTGGTCTGCCGCTTTGTGGATCGACGGCAAGGACGCGAGGTCGAGCGGTAGAAACTCGATGTCCACATCTTGTGAAATGCTGGCTTTAACGGAAGCAATCGCCTCGTTGGCCTTGGCTTCACTTCGCGAAGCTAGGAAGATCTTGTGCGGATTGTGCCTTGCGAGTTGGAGGACGGTTTCTTTGCCCAGGCCAGCATTGCCTCCCGTGACAAGGATGACTTTGTCCGAGAGGCTGGGGAGATCCTTCTCCGGTTTGAACGACGGGCTGCTGCTAAATGGCCACATGTTGACAAGACTAGGAACAAAGGTGTCAATGGCAGTTAGAGGGTGGGTCGCGTATGTCAAGGCTAGGCCTGTAGCGAGGTAGAAGAAATCTTGGAGGTTCGAGAGGCTTGGAAGAATGAGGTTATTCCTGATGCTGGGAGTTCGAGTTTGGTCGCTGGGCTGGTCGTTCCTTTGTATGTCCTCGATCTCGCTGTCTTCCACATCTTCTGACAATGAAGGGGGCGCCATTGGCGCACGAATATTTCCCCGTTGCCCGTCGCGAGGCTACGTAGAGACACTCTGAGATACATCTAGGTAGTTACGTACCTCTCCAGGTACCTGAGCAGAAGCGAGAGTCGGAGGAACAGGGGACGAGACCCGCCGTTACTAACCCGGCTCTGATTGGGTCGAACCACGTTACGGCCGCAGCACTGGCCTACTCATCTAATCCAGCAACGACCTGGTTTATCGACACCGGCGACCACGGGAGATATTGATTAGTGGTGCCATCAAATGCAAGATACAAATCAATAAATGTTTTGCTGTAAAGTTCTCAGTTCATGGGTATCATCAGAATATGTAGTCCTTTGTCAGAACTCCCACCGCTATGCTAGAATAACACACACCACGCTGTAACCGCTGCTCTCTAATAACCAAAGCCCTCTACGTGAAGATATATCCCTTGCGCGCCAGTTCCCTTATGTACCGCTCGTTCATCTGATAATGCGACCACGCTTCGTCGCACATCGTCCTGTAAGCCCTGTGGCCCGCAAACCACCACTGCGCTTTCTCCCTCTGCCTCCTCCAGGACTTTGCGGATGATACTTCGTGGCTTCGGCCGACCACCCACCAGCTTGAGGCGTTGTGTAGAAGTATTTGCTTCAGTGGAGCCTTTCTCATCGAGGGACGACATGGACGAGGATTCTGCACTTGATGTGGGAGCACAGCAACAACAAGTTTTGGGTTCTCCAACCTCGTCAACGGTATTCCTGCAGCAGCAACTTCCGTCTGGACCGCAACCATCTTGGCTGTTGTCTTTGGACGCCACCGATCGAACGTCAACGGTTTCCTCCGTGACTTTTGGGCCTGTTCCAGCCTGTTTGGTCTCAATAGCGGCTATCTCAGCCGTGCCATGTGCCAGTTGCTCAGATCTAAATTCGGTAGTGGATGCTTCCAATTTATCGTCACAAGTCACATAGATGCTGAGGTCCAGTTCCTTGTCAGAATGACCATCGTGTTGCCGGACTTCGTCAACGTCCATTAACGCGCTCTCCAACTCTTTCCGAAACCAGGACACTCGATCGCGAGCCTTCACCACCCATACAAACCGGACGCGCTTCGTGACGATGCCAGCACCAGAAACGCTAGTCTTCCACCGGTGTATGATGTCGCGCATCAGGGGCACTGTGAAAGAAGCGCCAGTACTTCCAGCAAAGAAACAGATGCTGTCAAATTGTCGCAATGGCCTGATTTGGCCGTAGGGACCTTCAATTCCGACGAGCTTACGTCGGCGCACAGCGAGATCTCCCTGACTCGGTAGGCCCAAATTCTTCTGGGCAAACCGATGGAACCGTTTTGTGCCACCGCTTTGTGCTTGAACCAGAAATTCCAACTTTTCATCGGACTGGATCGAGGTGATGCTGAATGGATGACTCTGCAAAGGAACCACCGTATGGCACGAAAGAAAGACGTGCTGTCCCGCATTCCACCTCAGGACTGGCTTGTCAATTGTAATCCGCGTGACGTTTCCTGGCAGGGGGGTCAAGGTTGCTCTGTTTGCCCAAAGCCAATCTCTTCCCGGCACTCTTCGATGGAAGATTGAGAAGTTGGCGAAAAGAGTGATGGCAAATCTGAGGACCCGATCGAAGAAGAAGATTGCAACACACGCCCAGACGTAGCCCGGTCCATAGTCAACGTGTATCACAACACATCCAATGAATCCAGAGAAAAGGATAAGGTGCAGAACGAGAAAAACCTCGTAGCTCAAGCGTCGCATCGGTGCAAAGGAGGTAGCCACAACGGCGGTCAAGATGCACCAAGCAGCGAAGCCGGTCTGGGTCATATTATCCGTAGTAAGCATCACTTTGATGTAATCGTAGCGAGCCCAGCTTCGGAAAAAAAAACCCATGTGGAAAGTAGCAGTCAGCCACAGAACCCGGGCAACCCATCGATGTAACCAAGAAAGTCGTTCGTAGCCGACGCCGGACAAAAAGCCGATGATGTTTTGCTTACCCGCGAGGAGGAAGATTAGAGGTAGTTGTGTTTGAGCCACACATCCACACCGGTACGCGATGTTCTCCCAGCTCCATTGATCTTCAGTGTCGTATTTGTAGAAGCAAAACACACAGACGGTGGTGAGGTATGCCAGAACCACAATGACTTTGCCCAAGGGAGGCGAGCGGAACTTCAACCACCCAAATTGATAGGTGGGAAGAGAGGAAGCATTGATTTCGCGGCTGATGGCTGTTGCTGTCGCATAGAAGCTCCAGAGAAAAGACTTTGGCTTCGCGTCGAGGCTTCGCTGCCGTTGCCAGAGGAGGATATGGTCAAGGACATTCAGCAGGGCTGCGAAAGCAATGACGGAACCGATAACCACCCAGAACATTCTCTGCATGTAGAAGTAACCTGGAACATGGTTCCCCGGGCTCATGCTTCCCATATCCATATCCATACCCGGCATGTCCCCATCATCATCATGTCTCGCGAAAAGAGCCATGGCAAACCAGCAGTAGACGAGCAGAATTCTAGACGTTCGCTTAAGGTGTGGTGAATAAAAGTACCGGCGTGGCACAAGAGCAATCACGACAATGAAACTTTGCTGCTTAGTGCCATAGATGCAGTCGAGTACTTGGTATTTGTCCGTCGAACATATGCCAGAGACAGCTGGGTTGGTTCGGCCTCAGGGTGTGATAAAGTCGTGAACAAAAACCGGAGGCGGCGTAAGATACAACTGTGTGATGTTCTGTTCTTGAAAAGAAACCTCCAAAGGCCCAGGATCTGCCAGGGAAAACGTGCTCTCGGGATAAAAGGATCGGTCGGGACCAAGGGAGTCCACCTGATTAGCACTGGAGCACGTTAGGAGAAACAAAGGAAACATGCTCAACAAGGCGCGACGTGCACCGGGGCGGTGTACTGTACGAGGTACAGACGGTACGGAGACGGCGACAAAGGGGAAAAGACGTTCACTGGCGAACTGTGCCGAAAGCGGATTGTGCATGCGCCTCAACCGCAGCTAAAAGTGTGAAGCCGACAAACTTGCTCGCCAAGAACTTGCTCAACACGGGTCTTTCCCACGCCCTCAGCAGCCTCACTGGCCCACGCAGTCAGATCAGTCAAATCAAGCTCACGCTGGCCTCGATCACCGACCCAGAATCATGCGTCTTGTCGATAGCAACGTGGTGGACTCGGATGCCCACTAGAATGTCATGCTGCTCACCTCGCCGGTGAACGAAGACGCGGCCCATTTTCTGTAACATGCTCAACCTCTGACTCTGTCGCGCATCATTAAACCTACAGCTTTGCACCCTTTGGAATTGCAGAACTCCAGCAACTCTACAGTTCGCTGTATACGCGTATCAGATCCAGAGCCAGTACTTTTCAAGGCAGCAAAACTACGCCTTCTCCCACCTCGATTACAGCGTCGCACCCAGAACATCTCCCATCATGTCTCATTCGATGTCTGATTCGATGTCCGGCATGAGCCATATGGACATGACATTCTTCACCGGCCACACCACTCCTCTTTACTCGAATTCATGGACACCGTCGTCAATAGGAGGCTACGCCGGCACCTGTATCTTCCTGATCATTCTCGCCATCATGTTACGACTTCTCTTTGCAGGAAAGGCTCTTTGTGAACAGAGGTGGTTGACTGCTGCCCAAAATCGACGCTTTGTGCTTGTACGAGGGCGGCAAACGGAAGCTGGTAGGATTGATCAGGATCCGGACGCCAAAACCGGTTCGCTGGTCACAGCGAACGGTGTGGAGGAGAACATCAAAGTTGTACAAGCATCGACCGGAGCAGTGGTCCCTTTCCGACTCTCTGTCGATGTACCTCGTGCTTGTCTGACCACCCTTATTGCCGGTATCGCATATTTACTGTAAGTTGGATCAATTTCCTCTACGAGGTTTCGAGCAGGACCTGACCTCTGACAGCATGTTGGCCGTTATGACTATGAACGTGGGCTACTTTCTCTCGGTGCTGGCTGGTGTTTTTGTCGGCGAACTGGCAGTGGGCAGATATGCTCAGATTGACGAACATTTGCATTGAGCGACGTTTAATGATACCCCTATATTTTATAGCCAAAAGCTTGACCTATCGCCCGCCCTCAACAAACTGTCGATAGGAGGTCGTTGGACGGCAGAGGGACGTTCAGGGCTCGTCTTATTTCGTTAGAGTCGGTACAGCTGGGCATTGGCAATTCCGATTGATGATTGTATGATATACATCGAACTGAAGCTTCAGACTCAGAAACGGCTGCTCTAGACCGCTTACCTCGTGGTGGTGCTCATATGCTCGTACCACTTGTGCCACCACACGCGCCCATGACCAGCCCTTACAAAAGGAACGTGAATGCGATTGTGGGACTCCATCGACTCGTCCAATACGAGTTGCCCCTTGTTCTCCCCCTCGGAATCCCTTAGCGATCCTCGAGCCCCTGTCCCGCGCTGCGAAGGCTGGGCTAACAAAAAAGTGAGCATGTTTTCGCTCTCCACCACAAATGTGCTCTTTCCAACCAACGAGGTATTCTACGTGCGTGCCTTCACCAATGCTTGAATCAAGCAAGGTCAGGTAAGCTCAACAAGCAAGCGAAGCTCCGGCGCGATCATAAAACAAGCTACAAAGTGGGTGGTCTAAAGGGCACCTTGAGTTCCACTGCAGGAGCCGACATATTTGGACCGTGGCTCACGACCTGCTGTACATTCTTCCTGTCACTTCATCCTGTGCTTGCCGCCCTCCTCGCTCCTCCATCTGCCCTGGCTCGTCCCTCTTTTTCTACGTTCTGATCGTCTTCGTGTTGCCCTGACCACTCAAGTCTACCAATTCCTGGATCTCATCTACCGACACAATGGTTCCTCAATCGCTCCTTGCAGTCCTCTCGCTGCCTCTGTTGGCCACTGCTCACTTCCACATGCTCTACCCAACACCGCGCAGCGATGTCGATGACACAGAGCCCACTTCCCCCTGTGGCGGCTTTCCAATCTCGGCGAACCGCACTTCCGTCTCGAATTCGGCTTTCCCTGTAGCTTTGGAAATGGAGCACGATCGAACTGTCGTCCAGATGCTGCTCGCATTGGGCAACCAGCCTGGCGACAGCTTCGACATCACCCTCGAACAGACCTTCCAGCAGCAGGGCTTGGGCGATTTCTGTCTGCCTACGGTCAAGATCCCTGCCGGCTTGAACATCACCGACGGCACCAATGGTACTTTGCAGGTGATCACAGATAACGAGGCTGGTGGCGGCTTGTATATAGTACGTTATCGCTCTGGGCGCATTGTTCGAGTTGCTGTTGACTAACATACTTGTCTAGTGTGCCGATCTCACGTTCACATCTGATCCAACAATTCAATCCCTGCCAAGTGCTTGTAAGAACGGGACTGGCGTCACAGCCTTCCCACTGTCGGCGATTGTCAATGCCAATGCAACCAATGGAGATGGGTCGCCCCAGGGCGGCTCCGGATCTGGCCCAGCCTCATCTTCAAGCACCTCAACGCCAAGTGCAACGGCGAGCGGTTCATCGAGCTCTCAGACTAGCAACAGCGCGGTTGTACTTACTGCTGGCTGGGGCGCGTTGGGTGCTGCGGTCTTGGGGGTGGCCGCCATGCTGTAAGATGGTGAAGACTCAAAAAAAATATCCTTCAAGCTCGCGAGCAGTATTGAGGTCACGAACACTGTTCACAATCAGATGATGCTCAAAAGTGATAACTCTGCTGATTTGAGATGTAAACACTTTGAGAATGCATTCAATTACGAAGCATTAAGTTTGCCAACAAGTATCGATTTTCATAATCGGTTGCCCTTAGATTAAACACCATGCGTTAGGGCCATGTCTCAACCAGATTCCACTCGCCTATAGTTTCACTCGGCTGTCTTCCGCCTGGTCCACCAACTTCTTCTGCCAAAGTCCAAATTTGTCTTTTTGCGTTGGCTGGATCACTCAGATCCACTGCCTCAACCTGCTCAGGCGTGATGATGCAGACGCGGAAGTTTTTTCTGGCCAGTGGTTCGTCGGAAAGATGGCCTCCCTTTTGGCCCAGTCCCTCCCCTGCTTCTTCGTCCTTGCCCAGATCTACTGCTTTGCCGGGCTCGGGGTTCTTAAAGGAGCCTCTCATCATGGGAGAGAGGTTCTCAAAGTAATTTTCAACCTCGCGCTTCCATGACCAATCCTTGTTCTTCTCCGCGTGATGCTCTTTCGTTCGCATGTACCGACCGACCTCGGCCTTGACGGTGACGGTGCCGGAATTCTGTGCTTCTTCGCCGTCTTCGATGTCGTCGGGTCCCACGATCCAGCATTTGCCGCGTACACGCCACTGGGTCATCGTGTCCTTGACCCAGTAAACTGCCTCCACGGGCCCGCCGCCTCCAGAGCCCGATCGAGATTGTGCGAGATCGCCTTTGCCCTTGCCGGTTGCGAATATGTCAAACGTCTTGCCCATCCGTGCATCCGTGGTGAAAGTCGGACAGTCGGATTCGTAGATGGCCGGGTTTTTGGGGAGTTTGTTATACTCATTCTCTGGCAACGTGGCCCAGAAGCCACGGAAGATACAGGTCCGCACGCGGGGTAGACCGTCCTTGGTGACTGTCGCAAGCATGAACTCGACGCCCGACCCACGATTGCCAGCACTCTCCGCGAGATGCTCCTGGAATAATCGCTTCCACGGGGCCGCGGTGGTGGTGGTGGGATGCGACATGGTGGAAGCGAGGCGGCTCAAACGACTCACTGTTCTGGATGCCAGGGTGAAGAAGACTTGGAATGTGTTTGGGGGAATCCTTTCTTCATCTATAGCAGGTCACCTCATCCGTCCCATGCCTGATCTAGAGTCCTGATGTTGATGGTCCATGACGCGCTGATTCTAAGATTGAATTCATTGCCCTATGATAATGACGTCGGGCAGCAAAACTGCACGCCTTGTGTACTTGTAGTGGCGCGCGGAACGGCTGTGGCTCGAGGGCTTCGACCTGGCTTGTGGGCTTATCAAGCGGAAGCCTAAGGTAGTGCAGCCGTAGCCTTGTCCCGCCCGGCGCCCCCTGTGCTCGTTGGCTGTAGCGCGTTCCTGGTGAGGCTGAAGGCAAACTGTGGCTAGTGCTTTATCTCTTGGTTGCCCGGAAACACCAGGGCAGTAAATTGAGGCTAGCGAGGCCACGCAAGATGCATTGTATTGTAGTCAACCCTAGCAGGGCATATTCTCCTCCTCTTAGCTGACTGCTAGTCCTGATCTCGTCCTCATGCGCAGCTGGGTTCCAGGGCACTTGCACTGTATTTGTCTTCACTAGCCACCGGGTTGGTGTTCTGAAGGTGTCGGTCACAAGAAGCAACCTTTGCCCTTCACCGTGCGGAAAGGGCTAGCGAGGCCTCCGCCAAACACCCTACAATACCAGTCCCCAAAACATAACCTCACCCAGGACACGCATGGCCGTTGCTAACCCACCACTCTCTCCAACCTCACAAAAAGACCTCAAGATGGTCATGCCTATGCCTCCTCCTCTCTTGCACACTCGTTCGGGCAATGAGCTGTACGATCGTCCTCAAACACCGACAACACCTGGTGGAAATCATGGTTTCACCAGCCCGGTCCAGACACCGCAGGGCAGTCCAAGCAAGAAACAACTTCCTCCCGGCGCCAATGACTTGCCAAACGTCTTTGAGAATGCTATGAAATTGGCTCCTGCATCGCCTACCAAGACTCAGCCGTTGTCACCTACGAAACAAGGTCTTTCGGTTGGCACCGACAATGTCAACAGGGACCCCTTTACTGATCACAACAACCATCACTATGGCCGTTCTGAGAGTCCTACCCGTCAGTCAAACAAGGAAAACGCACCAGCCATCAGATATGGCAAGGACGTCCAGCAAAACCACGCTGCGTTGTCGAGACAAGAGCAATACCAGCCAACCGAGTCGAGGAAAACAATCACACGTGGCTTGACCACCGAAGAGATGCAGAGACTGCAACTCCCCAAAGTCAAGCGCCTCGCAAATGTGACTCAACTGTGTAAGTGTTCATGGCAAAAGACATGCTGGTCTGTCTCTGACTGGATTAGACTTCCTCGACTACTACTTCGACCTCCTTTCCTACGTGCACAACCGTCAATCTCGAGAAAGTGCGTTCAAGGCTTCTTTCCCAGAACCACCGGAGACCCCGAAAGAAGAATACGATGCTGCCTTGCACAAGTATCTTGGGCGTGAACGTGCTAATCTGCGGAAACGTCGCACTCGTCTCCGCCACGGCGACTTCCAGATCTTGACACAAGTTGGTCAAGGCGGTTATGGTCAGGTCTACCTGGCTCAAAAGAAGGACACACGCGAAGTCTGCGCACTCAAGGTTATGAGAAAGAAATTGCTGTTCAAGCTGGACGAAGTCCGACATATCCTGACCGAGAGAGATATTCTGACTGCTGCCAAGTCTGACTGGCTTGTGAAACTGCTCTATTCGTTCCAGGACGACGAACAGATCTACCTTGCCATGGAATATGTTCCAGGTGGTGATTTCAGAACACTCCTGAATAACACTGGCGTGCTCCATAACAGACATGCTCGATTCTACATTGCCGAGATGTTTGCATGTGTTGATGCTCTTCACACCTTAGGCTACATCCACAGAGACCTGAAGCCGGAGAACTTCTTGATCGATGCTACTGGCCACGTCAAGCTCACCGATTTTGGTCTTGCAGCTGGTATGTTGAGCCCCATCAAAATTGAAAGCATGAGAATCAAGCTTGAAGAGGTCGGAAATACCCCGGTGCCTTTCGGCATCACACCAGTTGAAGATCGATCAGCCGATCAGCGACGTGAGGGCTACCGTTCTCTGCGAAAGAAGGACATCAACTATGCCAAGTCCATCGTCGGCTCTCCCGACTACATGGCGCCTGAGGTGCTCAAAGGTGAGCAGTACGACTTTACCGTCGACTACTGGTCCCTTGGATGCATGTTGTTTGAGGCACTTGCCGGTTATCCACCTTTTGCTGGCGCTACGGTCGATGAGACCTGGCAGAACTTGAAGAGATGGCAACGTGTTCTGCGAAAGCCAATCTACGACGATCCGAACTATTTTCTCAGCAAGCGCACATGGGATCTGATCACTCGCCTCGTCGCCGCCAAGGACAACCGTTTCAAGAACATTTCAGAAATCCACAAGCATGAGTACTTTGCCGAGGTTGATTTCAATGCACTGCGAGAGCAAAAGGCGCCTTTTGTGCCTGAGCTTGACTCTGAGACCGACGCTGGATACTTTGACGACTTTAGCAACGAGGCAGACATGGCTAAGTACAAGGAGGTGCATGACAAGCAACGAGCTCTCGAAGACATGGCTGAGAGAGACGAGAAGATGGGCAAGAGTTTGTTTGTCGGTTTCACTTTCAGGTAATTATGTTCAACCCTCTCACGGTATATCAAATGCTAACCTTCACTACACAGACATCGTAAGCCAGATACAGAGGGGAGCCCGCGAAAGCGGATCGAGACGGACGGCACATTCGGTACCATGTTTTAGTAGCTTGAGGGAGGGAGCTTAAAGCATCAGGACGAGGATTCGAGGAACTAGAGCCAAGACGGATTTCGGTTACCAGAATCAAGGAATCGTATGCATACGACAGTCACGGAAAGTTCTTCTTGATGGATTGGAGAACGGCGTTGGGATTGTATCTTGAAGTTGAGCAGACCACGACTTTAGGGTTTTCAGTTGCGGTTGTGTTTGTGCATGTGCATGTAATGTGGGATGACAGAAATGATGCCCATGGCACGCAGACAGAGATTGTTGGCACGGGATGCGGATTGGACCTTGGAGTTGATCTTGGTTGCGGACGATGGAGATCAAAAGCGTGAGGAGTAGTAAGGCGAGTAGTTATTGTCATGGTCAAGTCAGAGCAAATCAATTATTGGGCTGTTTGTTTATTGGGTTGATTGATGTTAGAAATGTAGAGGCTGATGATTCTCCTTCCGGGAATTGTGTTGCGTATGTTCACTTTGTGGAAGTGATGGGGGCCTTTTTCGTATTATGTCGTAGACTCGAATTGAGTGTGTGCCTCGATTTGTTAACGTGGATAGATGAAGGAGAATACTGAATGCTTCTGAGTAGTCACCTGGGTCGTGAGTGATGTTGAGTGAGTGGTTTCTGTCACTTCTTCTCTTCGTCTCTGGGGGGGTCTATGGAAGAAGAGCCATTACATAGAATAGATATCTAGATATATATATATATCTCAACCCTATCAAAAGCCCCCTCTCCCTCCCTCTCTCTCCCTCTCCCTCTCTCTCTCTCTCCCTCTCCCTCTCTCTCTCTCTCCCTCTCCCTCTCTCTCCCTCTCCCTCTCCCTCTCTCCCTCTCTCACCCTCTCTGTGGATGGTCCTCGCTGGATTGGCATCTTGGTCTTCTGACATCGCCAGTTGTGGCCGACATCACAGGTGAGTATGGTCAGCGAGCGTGTGTGGAGTCAAGGTAATGAATGAGGAAACAAACAAAAATGGAGAATTTCATGTTTCCATGTAGGTATATATAAAGACTCGCCGTGTATAAATATCTCTCTCGTGTCTCTGTCTCTGTCTCTCTAAAGCTAATCTCACTTTGTTTTTTTCTTTCGTCTTTTGGTATCTCTCTATCGGTATCGGCATCTCTATCCACTCTACGGTCTCCATCTCTCACTGCTTGAAATTCTTCGCGTGACCGGGCCACTGCTTCTCAAAGGCGTCGACGGTGTCCAAGATGGACCTGTCGTAGGAGATGAAGCCGTCGACGCCGAGGGCGTCGAGGGCCTTTGTCGAGACCATGCTGGGCTCGCCGTCGACGAAGGCGTAGTCCGGGGTGTACCCCTCGCCGGGGTTCCCGACGACGATGTCGCGGTCGGGGAACCTCTCGCGCAGCAGGTCCGCGGCGGCCTGCGGGGGCGCCTTGCCGTTCGCGACGAGGTAGCGCTGGCCGTCGCTCCGGGCGGGGTGCTCCATGGCCCAGACGTGCAGGCGGGCGACGTCGCGAACGTCGATGTATCCCGCGCTGCCGATCTGCGCGGGCACCGTCTTGTCGCCGCTCCAGATGCGCCAGACGGGGAGGAGCGTCTCGTTGAGCGCCTCGGGCGTCTTGGGGAACGAGGCCGGCGGGCCCGTCACCACGGACGGGTTGATGGCGGCGACGGCGAACGGCGGCTTGTGCGCCGACGTCCAGTCCCAGACCGCCCTCTCGGCCGCCGCCTTGGACGCGCCGTAGGCCACGCCGGGCGAGAAGGTCTCGCGCGCCACCGCCTCGCCGCTCGTGTTCCAGTCGGCCTCGGTGTACGCGTGGCCGGGCGGCTGCTTCCACCGGTCGACGACGGCGGCGACCGACGACGTGACCACGAAGGACTTGAGCGTCGACGACGCGTGCGCGAGCGCCGAGTCGAGGATCGACAGGTTGCCGCCGACCGCGGGGCCGTAGAAGGCCTCGAGCGTCGTGAGCGAGAAGTCGACCGGCGACGCCGTGTGGATGATGGCGTGCACGCCGCGCACCGCCGAGTCGAACGCCCCCGCCGCCGTGATGTCCGGGACCACGACGTGCTCGTACTGCGACTCGTAGCCCTCGAACGCCCCCGAGAGGAGGTGCGCGTGCGCCGTCGACGACCGCGACGTCCCGCGCACCGTGTACCCCTTCTGCAGGAGCTGCAGGCCGATGTGGCCGGCGATGTACCCGTTTATGCCGGTCACGAGGACGATTTTGTCCTTGTTCGCTGCTGCTGTTGCTGCTGCTGCATCAGGACCGGCGGAGTCGAGCGCTGATGACGGCGGTGGTCCTGCCATCATCAGCGGAGACGGAGGCAGTGGGGATGACGGCGATGAGAGAATGGGAGATCGGGACTGGCTCCTGCTCCTGCTTCGGCTGAGTGAGCGTAGGTAGAGGTGCGAAAGTCTCTTTGAAGTCTCTATTTTGGCGACTTTTGTGTGCTGGAAGGGGGGATATGTGGTGGGTTTTTATATGTACACCCTCGGTGGGCCAGATACGCCGATAAGGTGTGTTGTGCGTGTGTATGTGTGTGTGTGGACACAAGTGTATATGGATCGAGGGAGCACTTCAGGGTGGATCCCTCTCTAGCTCCCTAGGCGGGCACCTGGAGTCAGGTAAAGGGGGTTTCGAATGCTGGTCTGTAGACAGATTGCCGCGGTTATGCGCTCATTGGTGTTTTGTCTATCCTTTAGGGTTGTTTTGTTTGTAAGCTGTGGGCTCAATATGTCGTGTCGAGTTGAGTGAAACAGCTCTTGGTGACAAATTAAAGCGTTGAGCTGTTTAGAATAAAAGATTAATAATAAGCAGGCTGACGACCGGTCACCGGCTGTGAATAGCGGCGTTATCACTGTATCTCCACTTTGGAAGATGCAATGGTCCCGTGTACAGATTGACTAGAACTAAAAGTCCCAAAGTCTTGAACGGTGGCACAGGACGAAGAAAGTCCGAAGGTGACGTCGAGGTTGGTGGAAAAAGGACAATTGTAGTTCCCGTCTTTGGGTCGAGATGACACTTTATTATATGAGCTTGCGAGATGCCGCAGGAAGTGAATTGTGGCTGTGGCTGATCGATGCTCGTATTTATTGTCGGCCTTGTCCTCAGAATGGCATGTCAAGGCGATAGTTTCATAAGCAACGAGCGGCGAGTCACGTCGAGAGCGACCCAATGATGATCGATTTGCTGAGAGATTGGCCACAGACCGGAGAATTGACCGGGGTGCACGAATTTATATTTCCACGGACTATACGAGTTCTCCGTATCAAGTACTACAAGAGCCTACCTGACCTACCTGAGTAGATAATTATCTGGTGGTGAAGAAGACCACAAACTGGACAAGAGCGTTGATTTTTGGTGGCCTCAAATTGACGTTATCCGCACACTATGCCAGACGAAATCAAAGTGGCCATTTTAGCTGTAGCTTCTTCCTCCGCAGCCTCGTCAGACCGCCAGCCTTATCTTCTCTCTGTCTTTTTCGTTGGACTCACCATGTTACACCGTAACACAGACTACTTCATGTTTGAGCGCTGTTTAGACCAAATTCGATGCTGCCACGGGTCCGGAGTTGTTTGAACAGCAGAATTGTCAACATTCAACGATCTTCTGCATTGCGAACAGATTACACTTTCTTGGGCGGTAGGGAGTCATTCGATGTGACCTAATGATGATACTGACTCATTTGATGTAGGCCCCCAATTCTATGCATCGACTGATAAATCCCCGTCAGCACCACAGAATCCTGGATCGGCTCGCTTCAATTACGTGACAATGGCTGAGAGCAAACCGCTGAGGTATGCCGACGTGCGTGGATAGGCAGGCCCCTTCATTACGTGGCATCAATGACTGACGAGAAGCAGATCGGCATCAATCTAGGAGATCCCGTCTTTCGCGGGGTATACCACGGTAAAAAGGCACACGAAGATGATCTCGACGCCGTGATTGAACGAGCCTTGAATGTCGGCTGCACAAAATTCATGGTCACCGGATCAAGCTTGGAAGAGTCTCGACATGCGGTGGAAATCGCAAAGCAATACCGTAGGTGAAACCTTGAGGACGGAGAATTAGTATTCTGTGACTGAAAAACACCCAGCTGGCAAGTGTTACGCGACCGTCGGAATACATCCCTGCTCGACGAAAGACTTCGACCACTATCCAAAAGGGTCTGAGGCATTGATTCAAGACCTTCGAGCACTTGCCATCCAAGCAAAGGACAGTGGACATGCAGTCGCTTTTGGGGAGATCGGTCTAGACTACGATCGGCTCTTTCTATCGCCCAAAGATGTCCAACTCAAGTATTTTGAACTTCAACTCGACCTGGCCGAAGAGCTGCAAATGCCGCTCTTTCTGCACTCAAGGGCATGTAGCGAGGATTTTGAGAGGATTCTCTCGGCACGACTGGACAAACTCCCCAAGCGAGGACTGGTACATAGCTTCACCGGCACTGTGCCCGAGATGGAGTCGTTGTTGAAGCTTGGATTCGATATTGGGATCAACGGCTGCAGCATGAAGACAGAAGAAAACCTGCAGGCGGTCAAGATGGTCCCTCTGGATAGACTACAGATCGAGACAGATGGTCCATGGTGCGAGATCAGAGCGTCACATGCGTCGTCACAGTACCTGAAGGACGGCGGCCCGGCGGTTCCCAAAGCGGTGAAGAAGGAAAAGTGGCAGAAGGGGCTGATGGTCAAGGGTCGCAACGAACCAGCTACCATCATCCAAGTAGCGCATGTGATTGCAAGGGTCAAAGGCGTCTCGGTGGAAGAAGTGTGCGAGGCGGCGTGGAAGAACTCAACCGAGATGTTCGGCCTGGGGATCGGCAACCCCTAGTTAGTCCCGAGACATTGTCGATTTCAGTAGTCGTACCCGTAGATATTAGAGGTCATCTGAGGGAGGGAGGGCACCGAGTAATGGATTTGTGAGGCAACCGTAACGAGGCGAATGTACCTCGTATCGAGTGTTTTGCCTCTTCCAAACGGATCATTTCGGACGCTGATGATGGCGGTGGTGATGAATGATGAAGGGCGCTTAGTCATGGCCGATTTATTTCTCGACGCGTAAAGTGACGTGGCACGATGAGTTCGCGTGGGAAAGCTCTGGAGCAAAGGTTTCTTACCCGTACCCTATTCATATTCGTACCAGCAACTGCCCGGTCGCTACGGAGGCGTGCACAAAATGTAGAGTCAGAACGCTACGCTATCACTAAATCAGTACCAGTGCTGTAATTCGGAAGACCTGACAAAAGACGAGAAGCTTTTCAGTCTTGTGGGTAAGAAGGTGCCTAGCAACAACTATAACCGCCGCGCCAGTCTTAGGCAAATTCCAGGAAAGCCTCACAAGCCCGAGCGGCTCAACTAGATACCATTTACCTGAAAGGCCTGGAAGTCT
This sequence comes from Exophiala spinifera, assembly GCF_000836115.1. NCBI lineage: Eukaryota > Fungi > Ascomycota > Eurotiomycetes > Chaetothyriales > Herpotrichiellaceae > Exophiala > Exophiala spinifera. The sequence continues at coordinate 2,312,567 of NW_015622515.1, forward strand.
GACTTGTTCCTTGAGAAGGTCTTTCAACTTACAGTACCGCTCAAGTTCACAGAGGCTTATCTGGAACAGATGTTTGCTGAGGGGTAGGTTTTACTGATCACTCCCGGGCCTAGATTAATAGTCCCCCTCATGTCTCATATGATGCTCATTGGTCAGTTAAGCTCCTTACAAAACAGAGGGAGCAAACTTCAGAGTTCTGAGTCAGTATGACGAAACGGCTCCTGTTGAGGCGATTCAACAGCAGATTAAAGGATTTTCAGTCAGGGGCAAGTGCCGGCTCCAGAGTCGGACTCGACACAGATCAAGATCTTCGAACGACGGCAGATTGCGGAAGCCGCCATGAGCGACCCGGCGATATTCACTGGTCCCAAGGCATTATCCCGACACATAAAATGTTCCGTCTCGATGATCGCACTGTGTCGACGACGTGAAAGACGATCGACGAGAGAGATACCTTTAGCTAGCGAACAGGATACTCGAGGCCTATCACCGTCACCAACCTTGAAGTGTATATCCCCGTTGACGTATCAGAAACATCAATGTCTTTTCTGCCTGTGCAGTGATCTACCCCAAGAAGATCGGGAGAAACGGTATGCCGGTAAGCACTCACTCCAGCGACACGCCGAACGCTGTCGCCTCCGGCACTTCCAAGAGAAGGACCGAATTCCTTGCCCCGACAATGTGGCTTGCCGTGGAATGGTTTTCGAAGGAAAATCGCATTTCAAGAACCACGCCGTTTCGGTACATCTCTTCATCCTTTGAGTTGTCAAGAAGCTGTAGAGCTCGCAGGTATGTACGTACGATCGATCCTCTGTTGATCATATCTATAACGCAACCTCCCGCCGCCAAATCAGCCTATTGAGTAGCGTTGCATGTGCGCGCATTTTTCCGAGCATACGGTGGCCACTCCCTATAGACCCATTAGTCCCGCCCTCTACGAGACGGCCCTGCTAACGTTCAATCTCCCCTTATGTTAATTTTAAAATGATAGGGGTTGTGACGTGTACTGTTTCAGTGGACCATATTCATCACAGATGATGTGAGTCGAAATACCGGAATAGCTAATGTCTGCGCTCCAAAATCCGCTGTGCTGTTGTTCACAATAGGCTTTCCTTCGCACCGACACCGCTACTACCAATGGTAACAGAGATGTTTACTGCTTTCCTGAAATTTTTGGGTTTTCTTCGCATCATGGCTATGTAAGACGAACTCTTCTCGGCCCACCTCATTGAGACTCACGATCTAAGGAGAGTATCTTACTGAGGAGACGGAAAAGGAAGTCACTGCTTGGTATCAATCCTATGTCTCTTCTGGCACCCTGCATGTGTGTTCTGGCCAAAGGAAGAGCCACGCAGTGTTCTGGTTATGACTGACATTAACGATCTATCGGCCGTTTGCGAGTTCCCGGATAGTCCAAGCAGCTCACTTTAACAGCGTCAATATCTAGCACCTATACCGAACTAGACGCTACTGGCAGAAAGTTGTTGATGCCCATTTGATACTGTGCAAGCAATAGAGTTTGCAGGCTCCTTGCTCAATTGAGATCGTGAACAATCATCCTTAGATGCGTGCATTCTGCGGCTACCACCACTCTGTCCACCCTAGTCCTTCCATCCACATCGGTGGGCGTGCGAATGGACCAAGATTAAGTGGTTGTGCAGAGTCAATTTGGCCGGTGCGCGTACAATTTGTTGGTGCATAGTCCTTCTGACCAACTGCGTTGAACGAGGTGATTGCGTCAATCGGGTATGAGCGCTGAGCGAGGCCCTCCTGCGGCGACAGATTATGATTCGATATCGTTCTTATCTGGTTGATCCCCGTAGTCATCTGTATAGATGGTAGGGGCTCAGGAACATTCTTCAAGCTCAGTCCGTCCGCTGCAATGAGCTCTTGTAAAGGCGGATTCAACTTTTCTCGATATCCGTTCTTCTTGGTTCTCCTTCTCTGCTTATCGTCTTGAAGAGATGATGTCATTTTATGCCTGAGGCCGAGCTGAGCTCTTCTCTCCACATTTATATGTGCTGCTGATATTCTGCCTTGTGTCTTAGACGGGATCGGAGGTGAATCAAGTCTTGGCACCGGTGATGTTACTGTCGCACCATGGGATATGATCGAAATATCTCCCATTTGCCCTGCCATGAGCAACCTGATATGTCTCAGGAGTATTTTCAAAGTTGTAATTGCGCAGGGGGCGATGCCAGATCCTGGACAACTCGCAGAACGACATCGAAAGACGTCAAGAGCTCGTTCCACGCGAAACACGTCTTCGTCCAGCACCGTTTCCCGTCGCAGTCGGGACATGGCCAGCATAAGCGCTGCGCAAAAGAGCCCAAAACATCGCGGCCAGGACGAGACAGCAATGCTTGTGTCAATGTCATATATGTAAGCAAAGGTGTCGCAAACTACTCGCGCCGACTGTAATAGGTTACTAACCATGCTTCTCACTTTGTTGTCGTCTGAGGAGTGAGGGTTTCTCCCTTGGGCGGCTTCCTTATCTCCAGCCGTCGGGGCAACTGAGAAGCATCGAACCAAACCACAGCGAATGATAATCTCAAATAACTGAACCTCAATTTGATGGTCAGCAATAGCAACCAACAACGGAATCGTTTTGTGAGCTCCCTGTTGCAACAGAGGGAGTTGAGCTTGATGTTGAATGACCCGCAGTAAATACTCTTCCAGACTCTGCATATAGGTGTCGTGTGTCTGCGATTCCTCCGATTTGGCAAGTTCCATGGCCTCCAGCACTAATGATGAAAAGTCTCGGATGTTTCGACGGAACGTCTTCTCCTTATCGGGTAGACCCTCGAGCGACGGCTGCGGTATCTCTTTCTGGATAGCTGTGCGTGGTGGCCGGCCTAGCATCAAGCTCAATTGAGCGTCGAGGTCTTTGAGAAGCCACCACATACAACGTGGATACTCCACCAATCCATCAACGGTATCGTCTTGGTTCACTGGACATCATCAGCAACAAACACTTCTACGGGAATGACGACGGCCTGACACCTAATCACTTCATCTATACCAATCAAGCTAGACAGTCCTATCCAGGCCTCTATGACCTTCCCCTCCTCGAGAAGCCGCCGTAGAGACATGAATTCACCATACATGTGGCGAAGAGGATTCGGAAGCTGAATTTTTGAGTCTGGAGAGATGATGAAGCAAAGTCCTCCCGGGCTATTAGACTGCTCGGGACCCATCTTCTGCGGAGGAAGTGTACTATTATCATCTCCTGGATATAGCCCAAAGGTTTGAATGATATTGATCGAGGCAATGGCACTGGGTGAGTCCGCTCTCGCGGATTTCAGCGTTTTGAACTACCAATTACGCGTAAGTCCCCATCAAGAGGTGTAGGCGGAAGAAAATACCACGTCAACGGCCCGAACCAGCGACAAACCCCCGTAGAAAGACAGTGACGGCACAAAAGAATGGTGATCATCATCGATATTGTCATTGCGCCCATGGTCAAGCGACTCCTGTCGTACAGGGCAGGTGGATCCGTCCGGCTGGTTTAGTTCGAACAGGGGCGTCAAAGCAGCCTATCGCGTCAGCCATTCGTCACAATCGCTGAGAGACAGGGACTACCCACCCCATCAGAATAACTGTTTCCTGATGATTCGGCGGTGTAAATACAAGTAGGCCGGCTTCGCTTCCGCTGACATGTCAAACAAGGTATACCACCAGAGCACTTACTATTTTGTTAGTATCATCATTCGTTCGAAGGGTTCGGCTTGGTCACTCAACCTTTGACTTGCTCAGGCGACAGGGTACGCAGGAGTTTTTACGCCGCGGGCCGACTTTTGGCATCTCTGCAGAGGATGAACCAGGTTCACGGGGGGCTGTTATCATATCATCTAGAGGCGGGGTTTAGGGCGTCAATAAGAGGGTTTGCTGCGTGAAGGCAGGTGAAGATTATATCTAGTATCTTTCTTCGGTCGGTGGGCGCGCTACTACATGGGATTTTCTTCGGTGACGAAATGCTGCCGGAAGGTATACATGGTAATCGGAAGCCATTGAAAGCTACCGACAAAAAAAGTTCCTGTGTTGGTGAGCTACGGAAAGCTTGAAATGCACGGCCTTTGGACGCCTGCCTTCCTCTGAGGGCAGCGATTGCTCGAATCGACCTGCACTGGTCTTTCTGCGTGGTGACTTAGGTTCTCGGACTTAGTTTGAGAGGCTCCTGATTCGGTCCATTTTGAGGATATGTGCAGCGCGATGGGCGTGTGAATGATTAGGGTGGGCGATGATCAACCGCTCGCTAGTCAGGGGATGGATTTATGCTCAAGCAGCCAGTCAAGATAGTACTGTATCTTTCCGCTTGTTCATACTCTGAGACCGGATAGTGTAGATCAACCGCGGGAAAGCCTCGACCCGCCGCGAATGGCAAAGCTTCAAAGGCGAAATATTCCAGTTTACGCTTGACTGGCGACAGCCACATCCCGTTGTACGGCCCCCTGCCGAGTTGAAGTCGCTAGCAGACGGTCCTCATTTGCCGTTCGGCCAGCCCCCGAAAACCCAGCACCAATGGGGCGAAGCTCCACCACACACTACATCCGCTGTCCAAGTGGAAAAGTGATTACTACACGCTTGGTAAGTGGTCTAGGCAGCCTAAATCAAAGGTTAATCTGCTGGTCAGGCCTATCGTCGCCTTTGAATGTTCGGTTATTGGATCTTTTTGCTCGTTGCAGTCCAAACGTGAAAGTACAGTATGATATGTCGTTGGCGTTGAACTTACGTGGATCATGCAGGGGGTGCCCCGCAAGGTTGCCGTGATCAGCTTGTTATCGTGATTGAAGATCATCATATCGTAGGGCGATCTGGATTAGCCCGGCCAGGAGCTAGTAGTCACGATCGGTGAGCTGGTCTATTGTACTTATCATTTGCCTAAAGAATGTGCGTGTGAGTATCCCTTCCAGGTAGATCACCACTTTGCATGTCTCCGTGGCAATGCGCGTCAACCGAATGATCCGCGCCCCTAATGCTTTTTCGGAAACTCACAGGTGGTGGGGCAACAGCCAGTTGTCGCAACCATCAAGGCTCGCATGAACCGAGGTTTCTTGGCTGGAAACTACTGTATACCGCAAAGCTTACCGGGTGGTGTCGATACAAAGGGCAAAGAGAGAGCAGACCAAGAGGGGCAGGGTTTGGTGCCTACTCTTTCCAAGCATACGTTCAATGATAAGAAACTCGGGCGCTTCCTCGGAGCAGGCTTGCATAGGTACGTATCCCTTTCTATGGTTGGGGCATAACGGTCAGAGTCGGCAGCAAACACTGGCCGGGGACATATTCCGGGCAATCTATGCTTTATAGGTTGCATCGCGCTCTAGAGGCTTGGGCCAATATCGCAAGCTTGTGGATCGACTCCACTGTCTCAAAATCGTCTTCCCCTAATACACTCTTGCGTAATTCCACGACCTTTTGCATGAGTGAAAGCGCCTCACTGTATCGGTTGTGCTGGCTGTATTCGATTGCTAGCTCATACATCGATTCGATGGTCTCCGGATCATCTTCTCCAAGCTGCTGTCTTCGGATTTCCACCACTTCGCTCATCCGTCGTAACGCTTCTCCATGTTGCCCACTCCCGCTGTAGAACATCGCAAGCTCATGCATGGACTCCAGCGTCTCGCGGTGGTCGCCTCCAAGGATCCGTTTGCGCTGGCTCACCACATAGTCCATGAGGTACAGTGCCTCCTCACATCGCCCAGCGTCGTTGTAATCCACCGCCAGCTCATGCATTGTTGTCAATGTAAGAGGATGGTTGTGTCCTAGTTTCGTTTGTTGTGCTTCCAACAAATTCTCCATGAGCCTAACGGCTTCTGTATGCCGACCAATATCGTTGAACTCAATCGCCAGTTCGTGCAACCATCTCCATGATTCGGCACAGCCAAGAGTGTGTTCAGCCATCTTCGCGAGCTGAGACGGAGTGGATGCTAAACCCTTGCGTCTGGAAGGGTTATCACGGCCGAAGCTGTGTATATTTCAACAATATTGCGGAAGATGCAACAACATTATGCATCGGCTTGTGGCCGGCTAGAAATGGCCCTGTGAAAGATCTCAGACAGTCCGGGAGAGGGTTTCTTTATACAAGTGGGTCATCCAGCAATGCGCCGACAACGCGAAAGGGACATCGACGCAGAGAAAAGCGCGTCGGCACATCAGAGAAACAGCCCCACTGATGTCAAATATGCAGCATAAGTGACTCGGACGTAGCTAGATGGCTCTGGATTCTTTGCAGCGCTCCTGACAGCTCCTTAGCTTGCGCACTTTATCACCACTCATATATTCGCGGTGGACCAAGCGAAGAGTCTCATCAAGTAGAGATCGTGCACTGCCCTAGTTCCCAGGCTAAGTCGAATCTGTTCTGATGTCTGCGGCTTCAGGGTCGACTCTTTCCTCCCACCTTGCACTAAGCTTAGTCCGTTTCCACAGATGCCGGGGTGAGAGTTACCATTGACGTGGCCAAGAACCAGACAAAATATCTCTGTCCGTCCCTTAGACATTGATAAAATTGTAGATCAGTACGAGTCAACGAATTCTTAAAGGCATTGCCACAGTATAGGTAGAGACATTGGCCATTCTCTACACACACATAACCGAATCTGGACATGTTGTTAGATTGTGCCAGGGCGGAGGTCTGCGATGCACGTGACGGTCCATGGATGAGTATCTAATGTGGCTGGGAGGATAAGGCTCCCTGTCTCCTGTTTACCACTGTGTTCTTGGGACATTTGATCCCTAATATGACATCGTACTCGGTCGGCATGATATCATGGTCGACCCATTATCGGTCACGTCTTATTCATAACCACGCCTGGTACCCTGAAGCATAGAATAAAGGGAGAAAAAAGCGAACGTACGAAGGAGCCAAGCTGGTTACGGAGCGTAGAAGATACTCTACTGCTCTTTCGATAATCCCAAAAACGATCGAATTCAGAGATCAAGGTAGACCGTGGTCGTTGCTCTAGACTCTGCTGTCTCACTAAAGATTGCCCTGCAAACTCGAGGAGAGATGCTATGGTCTTTTACGTGAACGCCGCGTGAACTTTCTTGGCCAGATTGACGAGATTTGGCCTAGAAGCCAGGAAGAGGGCAAAGCAAAAATTGGAAGGCGAAAGATATGGTTTCTGGTTGTGGTTGCTAATTTGAGGAGGAGCCCGGTGATAGACGTAGAGTGCCAGCCTCAATCTATGACTCAAGACGTTGAAGAGAACATACAAATCACTGTGTGTAATGTCAAGTGAATAACCTGAATACCAGGGCTCGTCAGCGCTCTGGTGGCATTCGTCTAATGTTGTGACGGTTCAAGCATCGAGAGCATGTGCTCACTATCCCAATATCTCGACACAGCTTCGCGTGCCATTTGTTTTGTAGCTCTAGCATTGCCCTGTGATAGTGGTGAATTCGGCTAAGAGTCAAGTTATAGCTGTCCGGCTAGCTCTGGATATAGTGCCACATCCGACGCAAGGAGAGCTCCAAGATGCGGAAAATCATAGGCTCGATGCAGCCACTCTCAGTATTAGGCAATCTGAATGGCCTTCCGGGTCGTGATCTTCATGGTAGGGGACATTATTGGGCGCATGCCGAATGGGAGCTTAGAGGGCAACTCATTTCCATAGGGGTAAAGTGGCGAAGGGTAGGAAGTTTGTGAAATGTCACTCGAAGTTAAGCAGCACGGCAACTACCTTGGCAGCCTTCACTTAACCTTAGATTACTACAGTGCTGATAATGTGCAGAGTGACTCCACTGGATGTTGACTTTACCAGATTATTAACTAATGAATATCTTAAGTGAAATCAATGACCAAGCTTATAACTATTATAACAGGGATAGAGAGGGAAGCACCAGGTGCACAGGGCTGTCATCAATCAAGCAACATGAGTCGGGAGATAAGAGGTGTTGAACTAGGCTGTGTTGCGGGCGCTGTGAGCACTGTCTTTACAGCACAACGCAGGTTGCAGGGAAAATTTCCGCCGAATTTGGCGGCCTGCGCCGCCGCTTTTGAAGGGTTTCTTCCCTCGATGCCAAGACCAGGTCCCCTGCATGCTCCCCACCCTTCGCCATGTCTCAGTCTATCGACATCATCCCCCCTTCCGTTTCTCACGCTGAGCTGTTCCATGCACCACGCGAACATGCAACCATCGATGGGGACCAGAAATAGTCCCCCTTTAGCACCAGCAAGCGAGCTATCCCGCTCTTCGAGAACGAGAGTCGCCTTCGACTTCTCTACCCTGACCATGACATCTCGAGGACCCGACGAGGATGGTCCCTTTCTAAGATTTCCTAAAACCATAGCGAGAAACTTTGTTAATTAACGCAGACCTATTTCCCTCCGTTCATAAATTTCAGCGACTCTCCCCAAACTTTTGATGTCTAGAGCCGACGTCGAGAAGTCTAATCAATTTACTGCCTATGACTAATTTCCCTTCTGACCTTCTCTTGCTTGTCAGTGGCGGGCTCGTATTATCTACTTCCCTGAGATAGTATAGTTGTATAACCTTAGAGACAAGCTGCTCAGTATTCGGCCGAGCACTATCGACAATATCGCCAACAACTCGCCGAGAAGGGTACTATGAAGAAGTCATATACAGACTCCACGAAGGAAAATATTTGGGGAGTGATGAAGAAGTGGACATGGTAAGTGGGATGCAGTCTATAGGGCACCTAGAGAGAGAAGACATTACTGACAATCTAACCAGTCATTGTGAGTTGCTAGGAGAAGACAGACTTCGCTTCCTTATACACACCAGTAAAGAAGACATTATGATCTTTCTTAAATAGATATTGAACTTTTATACTAAAGTCTAGAAAAGAAGTACTTTAGATAAATACTAAAGAGTGTGATGTATACTATACCGCAAGTCGATTAGAAAGAGTTTACATGCTAAAGTTATAGAGGAGATCCATAACATAAAAAGAAAGTTAAGTTTATTGCTCTAGAGTAATTAACTAATCTGGGATAGTATATCGATGGATACCTAATCATTGAGTATAATCTCGATATATCCGTGCGAGAAAAGCTAGTCATGAACGTTGACGATGTGTATCTTGTTCTTCATTATCTCTAGGTTCTAAATATATCAGTCTTTCTAGACAAATAACAACGACTCTAGCTCGCTTTCTTAATTCTTCTTTCCGTGTACATAGTAATAAGACTAGGCGCTTTAGTGTATAAAGCGACTAATTTAAGTAAGTAAAGAGAGCACTACCTTGGATAGGAAAATAATGAGCATAATAACAACAAGAAAATAGATCTAGATTGAAAAGATATCAAGACTCTCTACTATAAGGATATAACACTTCTGATACTTTCGAATTCAGAGAGAAAGCGAGATCTTCTCGCAATGGAGGTCACTCTAAAGTACACCAAAGAATGAAAGAAAAGACTGAATCCGTAAGTACCTTATAAGATTTCATGTATTTAGCACTTACTCTATTGACTTTTTAACAGAAAAACCTATATCTTTACTGAGGTTAATACTCTTGTTTTCGATGCAATCCTTCTCATAATTACTATCGCTATTCTCGACAATGCTTTCGAGTCTAAGGTGATGTCAATAGAGGATATCTTGCGGATTCGAGTCTGTTCGCCAAGATGTAGTTTGGAATTCAGATAGTGTGTGTAGATAATAAAGAGTTTAATCTTTTGTCAAGCTAAGCGCACTTTCACTAGTATTTAAATATCGCCTATAAAAGTGTTATATTACTATATCTATCTCTATGTTACGTTTCGCTCCACCAGGGGTGTCACTGCACGTATCGTTCCTTGATAAGTGAGAAGTATAGGAGGCGAGGTCGCTGAGAATGGAGTACTTGAGCGAGTACTAAAGCGAAGTGATCACAGTCCAAAACGTATAGGTATGATCGTGAACGAAGTTGACTATATAGTAAAGCTATGAAATGACCGTGTATATATATTCCTGCGTGCTCAGCGTTACTCAGTATTGCTCAGTGCTGCTTAGTCCTAAGCGTACTGATCCCTACTGATCCACACTAAGCGAGGTTACCTGGTATCCACGTGACTATCCGCACCGTGATCTCTGTCCCGTGGCTTACCCTCAAGTAACCTGCCTCTTAAGTGATTTGCTGTCGTCACAGCTTTGTATGCAGCTTACTCGCAGGCCTGGTTCGTAACACTTTCCCCCTTCTAAATTCGTTTGTTGTCTATAACATACATAAGATAAGCGCTTCCCCTTGTCCCTCCTCGTTTCTTTTCTCATGGCTGACTATGCCTTAGTTTCGCGTGTCAAAAAGTAGCTGTTTCTTCACTTCTCATCGTTATATTATAGTTGTCTAAATAGAGACCCTAGGTCGCCAAAGATTCGCAATGAGTCGTTACACTTCTTGTTAAAACTTAGATTTATTGTGCTTTATATTGAATGGCTATATAAAGTGCTCTTTATGCACTAAAAAGAGAGTGAAAGAATGTGATAGAACTTTCTTAGCTAAGAAGTTTAATATATTAACTACGTAATATAATCGCCTAATTAAGGTGTCTTAGCGTAAGAATAAAGAGATTTAATGTATATTAGTTAAGGCTACACGAATATAACTAGCCCTTTTCAAAGCCAACGCTAAGCGCGAGCGTCTCTAGCGTGAGGCCGATAATTTATTAGAAAAATAAAAGAAAATATTAGTGTAAGAGCTAGAGTTCTTAGACGAATTAGACCACATTAATTCTTCTTCTATAGTGTTGTCCACTATTTTTATGAGAATAAATAATGCCTAATTAGAGCAAATATTTAAACTAAAGCCTAAGTCTATATTTAATTTTCTTGGCCTTATTCTCATTAATTATCCGTTATAGACATCATATACTGTTAGTGAGCTATTTTCTCCGTTTCTCTCTCTGATATCGCCTGATCATGTCGCTTGGGAGATATTTCGTTGGTTTCTAAGTGTTTTCCTTATATCTATATCCTAACCACTTCGTTAAATAGAGTCATCATTCCTTCTCGATCTTAATGTTCAAGATGGTCTTTATATTATACATTGGTTATTGAGTTTCTTTATATATCAGCACCGATTCTAGTTTAGTGTTTAGTGGTGCTTTTTTAAGAAGCGACTTATGGAAAACTGGATAAATATTTATCTCTTTCGATAATTCCAATTTAAAGTTCACTAGTTTAAGTTTCCTTTTAATTTTATAAGGTCCAATCTTGATATAATCTAGTTTATTAAATAGTCATTATATTTTAATGTTTTTTTAGAGAAGATACACTATCTTCTCTTTTTTAAAGTTTAGTCCCTCAAATCTTCGTTTATTTAAATTTTTAACTGTTTTTTATGATATTTTCTTAAGTTCTTCCTTTAAAAGTTTATATAGTGATTATAATTTCTTAACTAAAATTGCTGTTTTTTCTGTAATTAGTTTAATGTCTTTAGTATTTTTATCTATTCTTAAGTGAAACTTATGATTTACGTAAAATAATGATATTTCTATTATTGCTACTTTATTATTAAATATAAACTATACTATAGATAGTAGTTATATCTAGTTGTTTTGCTAGAAATTAATATAACACTATAAATACTGTTTTAGCGTTTAATTTATTCTTTTTATCTGTCTATCGCTCTATAGATAAAAAGCTATTAATAGCTTTTAATGAACTTCTATAAGGTTCATTAACGATTATTAAAACTGCGATATAAACAGCTTATCTTGGTCTAAGCGTATTTCTTTCGATATTTTATATCGACTAAAAATGTCCTTATATAGTGTGTATACTAAGTCTTTAGCTATTAATGACTCCTTATATAGGATAAATTCTATATATTTGATTAGGATATCGTTTATCACAAGTATACTATCGAATTCTATATCCGTAAGAGATTTTTTAGACTTTAGTAGCTTTGTGATAAAATCTAATGTGATAATGTGTTACGCCTTCTCTAGTATCATTAGTGTTTAGAGTAATCTATAGAGTTTATATCTCGCGTGCTTTACTTTATAGTATATATCGCAGTTCTTAATGTATTCTACTATATCTTTTTTGACCCCCTTTTAGGTAAAGTCCCTCGTGACTAATTCGAGTGTCTTCTTAATACCTAGATATCCTGCTAACTTATTATTATGTCGTCCTTTAATGATTTCTTTCTTTTGCTCTTCTATTAGCTCGATATCAATAAGAGCCAGTATCTTTATCTTAAGTGTTATATAGATTAAGGCGCTATCTTTTTCCTTGAGTACTGCTATGGGCTTTGGTTTAATGTTTTCTATATAATTTAGCTATTTACTAAGCGTATCTATCACAGTATTTTCTTTTCCTTGAACGTAATATATCTTGAAGTTATATAATACTAACATTTTAGCCTACTAAATCTATCTATAGTTAAGTTCTTTTATAATTATTTAGTATAATAGATTCTTATGATTAATATAAATCTAAACTTAATACTTAGCGTCTTTAAGATATACTCTTTATTTCTTGAGACATACCACGATAATAAGTAGTTCCTTATTATAAATATTATAATTTAACTTTAGCCCTATTATTCTCTTTAAGAAGTATATAATCATTCGGATCTTACTATCTAGTCCTTTTTACGTGAGGCGAGCTTCAATCACTTCATTCGATATATTTATCTCTACCTAGTATTTCAGCTTAGAGTCAAATATCGTAAGTATTAACGCCATTATAATAGCTTCTTTAAGACGTTTAAATACCTTTCTGCATTCTGGTCCGAACTTGAACGGGACATTCTTCTTGATAAGGTTTATTAGAGGCGCTGTGATCTTCGAAAATCCCTTAATAAATCTTTAGTAATAGTTAAGTAGTTTAACAAAAGACTACACTTCCATGATATTCTTAGGTTCTAATTAGTCCTTAATTAGCGCTATCTTGTCGAGATTCACTTTAATACCTTTATTGAATATAATATAGCCTAGAAATCGAATCCATTTCTTGTGAAATTTATACTTATTAAGTTTTAATAATAGGTCTTTTTCCTAAAGTTTTCTTAGAACCTTTTAAATATATTATATATATTCCTTATATATTTTCGAGAATATAAGTATATTATTTAAGTATATAATTATAAAGTTATCGAGATATTCTCGTAACGTGTTATTAATTAGTTTCTAGAAGAATATTAAGATATTAATTAATTTAAACGATATAACATAATATTTATATAATCTAAAGCTAGTTTTGAAAGCCGTTATTTATTCATAACCTTTCTTTATCTATACTCAATAGTAAGCGTTCTATATATTAAGCGCGATAAAGTATTTTGCACTAAGGAGTTTATTTTATAGCTCCTTAATCAAGGGTAGTGAGTACTAATTCTTTCTAGTGATTGTATTGAGTGATTAAAAATCAATATATAGTTAAAGAGATTTATTCTTTTTTAGGGCGAACAGTATATTATGTGCTATAAATAACTTAGATAGTTAAATAAAGCTTTTCTTTAAGTGAGTCTTTATATACTCCTTAAGAAAGCTTTCTTTCTTTAAAAATAAGAGTTAAAGCTAACTATTATGCTTCGGTACTTTCCTTTCTTTAAGCGTTATTTTATGGTTTTATAGCTTATGCCCTAATAGCGCGACTATACTTTCTCTTTCTTTAAAGATATCTACGAAGTCCTTATATTTCTTAGATAGACTTTTCTCTTGTATTTCGTTTAAGGCTCTTCTCCTAGATTATATTTATATCGCCCTTTATAGGGGTACAATAAAAGTTAATTATTTCTTTCTTTTTATCTTCTTATAACTATAATTTAAGAAGAACAAGATTCCTTCTTTTTAGTCTATTACTAGCGAGTATTCTTTTAGCCACTTTATCTCTAGAATGATATTATACTTAATCAACATTATATTAAGCTTAATCTACTCTCTATACTCTTTAATCTCTAGATAGGCGTCACGAATTTCCTGTTATATCCATTCGCTATTATACTCTCCTAGTGTCCCGTTTATCATAAAGACCGAGTATAGATTCTTTTTTCTTTGCTTGTTTAGTTTCGCTACTGTTTTTGGTGACACGTAGTCTTGACTTGCTTCACTATTAATTATTACTTAGACAGGCTTATTAGCTAGTCTGGCGCTGAAGACTAATAACGTTAAACACTGAGTCTATATCATGTTAATATAGCGTTTCCGAGGCTTTTTTCTGTTGCGCGGGACCTTTCGCCTCATGATAGGTTCTCCGCCTAGTTTTTTGACACGTCGTTTATGATTATATCTTTGCTTCCGAAAACATATAGAAGCACCTTAATTGGTGGTTTGATTATATCCTTCATTGTGAGATGTGTGTATATCCTGGGTGTATAGATACACATTATGTTAATACACTATTTTTTGGCTAGTATGAGGACTTTATCCTTTTCGCTTATTTCGGGGTCGAACTTTAGATGATAATATGATGCTTTGTTTAGGCAGTTTATCCGCTTATATTTTACTGGTCTCTAAAACGGGGTTAAGAACTAGAGATATATTTTAGTTATCTTGATAACGACAAACTTAAATAAGTTATTCTCATTAAATTCTTTAGAGGTATTAATTATTATAAGATCTTTTAACTTATATAGTAAGTAGTGTGTTTCGCTTCTAATTATATTATATATATATTCTTCTTTATGCGGACACTATTTATTATGATATAAGTATAAAGTCATAAAAACCTAGTAAGTATTTAGGTTAATATAGAGACTATATCTTTAAACCTCTTTTGCTATCTAAACTTAATGATATATTCTTATAACTATAATGTTTCTTGTTCTCTCTCCTTCAATGTAGTGTCTCGTTATGTCTTGATTAATCTCTTCTAAGGTTAAATCATCACGTTCTTTGAATAGGAAGAAGTAAAGTTCTTCGGTATTAGTTTAATATATATAAGGAGCTAGGCCTAGACACTTAAAGTATTACTATATAGATATCGGTCTCTTTTTCTTCTGCTTCTGAGCATAGTTTAGCTTAAGCTTATTATTAACTATATATATCTTAAGTACTCTTTTCTTGTAGTAGATTTAGTTCGGCGTCTTAATAATCGCGTGATAGTACCCATAAAACAATACGATATCATATTTAGGCTTAAAGTCGCTCGAGTCTAGTTCTTCGCCGAATATAAAATTATAATGGTTCTCCCCTAGTATATTATATATATAAGTAGATTCTTTATATATTCCTTTATATTTTATCATAAATACTAGGTCTTCCTTATCCCTTGGACTTCCTTTAGGATCGAATCTTTTATATTCTATAGCGTAACCTCTTCTATATACTTAGATATATAGTATATTCTTTTAGTACTTCATTATAAGTATTATTACACTACTATAATTAGTAATTATTCTATATTTTTCTTCGTGTTATGTCTCTATTATTAGCGTAGCCACTCTCTAGACGTCAAACTCTACCCAAACAAATATTTCGTCTTCTTCTTGGTCACTAAGTTCGTTATTTTCCTTATTGAAGTTGTCGTTAAATAGAAAATAATAGATTATAGATATTCCTTATATATTATATATATATAGATAAGACCTCTTAATATAGTTAGGTTCTTAATAGATATATATAATGAGAATATACTCTATTGACTGTTTTCCCTAATATAGACTTAAGAAGATCCTATTCTCTCTTTTAATCTAATAATGTGTTTATATTATCACTAGTGTTTCCGCTCTACTTATAAAATCATAAGTGCTTATAACTTCCCAGTTTATCTAGCTCGGAGTTCACTCCCGTAATAATTTGAATAGAAACTAGTATTGTTCTTCTTCTATTAGGTGAATATAGGGTTCCTTAAAACTACATTACCAGAAGCACCTTTCCAGCCTCAGTGATATCTAGTCTTGCTTAACATTAGTGTGTAGACTAAATATGGCCTCATTAATACTATATTCCTAATGATAAGTCTTGATTCGTGCAAATCTATATTCGACGCTAATTATTTTATATAGTGATAATCTTGCTTCCACTATAGCCACTGTTTTAGGCTCTTTCTAGTTAACTTCCTTTCTCTTAGATTTTTTGCTTTAACGATTCTTGCGCTTCCTTTCATAAAGAAACTATTCTGCACTCTGCTTATTAGAGTGATAAATAGAGTAGTTATTATTATGATAGACTATTTATAATAAGTTTATATATTTTAGTCGCTCTTTATCGATCTTTCGTGTTATAACTATTTTATTCTATTAATCTTGACTAGAATAGATTTCTACAGTGTTGATAATCTCTTTATTATTAATTATTAACAATAATATCGAAGTCACTCTCTCTATCTAGGTTTCTTCAAAATTCTCCTTCTATACTTTCTCGACGCGACTAGCCTATTCTGAGTTGTCTTCCTTAAGGCCATCTAGATATACCTTCATTATTTATTATCTTTTAGGTTCTAGGCTTCTTAATCCTCGAATCTATTCTTTACTCTTAAGTCTTAAGCGCTCGAGTTCTTTCTCAATTAAAGTGTCGGCCTTTTCTTCTTCAATATCGGCTTTAATTATATACAGTTCCACGGGCTTTATACCGTATTTATTAGCCCTATATCTCGGATTTCTATAGTTATAGCACAGGTTTTCCTTTTTATGTTGTTCTCGCTTTCTATTAAATAGCCCCTTGCGTTGAATCTTGTCTTTTAGTTATGAGGACCGGCCTCGTTTAATAACATTAAGATCCATTAGATCACTATAAGACTAATAGTTAGTGCGCTTACCCTTATAGTACGCGCCACCCATCTTTCTATAGTATCCTTTCTTCTTTAATTCTAACTTATATAGCTAGTTATTAATTTCGATGACTTTATTAATCAATCCCTAATATATATTAAGTCTCTTCAGTCCTAACTCCTTTTTAATGTTATTCTTTAAGTCTATATAGAAAGCAATAATAAGTATATTATTATCTCAGTCCAATTTAGCCTAAAGCCTTTTAAATAGGGTATAGTACTGCGTAGCTAACCCCTTCTACTTAAGTTGATAGATTTATTAGGTCACGGTCTATTTCTCTCTTAAAGTTCTAAATATTTATTTAAGTCGTTCTATAAATATCGCGAAGTTAGAGAAAATGGCAATAATTTCCGGGTTCTTTTATTCTTTAAAGAATATTATATAGTCTATTATGATAAGTTCAAACTAATAAAAGACTAATCCCCTTATATAAAGTCCCGTAAATAAAACCTTATCTTCATGAATAATATATCTAGTGCAGTTTAACTTGAAAGTCGCGATAAGTTAAGTAACGAATAGTCCTAACTTCTTACGAGATCTATAGAATATGTTAACCTTGATATTATCCTTACCGTGATTACCATAGTTATTATAGTTGAAGGTGACAGTAAAGATAGATTCTGATATAGGTGCACCTAGCGCAGCGGACTAAACCGACCCAGTAAGGAATAATAAGCGAATAAAAGCTTTAGAGCTAAATATCGTGTTAAATACTTCTAATCAAGTGATAGTTAAAGTGTTACGTTTCGCTTCACTAGGGATATCACTATATATATCATTCCTTAATAAGTGAGAAGTATAGAAAGCGAGATCACTGAGAACGGAGTACTTAAGTGAGTACTAAAGCGAAGTAATCATAGTCTAAAATGTATAGATATAATTATAAACAAAGTTGACTACGTAATAAAGCTATAAAATAACTGTATATATATATTTCTATATACTTAGCGTTGCTTAGTATTACTTAGTGCTACTTAGTCTTAAGCGTATTAATCCCTACTGATCCACACTAAGCGAGGTTACTTGGTATCCACATAACTGTCCGCACCGTGACCTCTATCTTGTGGCTTGCCCTTGAGTAACCTGCCTCTTAAGTGATTTACTGTTGTCACAGCTTTATATATAGTCTACTCATAAACCTAGTTTATAATACTTTCTCCCTTCTAAATTCATTTATTGTTCGCAATATATATAAGGTAAGCGCTTCCCCTTATCCCCTCTCGTTTCTTTTCTTATAGCTAACCATATCTTAGTTTCGCGTATCGAAAAGTAGCTGTTTCTCCACTTCCCGTCGTTATATCGTAGTTATTCGAATGAAGACCCTAAGTCACTAAAGATTCACAATAAGTCGCTATATCCTTTATCAAAACTTAGATTCATTATGCTTTATATTAAATAGCTATATAAAGTGCTTTTTATACACTAAAAAGAGAGTAAAAGAATATAATGAGACTTTCTTAGCTAAGGAGTTTAATGCGTTAATTACACAATATAATTGTCTAATTAAGGCGTCCCGATATAAGGGTGAAGAGATTTAGTGTATATTAGTCGAGACTATATAAATATAACTAACCCTTTTTAAAGCTAATATTAAGCGCGAGCGTCTTTAGTGTGAGGTTAATAATTTATTGAAAAAATAGAAGAAAATGTTGGTGTAAGAGCTAGAGTTCTTAAATAAATTAGATCACATTAATTCTTCTTCTATAGCGTTATTCACCATTTTTATGAAAATAGACAATACTTAACTAAAGTAAATATTTAAATTGAAGCCTAAGTCTATATCCGATTTTCTTAGCTCTATTCTTATTGATTATCCGTTATAGACATCGCACATTATTAATAAGCCGTTTTCTCTATTTCTTCCTCTGGTACCGCTTAATTATGTCGCTTAAAAGATATTTCATTGATTCCTAAGTGTTTTCCTTATATCTATATTCTAATCACTTCGTTAGATAGAGCCACTATTCCTTCTTAATCTTAATATCCAAGATAGCCTCTATATTATACATTAATTATTAGGTTTCTTTATATATCAGCACCGATCCTGATTTAGTGTTTAGTGGTGCTTTCTCAAGAAGCGACTTATAAAAAACTAGATAAATATTTATCTCTTTCAATAGTTTCAATTTAAAGTTCACTAATTCAAGTTTCCTTTTGATCTTATAAGGTCTAATCTTGATGTGATCTAGTTTATTAAATAGTTATTATATTTTAATATTTTTTTTAGAGAAGATATATTGTCTTCTCTTCTTTAAAGTTTAATCTCTTAAATCTTTATTTATTTAAATTTTTAACTATTTTTTATAATATTTTCTTAAGTTCTTTCTTTAAGAGTTTATATAATGATTATAATTTCTTAACCAAAATTACTACCTTTTCTGTAATTAGTTTAATATCTCTAGTATTCTTATCTATTTTTAAGTGAAACCCGTGATTTATATAGAATAATAATATTTTTGTTGCTACTACTTTATTGTTAAATGTAAACTATGCTATAAGTAGTAGCTATATCTAGTTATTCTACTGAAAATTGACATAACACCGTAAATACTATTTTAGCGTTTGATTTATTCTTTTTGTCTGCTTATCACTCTATAGATGAAAAGCTATTAATAATTTTTAGTGGACTCTCGTGAGGTCCATTAACAATTACCAAAACTATAATATAAATAGCTTATCTCGGTTCGAGCGTATTTCTTTCGGCATCTTATATTGACTAAAAATGTCCTTATATAGCGCGTATACTAAGTCTTTAGCTGTTAATAACTCTTTATATAGAATAAATTCTATATATTTAGTTAGAATATTGTTTACTATAAATATACTATCGAATTCTATATTTATAAGGGGTTCTTTAAACTTTAGTAGCTTTATAATGAAATTCAATGCGATGATGTGCCATGTCTTCTCTAGTATTATTAGTGTTTAGAGTAATCTGTAGAGCTTATATCTCGCGTACTTTACTTTATAATATATATCGCAGTTCTTGATATATTCTGCTATGTCTTTCCTAACCCCCTTCTAGATAAAGTCCCTCATAACTAATTCGAGTGTCTTCTCAATACCTAAATATCTTGCTAACTTATCATTATATTATCCTTTAATGATTTCTTTCTTTTGCTCTTTTGTTAGCTTAATATCAATAAAAGCCAGCACCTCTATCTTAGGTATTACGTAAATTAAGGCGCCATCTTTTTCCTTGAGTACTATTATGAGCTCTAGTTTAATGTTTTCTATATAATTTAGCTATTTATTAAACGCGTTTACTATAGTATTTTCTTTTCCTTAAATATAATATATCTTAAAGTTATATAGTGCCAATATTTCGGCCCACCGAACTTGTTTACGATTAAGTTCTTTTATGGTTATTCAGTATAATAGATTCTTATAGTTAATATAGATCTAAACTTAATACTTAGCGCCTTCAAGATATACTTTTCATTCCTTGAGATATATCATGATAGCGAGTAGTTCCTTATCGTGAATATTATAATTCAACTCCGGCCTTGTCATTCTCTTTAAGAAGTACGCGATTATTTAGGTCTTATTATCTGGCCCTTTTTGCGTGAGGTGGGCTTTAATCGCTCTATCCAATATATCTATCTTTATCTAGTATTTCAGCTTAGGGTTAAATATCGTAAGTACTGATGTCATTATAATGGTTTCTTTAAGGCGTTTAAATATCTTTCTATATTCTAATCTAAACTTAAACGAAACATCCTTCTTAATAAGATTTATTAGAGGCGCTACGATCTTCGAAAATCCCTTAATAAATCTTCGATAATAGTTAAATAGTCTAATAAAAGACTATACTTTCGTAACATTCTTAAGTTCTAACTAGTCCTTAATTAGTGCTATCTTGTCAAGGTTCACTTCGATATCTTTATTGAATATAATGTGGCCTAGAAATTAAATCTATTTCTTATGGAATTTATACTTACTAAGTTTTAACGATAAATCTTTTTCCTAAAGTTTTCTCAAAATCTTTCGAATATATCGTATATATTCCTTATACGTTTTTGAGAATATAAGTATATTATCCAAGTATATAACTGCGAAGTCATCAAGATATTCTTGTAGCGTGTTATTAATTAGTTCCTAAAAGAATATCGAAGTATTAATCAATTTAAACGATATAACACAATATTTATATAACTTAAAGCTGGTTTTAAAAGTCGTTATTTATTTATGGTCTTCCTTTATCCGTACTCGATAGTAGGTGTCTTATATATTAAGCGCGATAAAGTATTTTACACTAAGAAGTCTATCCTATAGCTTCTTAATTAAGAATAGTGAGTATTGATTCTTTTTGATGATCGTATTAAATGGTCAGAAATCAATACATGGTTAAAGAGATCTATCCTTTTTTGGGGCGAATAATATATTGTGTACTATAGATAACTTAAATAGTCGAATAAAGTCTTTCTTTAAGTGAGTCTCTATATACTTCTTAAGAAAGCTTTCTTTCTTTAGGAATAAGGGTCAAAGCCAATCATTATACTTTAACACTTTCCCTTCTTCAAGCGTTATTTCATGGTTTTATAGCTTATACCCTAGTAGCGCGACTATATTTTCTCTTTCTTTAAAGATATCTATAAAGTCTTTATATTCTTTAGATAGGCTTTCCTCTTATATTTTATTTAAGGCTCTTCTTCTAGGTTATATCTATATCGCTCTTTATAGAGATACAATAAAAGTTAATTATTTCTTTCTCTTTATCTTCTCGTGACTGTAATTTAGGAAGGATAAGGTTTCTTCTTTTTAGTTTATTACTAGCGAGTATTCTTTTAGCCACTTTATCTCTAGAATAATATCATACTTAATCGGCATCACATTAAGCTTAATCTACTCTCTATACTCTCTAATCTCTAGATAAATATCGCGAATTTTCTGTTGTATTTATTCACTATTATACTCTTCTAGTGTCTTATCTACTATAAAGACTAGGTATAAATTCTTTTTTCTTTGCTTATTCAGTTTCGCTACTGTTTTTAGTAACACGTAGTCTTGGCTTACTTCACTATTAATCATTACTTAGATAGACTTATTAGCTAGTCTAGTGCTAAAGACCAATAACGTTAAACACTAAGTCTATACTATATTAATATAGCGTTTCCAAGGTTTTTTTCTGTTGCATAGAATCTTCCGCCTCATAATAAGTTCTTCGCCTAGTTTTTTGGCACGTTATTTATGGTTATATCTCTGCTTTTAAAAATATATAGGAGTACCTTGATTAGTGGTTTGATCACATCCTTTATCATAAGATATACATGTATCCTGGGTGTATAGGTGCACATTATATCAGTACACCATTTTTTGGCTAGCATAAGAACTTTATCCTTTTCGCTTATTTCGAGGTTAAACTTTAAGTGATAATGTGATGCTCTATTTAGGTAGTTTATTCGCTTATATTTTACTAGCCTCTAAAACGGGGTTAAGAACTAGAGATATATTTTAGTTATCTTGATAACAATAAACTTAAACGAGTTATTCTCATTAAATTCTTTAAAGATACTAATTACCATAAAATCTTTTAACTTATATAGTAAATAATATATTTTATTTCTAATTACATTATATATATATTCTTCTTTATATAGACACTATTTATTATAATATAAATATAAGATTATAGAAACCTAATAAGTATTTAGGTTAGTGTAGAGACTATATCTCTAGACCCCTTCTACTATTTAAACCTAATAATATATTCTTATAACCATAATATCTCTCGTCCTCTCTTCTTTAATATAGTGTCTCGCCATATCTTGATCGATCTCTTCTGAGATTAGATCATCACGTTCTTTGAATAAGAAGAAGTAGAGTTCTTCGGTATTAATCTAATATATATAAGGAGCTAGGTCTAGGTACCTAAAGTATCATTATATAGATATCGGCCTCTTTTTTTTTTGCTCTTAAGTATAGTTCAGCTTAAGCTCGTTGTTAATTATATATATCTCGAGTACTCCTTTCTTGTAGTAGATCTAGTTTAGCGTCTTGATAACTATATAATAATACTTATAAAATAACATGATATCACACTTAGACTTAGAGTCGCTTGAGTTCGGTTCTTCGCCGAATATAAAATCATAATAATTCTTCCCTAATATATTGTGTATATAAGTAGGTTCTTTATATATTTCTTTATATTTTATCATAGATACTAAGTCTTTCTTGTCTCTCAGACTTTCTTTAGAATTAAATCTTTTATATTTCGTGACGTAACCTCTCCTATACACTTAAGTGCATAGTATATTCTTTTAATACTTCATTATGAGTACTACTACATTGCTATAATTAGTAATTATTCTATATTTTTCTTTGTGTTGTGTCTCTATTATTAGCGCAGCCACTCTTTAGGTGTTAAACTCTATCCAGACAAATATTTTATCTTCTTCTTGATCGTTAAGTTCATTATTTTCCTTATTGAAGTTATCATTAAATGAAAAATAATGAATTATAAGCATTCTCTATATATTATATATATATAGACAAGACCCCCCAATATAGTTAGGTTCTTAATAAATATATATAATAAGGATATACTCTATTAACTATTTTCCCTGATATAGGCTTAAGAAGGTCTTATCCCCTCTTCTAGTTTAATAATATATTTATATTATTACTAGCGTTTCCACTCTACTTATAAGATTATAGATACTTATAACTTCTTAATTTATCTAACTTAGAGTCCACTTTCGTAATAATTTGAACGGAAACTAGTATTATTCTTCTTCTGCTAGATAAATATAGGGTTCCTTAAAACTGTATTGCTAAAAGTATCTTTTCAGCCTTAGTGATATTTAGTCTTGCTTGACATTAATGTATAAGCTAAACACGGCCCCGTTAGTGCTATATTCTTAATAACGAGTCCTAATCCGTGTAAATCTATATTCAACACTAATTATTTCGTATAGTGATAATTTTACTTCTATTATAGCCACTATTTTAGGCTCTTCTCAGTCAACTTTCTTTCTCTTAAATTTTTTGCTTCGACGATTTTTACGCTTCCTTTTATGAGGGAACTATTCTGCACCCTACTTGTTAAAGTGATAAATAAGATAATTATTATCATGATAGGCTATCCATAATAAGTTCACGTGTTTTGGCCACTTTTTATTAGTCTTTTATATTATAACTATTTTATTCTACTAACCTCAACTAGAATAGATTCCTATGATATCGATAACCTCTTCACTATTAATCATTAATAATAATACTAAAGTCGCTCTCTCTGTCTAGATTCCTTCGGAATTCCCCTTTTATGTTTCCTCGACACGGCTAGTCTGTTTTGAGTTGTCTTCCTTAAGGCTATCTAGATATATCTTTATTATTTATTGTCTTTTAGGTTTTAGGCTTCTCAATCCTTAGATCTATTCTTTACTCTCAAGTCTTAGGCGCTTAAGTTCTTTCTTAATTAGAGTGTCGACCTTTTCTTCTTCAATACCAGCTTTAATTATATATAGTTCTACGGGCTTTATACTATATTTATTAGCCTTATATCCCGAATTTCTATAGTTGTAGTATAGATTTTTCTTTTTGCGTTGTTCTCGCTCTCTATTAAATAGCCCCTTATATTAAATCTTGCCTTTCGGTCATGAGGATCGGCCTCGTTCAATAATATCAAGGTTCATTAGATCACCATAAGACTAGTAGTTAGTGCGCTTACCCTTATAGTACGCGTCACCCGTCTTTCCATGGTATTCTTTCTTCTTTAATCCTAACTTGTATAGCTAGTTATTAATTTCGATAGCTTTATTAATCAATCCCTAATATATATCAAGCCTCTTCGATCCTAACTCCTTTTTAATATTGTCCTTTAAGTCTATATAGAAGGCAACGACGAGCACGTTATTATCCCAGTCTAGTTTGGCCTGAAGCCTTTTAAATAGGGCATAGTACTACGTAGCTAACCCCTTCTACTTAAGTTAATAGATTTATTGGGCCGCGACCTATTTCTCTTCTAGAGTTCTAAATATTTACTTAAGTTATTTTATAAATATCGCGAAGTTAGAGAAAATAGCAATGATTTTCAGGTCCTTTTATTCTTCGAGGAACATTATATAGTCTATCATAATAGATTTAAACCAATGAAAGACTAATCCCCTGTTACGAATCGGCCTGCGAGTAGGCCGCATACAAAGCTGTGACGACAGCCAGGACAAGAGAGGAAGCTATACCGGGAAATCACGTGTAAAGAATCACGGCACGGATCACGTGATACGCTCAGCCGGCTCAGCCCTGGGGACGCTGAGCATCGCTGAGCACCACTCGGGAATGCTCAGACATGCTTAGTGTGCTCGGCCTGAGCATCACTAAGCGGGACTAAGTAGTGACAGATATATATATACAGCCGTTCCATAGCTTTACCACGTAGTCAACTTCGTTCACGATTATACCCATACATTTTGGACTGTGATCACTTCGCTCTAGTACTCGCTTAAGTACTTCGTTCTTAGCGACCTCGCCTCCTATACTTCCCACTTATCAAGGAATGATATGTGCAGTGATATCTCTGGTGGAGCGAAATGTAACACTTTGACTATCACTTGATTGGAAGTATTCGACATGATGTCCAGCTCTAAAGCTCCTATCCGCTCACCATCCCCTACTGGGTCGGTTCGGTCCGCCGCGCCGGGCGCACCCACACCAGGACTCACCTTCACTGTCACCTCCAGCTATGGCAACTATGGCAATCACGGCAAGGACGATACCAAGGTTGATGTGTTCTATAGATCTCGTGAAAAGTTGGGACTGTTCGTCACCCAACTTATCGCGACTTTCAAATTGAACCGCACTAGGTATGTCACTTATGAAGACAAGGTCTTATTCGCGGGACTTTATATAAGGGGATCAGCCTTTCATTGATTTGAACCTATCATGATAGACCATATAACGTCCCCCGAAGGATAAAAGGACCCGGAAACCATTGCCATTTTCTCTAACTTCGCGATATTCATGGAACGACTTAAGTAAATATTTGGAACTTCAGGGGAGGAACAGGCCGCGGCCTAACGAATCTACCAACTCAAGCAGAAGGGGTTAGCTGCGCAGTACTATGCCCTGTTCAAGAGGCTTCAGGCTAAACTGGACTGGGACGACAATGTACTTGCCGTTGCCTTTTACACTGGCTTAAAGGACAACATCAAAAAGGAGTTGGGACTGGAGAGGCTTGACACGTATTAGGGGTTGGTCAACAAAGCCATCGAAATTGATAACTAGCTATACGAGTTAGGATTGGAGAAGAAAGGATACCATGGAAAGATGGGTGGCGTGTACTACAAGGGTAAGCGCACTAACTACCAGTCTTATGGTGATTCGATGAATCTTGATGTTGTTAAATGAGACCGGTCCTCACGACCGAAAGGTAAGTTCTAACGCAAGGGGCTATCCAACAAGGAGCGAGAATAACGTAAGAAAGAAAACTTGTGCTACAACTGTGGAAATTCGGGATATAGGGCTAACGAGTGCGGTACGAAGCCCGTAGGACTGTATATGATTGAAGCCGGTATTGGAGAAGAAAAGGCCGACACTCTAATAGAGAAAGAACTTGAGCGTCTAAGACTTGAGGGCAAAGAATAGATCTAGGGATTGAGATGTCTAGAACTTAAAAGACAATAAATAATGAAGGTATATTTGGATGGCCTCAAGAAAAATAACTTAGAACAGGCTAGTCGCGCTGAGAAAGTATAGAAGGGGAATTCCGAAGGAACCTAAACAGAGAGAGCGACTCCAATACCACTGTTGATGGTCAACGATGAAGAGATTACTGACACCGTAGGAACCTATTCTGGCCGAGGTCAGCGAGATAAAATAGTCACGATATAAAGGACCGATAAAAAGCGGTCAGAACACGCGAACCTATTATGGACGGCTTGTCATGACGACGACAACTGCCTTATTCACTACTCTAACAAGTAGGGCGCAGGATAGTTCCCTCACGGAAAGAAGCGCAAGAATCGTCGAGACAAAAAATCCAAGAGAAAGGAAGTCGACTGGGAAGAGCCTGAAATAGTGGCCATGATGGAAGCAAGATCACCACCATACAAAATAATTAGCGTCGGATACGGGTTTGCACGGATCAGGACCCGTCACTGGGAACATGGCACCAACGAGGCTGTGTTTAGCCCACATATCAATGTCGAACAAGAATGGGTACCACTGAGACTGAAGAGATGCTTCTGGCAGTGTAGCTTTGAGGAACCCTATATACACCTGGCAGGAGGAGAACGATATCAGTTCCCGTTTAAACTGCTACGGGAATGGATCTCGAGCTAGATGAACTGGGAAGTCATAAGTATCTATGACCTTATAAGCAGAGCGGAAACGCTGGTGATGGTATGAATATATTATTGGACTAGAAGAGGGGATAGGACCTTCTTGAGTCTATATTGGGGAAAATAGCTAACAGAGTATGTCCTCATTATGTGTATCTGTTAAGAACCTAACTGTATTAGGGGGTCTTGTTTATATACACACGATACATAGAGAATGTCTATAATCTATTATTTTTCATTTGACGATAACTCCGATAAGGAAAACAACGAACCCAGCGACCAAGAAGAAGACGAAACGTTTGTCTGGGTGGAGTTTGACACTCAGAGAATGGCTACACCAATAATAGGGACACGACACAAAGAAAAATATAGAATAATTGCTAATCATAGCAATGTGGCAGTACTTACGATGAAGTACTAAAAGAATATACTATACACCTAAGTGTGTAGAAGGGGTTGCGCCACGGAACACAAAAGATTCAATCCTAAAGGAAGTCCGAGGGACAAGGAAGACCTAGTACCCGTGACAAAATGTGAAGGAATATGTGAAGGACCCACTTATACACACGACGTACTAGAGGAGGATCGTTACGATTTCACGTTCGGCGAAGAACCGGACTCGAGCGACTCTGAGCCCGAGTGTGACACCGTGTTGTTCCATGGGTACTGTCACGCGATTATCGAGACGCCGAACTGGATCTACTACGAGGAAGGAGTATCTAGGATGTGTATAGTCAACAACGGGCTCAAGCTAAACTATGCTTAGGAGTAGAAGGAAAGGAGGCCGGTACCTATATGGCGATGCTTTAGGTGCCTAGGTCTAGCTTCTTATACACATCAGACTGATACCGGAGAACTCTACTTCTTCCCATTTAAAGAACGTGACGATTTAACCCCAGAAGAGATCGACCAAGACGTGGCGGGACACTATATCGAAGGAGAAAGAACGAGGGACGTTATGGTTATAAGAATACATTATTAGGTCCAGACAGTAGAAGGGGTTCGAAGATATAGCCCCTACACTAACCTAAATGCCCACTAGGTTTCTATAATCTTATGCTTGTGTCACGACGAGCGGTGTTCGCATAAGGAAGAATATACACACGATATGATTAGGAGCGAAACACACTACCTACTATATAAGTCGGAAGATCTTATGGTAATCGGTACCCCTGAAGAATCCGATAAGGATAACTCGTTCAAGTTTATCATTACCAAGACAACTAAAACATATCTCTGGTTCTCAACCCCGTTTTGGAGGCCAGTAAAATGTGAGCGGATAAACTGCCTAAACGGAGCATTACATTATCACCCGGAGTTCGACCCCGAAATAAGCGAAAAGGACAAAGTCCTCGTGTTAGCCAAAAGGTGGTGTACTGACATGACGTGCACCTATGCACTCAGGATATACGTATATCTCATGACGGAGAATGTAATCGAACCACTAATCGAGGTGCTTTTATATGTTTTCGGAAGCAGGGATATGACCATAAACGACGTGTCAAAAAACTAGGCGGAGGACCTATCATGAGGCGGAAGGTCTCGCGCAACAGAAAAAAGCCTCGGAAACGCTATATCAATATGGTACAGACTTAGCGTTTAACGCCATTAGTCTTCAGCGCTAGACTAGCTGGTGAGCCTGTCTAAGTGATGATTGATAGTGGAGCAAGTTGAGACTATATGTCACCAAAGACAACAGTAAAACTGAATAAGCAAAGAAAAAAGAATCTATACCCGGTCTTCATGGTAGACAAGACGCTAGGTGAGTACGATAGCGGATAGATACGATAGGAAATTCGCGACACCTGTCTAGAGATTAGAGAGCACAGAGAGTAAATCGAGCTTGATATGATGCCGATTAAGTATGATATCATTCTAGGGATGAAGTGGCTAAAAGAACACTCGCCAGTAATAGACTGAAAAGAAGAAACCTTGTCCTTCCTAAATTGCAGTCACGAAAAGACAAAGAGAAAGAAATGATCAACTTTCGTTGTATCTCTACAAAGGGCGATATGGGTATAACTCAAGAGAAGGGCCTTAAACGAAATATGAGAGGAAAGCCTATCTAAGGAATATAAGGACTTCGTAGATATCTTCAAAGAAAGAGAAGGCATGGCCACGCTATTAGAGTATAAGCTATGGGATCATGAAATAACGCTCGAAGAAGGGAAAGTGCCGAAGCATAACGGTTGACTTTAACTCTTATCCCCAAAAGAAGAAAGCTTCCTCAAGAAGTACGTGGAGACTCACTTGAAGAAAGGCTTTATTCGATTATTCAAGTTATCCATAGCACACGGTGTGCTTTTCGCCCCAAAAAAGGATGGATCTCTTCGACTATGTATTGATTTCCGACCACTCAATGCGATCACTAGGAAGAATCGGTATTCACTACCCTTGATTAAGGAGCTGCAGGACAGACTCCTTGGTGCAAAATACTTCACCGCGCTCGATATACAGGACGCCTACTATTGAGTACGGATAAAGGAAGGCTATAAATGGATGACGGCTTTCAAAACCAGCTTTGGGTTGTATGAGTATTGTGTTATGCCGTTTAGATTGACTAACGTCTCGGCATCTTTCCAGGAACTGATTAACGACACGCTACGAGAATATCTCGACGACTTCGCAGTCGCATACTTGGACGACGTACTTATATTCTCGAAGATGTACAAGGAATATGTGCGGCATATTCGAAAGGTTCTGAGAAAACTTCAAAAAAAGGACCTACCGTTGAAACTCAGCAAGTGTGAGTTCCACAAAAAATAGATTCGATTTCTAGGCCACATCATATCCGATCAGGGTATCGAAGTGGATCTCGATAAAATAGCGCCAATCAAGGACTGACCAGAACTCAAGAATGTCACGGAAGTACAGTCTTTCGTTGAACTACTTAATTACTATCGAAGATTCATTAAGGGATTTTTGAAGATCGTAACGCCTTTGACGAACCTTACCAAGAAGGACGTCTCGTTCAAGTTCGGACCAGAATGCAGGAAGGTATTTGAACGCCTTAAAGAAGCCATCACGACGGCGCCAGTACTTGCGATATTTGACCCTAAGCTGAAATGCTAGGTAGAGACAGATACATTGAACGGAGCGATCGGAGCCCGCCTCACGCAAAAAGGGCTAGATGGTAAGACCCGGACGATCGCGTATTTCTTAAAGAGAATGACAGGGCCGGAGTTGAATTATGATATTCATGACAAGGAACTACTCGCTATCGTGGCATGTCTTAAGGAATGGAGAGTATATCTTGAAGGCGCTAAGTATTAAGTTTAGATCTACACTGACCATAAGAACCTGTTGTACTGGACAACCACAAAAGAACTCAACCGCAGACAGGTTCGGTGGGCCGAAACATTGGCACCATACGACTTCAAGATATATCACGTTCGAGGAAAAGAAAATACTGTGGCAGACGCGCTCAGTAGATGGCCAGATTACATGGAAAACATTAAACCAGAGCCCATAGTAGTACTTAAGGAAAAAGATGGCGCCTTGATCTACGCAACACCTGAGATAGAGGTGCTGGCTTTTATCGATATCGAGCTGACAGAAGAGTAAAAGAAAGAAATTATTAAAGGACAACATAATGATAAGTCAGCAGGACATTTAGGTATCGAGAAGACACTCGAATTAGTCACGAGGGACTTTACCTGGAAAGGGGTCAGGAAAGACGTAGTAGAATATATTAAGAACTGCGATATATGCCATAAAGCAAAGCACGCGAGACATAAGCCCTACGGGTTACTCTAAACGTCAACGATACTAGAAAAGGCGTGGTACACCATCGCATTGGATTTTATCATAAAGCTACCAAAGTCCAAAGAACCCCTCACGGGTGTGGAATTCGACAGCATACTTGTGGTAAACGACACCCTGACCAAATATGCAGAATTTATTCTATACAAGGAGTTATTGACAGCTAAAGACTTAGCGTACGCGCTATATAAGGACGTTTTCAGTCGACATGGGATGCCGGAAGAAATACGCTCGAACCGGGACAAGCTGTTTATATCGCAGTTCTGGCAATCGTTAATGGATCTCACGGGAGTCCACCAAAAGCTGTCAATAGCTTTTCACCCACAGAGCGATGGGCAGACAGAAAGAACGAATTAAACGCTGAAACAGTATTTACGGTGTTATGTTAATTTCTAGCAGAACAACTGGGTACAGCTACTACCTATAGCGCAGTTTGCATTTAACAACAAAGCAGTAGTAACAGGAATATCACCATTCTACGCAAACCACGGGTTTCACCTAAGGATAGATAAGGATGCCAGAGGCATCAAACCAATTGCAGAAAAGGCAGCAATCTCGGTTGAGAAATTACGGTCACTACACGAACTTTTGAAGAAAGAACTTAAGAAAATATCACAAAAAACAGTTAAAAGCTTGAATAGACGAAGATCTAAGGGACTAAACTTCAAAAAAGGGGAGGTAGTGTACCTTCTTAGGAAAAACATTAAAATATAATGACCATCTAACAAACTAGATTACACCAAGATTGGACCTTATAAGATTAAAAGGAAACTTGGACCAGTGAACTTTGAATTAGAACTATCTAGAGGGATGAATATTTATCCAGTTTTCCATAAATCGCTTCTTGAAAAAGCATCACCGAACGCCAAACCAGGATCGGTGCTAATACATGAGGAAACCCAATAATTGATGTACGATGTGGAGGGGATCCTCGACCATCAAAAAATCAATGGAAAACTACGATATCTAGTTACATAGTTAGGATATAGACATGAAGAAAACACATGAGAACCACTGGAATATCTCTCAGGGGATATGGTTAAGGAGTATTTAAGGAAGAAATGGAGGAGGAAACTCATTAAACATCTGACGCAACTATGAGGGGCGGTTAATCGAGATGGGGCCTTCGAAGTTTAGAAGGGCCCCCGGCGACAACTCAAATATCTCCTCGAGTTGTTTGTTATCCATGCCAATAAAAACGGTGGTTGACGCTTTTTCGGGAGGATCCACGTGATCCAAAGTATCCAGCGATTCGGCCTCCCGCACCAGCATCTGCTTCTGCTTTTCCAACAACAGGTCGGCCTCACGCTGAAGACGCTCGCGTTCAGAGTGAGCCTTATTGACGGCGGTAATCAGTTGGGCCAGCTCTGCGTCTTTTTGGTGGGCCGCCTCGACGAGGCGATTTCGTTGAGCGGTCAGGGAGTCAAACTCTTTATCCGAAAAAGTGCCGTCGCAATACTTCACGCCCTTCTTTGTGCAGGATAAACACTTGCTGCAGCCATCGAGGACGAAACAGACGGAGTTCGAGTTTTGGCAAGGTGTGTAGCGACCCATACTGGATAATTCGCGATTAAAGGACTCGATATGGTCGATTAGTTTCTGACGATGGAGGGTTGAGGGGCGCGCGGGCTTAGCAACACGAAACTGAGGCATGGTAAGCCATGGGAAAGGAAGAAGAGAAGGGCACGAGGAGGGGGAGGCACTCACTTATGTACGTTGAGGACAACGAATGAATCTAGGAAGGGGAAAGTGTTACGAATCGGCCTGCGAGCAGGCCGCATACAAAGCTGTGATGACAGCCAGGACAAGAGAGGAAGCTATACCGGGAAATCATGTGTAAAGAATCACGGCACGGATCACGTGATACGCTTAGCCAGCTCAGCCCTGGGGACGCTGAGCACCGCTGAGCACCACTCGGGAATGCTCAGACGTGCTCAGTGTGCTCGGCCTGAGCACCACTGAGCGGGACTGAGCAGTGACGGATATATATACACGGCCGTTCCATAGCTTTACCACGTAGTCAACTTCGTTCACGATCATACCCATACATTTTGGACTGTGATCACTTCGCTTTAGTACTCGCTCAAGTACTCCGTTCTCAGCGACCTCGCCTCCTATACTTCCCACTTATTAAGGAACGATACGTACAGTGACACCCCTAGTGGAGCGAAACGTAATATCCCCTTATATAAAGTCCCACGAATAAGACCTTATCTTTATGGATAATATACCTAGTGCGGTTCAACTTAAAAGTCGCGATAAGTTAAGTGACGAACAGTCCCAACTTCTCACGAGATCTATAGAACACGTTAACCTTGGTATCGTCCTTGTCGTGATTGCTATAGTTACTATAGCTGGAGATAACAGTGAAGATGGGTCCTGATGTGGGTGCGCCTAGCGCGGCGGACCGAACCGACCCAGTAGGGGATGGTGAGTGGATAGGAGCTTTAGAGCTAGACATTGTGTCAAATACTTCTAATCAAGTGATAGTTAAAGTGTTACGTTTCGCTCCACTAGGGGTGTCACTACACGTATCGTTCCTTGATAAGTGAGAAGTATAGAAGGTGAGGTCACTGAGAACGGAGTACTTAAGCGAGTACTAAAGCGAAGTGATCACAGTCCAAAACGTATGGGTATGATCGTGAACGAAGTTGACTACGTAGTAAAGCTATGAAATGACCGTGTATATATATTCCTGCGTGCTCAGCGTTGCTCAGTATTGCTCAGTGCTGCTCAGTCCTGAGCGTACTGATCCCTACTGATCCACACTGAGCGAGGTTACCTGGCATCCACGTGACTGTCCGCACCGTGACCTCTGTCCCGTGGCTTGCCCTCGGGTAACCTGCCTCTTGAGTGATTTGCTGTCGTCACAGCTTCGTATGCGGCCTACTCGCAGGCCTGGTTCGTAACACTCTACTACCTTCAGTGGTTAGGTCTTCAAGCAAGATTAATGTAAATTCTGGGGGCTACATTATCCAGAGAGGAGCTAGTGAGGCTGTTAAAGGTATATAACGCCCGCTTAATGTAAGAACAACGAGGTTTTATGTTAATCATGCTATAGCTGTGGCAACTCAACCTCAGCTCTAGCAAGTTATGTGTCATAGAGACGCCGGTATTTATTAAGTGTATATTAATTAATATGTTTAATATAATATATAGGTCGCTTTCCTCGGTCAACCTTCGGCCAGGGCCCTATTTAAAGCCGTTATATATATGAGTCGATATATTAATCCATAAGCACTAACGAGGCTCGCTTCAGATAAGATAGACGCTCTTAAGGGCGATCCGGCGATTGTTTAGCTTCAAGAGCTAAGAGATCAATTAATCAGTGAAGTATATAAAGAATTTGGAACCTTGAAAAAGGCGCAAGCTGAAGGGACTAAGCTCTATCAGATATATTAAAAAGCCAACAGAGCGCTTCGTTCCGCAAAGATAGTCACTATTAATTCAGCGAAGAAAGCCGCTCGATAGCAATTTTTCAATATAATCAGTATAGCTAAGATCAATAAGCAACTTGATCTCTCTATGCTAGATCTTAAGGACGGCGACTGAGTGCCTAAAAAGGTGGAACATCGCTTGGAAGAGCGATAAATGGTTGCAGCTCTTATTTGCCAGGACACTTTCAAGTTCAGTGATCAGGATAAGATCTCTCATAGAATTAGTACCGTGAACGCTCTCGTCGCCTTATATCAGAAGAAGGACGTCTCGCTACAGCTCAGACCAGATCGACCACGGGGACTTCAGAACGAAATTGGAGCCCTCGACCATCAGCCCTTTCTCTAGGCTTCAACAATAACGCAATGCGTTTTCTGCTTCTGGAACACAAGAGAACTCTACAAAGTCTGACTTCGCAACTTCTTCACTATGTACAAAACGCGAGATCATGTGGATTTCCATCTTAAACAATATAACGCATAGGACAACATTATATGCCTAGACCCTAAATGTCAAGCCTTAGCTATCATCCTTTATGGACCTATGCATTTCAAGAACCATGAAGTGTGTGTGCACAATTACGACATCTTCCGAAAAGACTGTTAGTCTCGCTTACTGGATATCAATGTCACTGATTACTGTTGGAGGAATATGAAACCATCGCTGATCGGTCATACAGAAACGGCCTTCTTTGAGTTCATCCTCAACTGCCACCTTAGTATTAACGCCCCATTGGGTTACCAGTATAGATTGCACCTTCGTGACCAAAGTTCTCTAGATATAGAGATTTAATGACTACACAAGGGCAAGAGGCCCCCAGAATTCCTGGTCTGGCATGAGTCCGACCTCTCTAACAAGGTTGTCTAACGAGTGGGCATATATAGATGTATCTCTCAATACCTTGTATCACCAACTCGCATTTTCGTACCACTACTGAATTATAGAGCTGGGCACTCAATATTGTGACTACACCGAGGACCAAACCAGAACCAATCCATGCCGCCAGGAATGGTGCGGTCTCACGGTAAGCCACGTGAGTTCCCGGATAGCCCTCGCCACGAAGCATCCACCAGATAGCATCTCTTGTAGGGTTGCGTCAAAGCCGATAAACGAGCTCGTGAATGAGGTAAAGGGAGAAGGAGACCCGGCCCAGGTACTGAAGAGGCCGGCTTTCGAGGAAACGTTGAAATTGTATAGCGCGACTGGTTGAGTAGATAAACATCATGGCTCCAAGAGCCTGCCAGCAGAACCGAACGTCAACCCACTCATCATACTTTGTCCAGTGGGGAGACTGCAGGGCGCGAAGTTTGCGATACTCCGGAGCTAATTGTGTTTCGCCGTCTACACAGAGAAGATACGTTCCGCCGGCCAGAAAGACGAGATTCATCATCTCGGTTGATAGGCGCTTCGGACCAATTGTCACTCGTCCGCTCGCCTTTTCTGACCCGTTCCAGTTCCGCTGCTGTGCATTTGGCGACATGTTAATGACAGCCAGGAAATGGCCACCCACAAAGCTGAAGATATCTCAGTGACCATACCACAAGAGGTGTAGAAGCATGAGTCCGAGAGTGAGCCGCTGAACGTTGGGTTTCAACCCCGAGAGGATTGTCAGGAGAAGGTAGACCACACAGGACCCACGAAACTCCAATGGAATGGTCTATACTTGCCCATTATGACCCTCATTCCACTGGAAGATGACTATGTCCATGTTGTCCAGGAGATATCGCGCCACATATAAAACATGTTCTCTAGGGGATTTCCACGGCTTGGTGCCACGGAGCACATTGTCTGGGAAGTTCCAGTTGAAAAGTCCGCAGAAATAGAGAAGCTGTGACAGGACTGCCAGTGCTAAGACTAGGAGGTATATGCGGAGGAACTTGCGGATGGCGGCTGTCTGGAGATGATGAAACAAGAATATCTCTGATCCTGCGGTGTAGCTCAGTCTGAGGAACTTGGCTGACATTGCATAGCCGGCGATAACCATGAAGAATGGTACCATTCCGTAGACGGCGAAGATGAGGCGAATCGGGAACAGTTGGAAGACCAGCCGGTTGTTCTCTGGCGGATCATCCCAAAAAGACCGAAACGGCGCCTGGATCTCGCCGTTGAAGTAATGATTGAAGGCAACCACAATGGCGGCGATACCCTGGAGGCCATCGAGCCAGCGTATCCGCCCCATGTCACGTCGCACGGGGCTAGCTTTCGTTTCCTATTTCACAGCACAGGAAACCGGGTGGCATGTACTAGAGGACGGCAGACGACAGCACGAGGATGAGAGAGAACGGAAGAGATCGAAGGTGATGTTCGGACAAAGGTGCCTTCTCAGGAGACTTGACCGATACTGGGGGTTTATATACTGTTTTATCTCGAGGCGGCAGCGGGGTAGTAGATATCTCGATCCAACAGCATATTTAGGTCTCTTGTAACGAATCAGAAGAAGATGCTATCACGAACAGATCAGTGGGTTGTTACACGTCGAAGGACACAGTGTGGGTCCAATTGCGGGATATAAGTACTGTACCTCGTCTCCGTGGGCCGAGCCGAAGTTGCCTTCCGGGATCGTCGTTACGTACATCGACATATGTCGGTAGTCAAACCGGTCACCGAAATATTGTAGATCTTCGTGTGCTTGATGCCTCTACACCTGACCGCCTCTTCGGTGGACGGTCTTGGTATTAGGGGTCGATAAGCTCTAATATATCTATGTGCTGCGCCAGCATAGCTTGTTCTTTCTCGGGCTTGTTTTGTCGTTCATCACACTACGTTCCATGGCGAACAAGAAAGCCTTTTGGCTGCCCCCCAAAGGGCATTGCTCGGCATCCACGCTGTTCCAAGTATTCGAGTACAATTACTTGATCTTCCCGTTCACTGTGATAGCAACATTCTTATGTGCGTAGGCTTTTGTCCTCAAATCCCGGAATTCACATTGACCTGAACGATAGTGCTGCGTGCTTTGGCTCG
Organism: Exophiala spinifera; assembly: GCF_000836115.1. Lineage (NCBI taxonomy): Eukaryota > Fungi > Ascomycota > Eurotiomycetes > Chaetothyriales > Herpotrichiellaceae > Exophiala > Exophiala spinifera. The sequence continues at coordinate 2,349,661 of NW_015622515.1, forward strand.
TATGGTCGGCTATGAGGCACTCGTGGTCGAGTATGATGCGAATTTCCAGTGGAACTGGACCACGTTGGTCTGCTGCATCGCGAATGCTGTGTTCGTGGCCGCACAGCTCCCACCCTATGCAAGTATCTGGGGCCTCTGCTTGCCTATGCGGCCGAACATACACTCGCAATCGCCCCGACAACGATCATACAGCTCACTCAAAGTCTGTCTGGTGACAAAAGGCACCAACTTCCAGGTACGGCAGCCGCCCCTCAATCAGCACCCAAAAGACCAGACAATGCATGGCTGACATTCCTCAATAGACTGTGATCAACTCTACTCGGCCGTGGCGCAACCTGCGGAAATTCCAGAAGCTGCAGTTCTATGTTGTCGTCGACAACGTGAACGACGCAATCTTCCGCAAGACTCTCTCTTCATTCGTCAATGTGGTGTCCATACCAAGTTCCTTCGTCACCAAGCGGGCCAAATACAAGGCCCGCGCCCTAGAGTACTTTAGACGCGAGCAGAATTTTTCCAAAGGCGACTGGGTCTTGCATCTTGACGAAGAGTCGCTGATCGATGAGTATGTCATCCAAGAGTGCCTGAACTTCATTGAAAGAGGAAACGGCGATATCGGAATGGTATTTACCTCGCTCCATCTCCCCTTTCGAATTTTTGTCTGTTGCTGACGTTGCATACATCACGACAGAGTTCGATTTTCTACAATAGCACTAACCACTGGAGGAACAACCTTCTTTCTGCGGCGGAGGTCCTTCGCGTGGCAGAGGACTTTGGCCGTTTTCAACTCCCTGTTCGGCTCTTTCAACGGCCGCTGCTGGGATGGATGCACGGATCCGGGATCCTTATCAACGGCGTTGTAGAAAACCAAGTGACATGGGAGACCGCATGCGTGGCAGAAGATTTCTGGTTTGCCTACAAGGTATGGTTGATAACCGCCGAAACCCCTAGGAAAGGGAGAAAGATACTGACAAACCTCAAAGGCAGTCGATCTGGGGTACAAGTTTGGTTGGCTCTATACCATCTGCCGTGAACAACCTCCGCAGACCATGAACGACTTCTTTCGGCAGCGTCGGAGATGGTACACCGGCATTCTATCCATCGAAAGCGTCGTTGTGCGGACAGCATTGGTGTTGTCCGTCGGCGGCGCATTGGGCTTTTTTCTGGTGTAAGTGTCGCTGGATCCCTCTTTGATTATGTGACGAGCAATAGAGCTGACGCCAACTGTTTTCGCAGTCCCGTATTTTGCATGCTGGGCGGCGCTGGTGGAATTCCTCGCTGGTTATATCTCTGGCTGCTGTGGAACACAGCCGTGGATGTTCACGTGGTGACGGTAGCCTCAGTAATTCAGGACCTGCTCGCGCCAGAGGTATCATGGGCACAGATGGCTGAGCATGCCACAAAGTCAGTGCTCCTCACGCCCCTTATTCATCTGTTGCATGCCGGGGCCTTAGTATCTTGCCTTTTTACGCCAGCAAAGGGCTTTGATGTTATTAGTAAGAGCTAGGCACCGGGACAAGCTCATCAAGAGTCAAAATGTTGAACTAGGCTGAGTTGCGCCCGCTGTCAGCACTGTCTTTACAAGCCAAATACTCACGCCTAGCGTCTTAGCGCCTCCGGCGGAACGCCGACGCCCTCACGTTCCTTACAACTTTTGCAACACCATGAATTCAATTCATTCTTGCCATTTCACAGTCCTCAGGATGGAGGAACAGGACCTCGCCGACACAAGGACGTCGACCTCCGACGGCGATCTCCTCGGCCGCCGCCGATGCCCGGGAGAGAATCTCCTCCAGCAGGATGAAGAAATTTTCGCTCCTTTACCATATAAATAGGTAGAACAGCGACCTCCTAGTTCTGGAGGTCAGACTCGTCAATACATCCCATTTAGCCCCCAGACATCGCCTAGAACTGAGCGTTGCATAACAAGAGGCACCCGTGGAACACTTCTTCCTTTCTTGCAACACTCGGTTATCCTCTTCAGGCCGCTCTGAACACTCCGCGGATGCTCCAAGACACACTTGACTGTGCGCTGAGGTGCGCGCTGTACTTAGAATCTGTAGAGAACGTTGTAGACTTGACTGAAATCTGCTGTCACTGTGCATCACCCGGTACGCAACTCATATGCTCGCATGTTGACTACGCACACCTTTCTGTATGCATACTGTACTTGCTTGTTCTCGACCGATTCATTGTGTACGTGCTAGTCTTGAGCGTGTACGTGCCTATTCATGCGCATGTCCCTCCATGCATAAGGAGAAAGAAAGAAAAAAAACACTTGCCTAGGCCCCTTGACCTAGTTGTCCACGTCTGCTTGGCCCTAGGCCCACTGTGCAGTGACCACCTCCCTGGAGAGGGGCACACACCTCTCAACTCACTACACTATTATACAACACTTAGTTCTAGGCGATATTTAGGGGCCAAAGAGAATATATTGATAAGTCTATCCTCTCTCTCTTGGAGGGAGATCTCTATCTATTATATAGACAAAAGAAGCGTTACGAGGAAGGGCTTTCTCGTCGCCGCACAGCGCGCCGCGTGGAGTCATCGACCGTTCTCGGGCGGCGTTCTATCGTGCGACGTTCTAGACGGAGAGAAAGCCTCCTTGTGAAGTCCGAAAATATAGTCATATATGACTAGAAACAGTGAATTGATGGTGTTGCAAAAGTTGTAAGGAACGTGAGCGCGTCGGCGTTCCGCCGGAGGCGCTAAGGCGCTAGGCGTGAGTATTTGGCTTGTAAAGACGGTGCTGACCGCGCCCGCAACTCAGCCTAGTCCAACAATTTGCTAAGGTCCGAGCCGACCCTAGCCTACCCTCGAAACTACTTTGTCGGTGGGGGTAAATGTCGACTCCTCAGCAAATGTTCCAGGGTTTATGCGGGGAGCCAAGACGAACAGGTCTTCAAAGACTGTTATGAGGCAGATGGAACCCTCAACGACCTTGTGGTCGGCGCTTTTGTGCCACACGATAGCCCGTCTCTGGCGAATGACCTACTTGGCAACGTTCAGACTCATGCGAGGCTAACTGTCACGGGCTAAGCGTGCCGAGAGCGGAACGAGGTCTAGAATGTGGTGATTGTGCTATCAAATACGGACTCGGTAAGAGTAATAAGGCGATAGGCGCCTGCGCCTGCCGCGGTCACACCCACGTGACCCGCACGTGACCAGTGCCTTGGCACTAACTAGCACTGCACAGTCAGCAACCAAGGCACCGACTATCTCTGCCAAAATATAGATGGACTTCTGCCTGCCGACTGGCATGCTGAAGTCGTACCACCGATTGTGCCTTCATCGTATCATCTGGTTATGTTTTTGAACGGCTGACATTAGTCCACTCACCACCCCCGACGATTCGTAAGAATAGCATTATCAGTACTACCACATACTTCCTCTGGTTATAGGATCGTTGCAATGCCAAACAATGACTCGCTCTTCCAATTATCGATTTCGATCGATAATACGGTTTTCAAAACCGTTGATATTCTCCTAAAATTATTTCAGTCGGCAGGAGAAGACGATGTCCAAGGCCAGGTTGTCATGGCACTTGAAGCCCTGGGATCAGCGCTTCTGGTGTCTCCCGTGAGAATTAGCGAAGGCGTCGAGGCTTTATCACAACTAGGTGTTGGAAAAGGAATAAATTGTAGCACGAAGGACTATGAAGGAGGTATTGGGCCCGGGACGCGGTATTACAGTAGGTGCGCCGCGTCGAGGGCCTCAGTGAAGGAGAGGCTTGGCGTTCAGGTCACAATCGTGACAGGCTGGGAATCGCCGAGAATCTCATGAAGCAAAAAGGTGATCCTGAGGGAGGGAAATGCGGAGGCTCAGACTGGCTGGGAAAGAATTCATTCTACAGTAATGCGCAAAATGTATGAATTTCGCCAATGGATTCGAGGCTACCGTTTGTACCGGGAATCAGAAGTCCTACATTTACACAAGGAGGTTTAAGCACCAGCATTGGAACGGGGTTTGGCAAGATTCACGGATCCTTGTCTGGAACATCTGTCTACGAATTCTCAGAGCCAGGTTAGCTGATGGATGATGGAGGCCGAAAATGGCCTCCTTGTGCCTCTGATATGCTCAGATGTAAGTTACACCCCTAACAAAACAGAGGTGCATACCTCAGAATCCCGAGCTATTTCATTGCAGTTTGACAAGAATAAGTTGTAGGCTGCAATATCCCCGGAGACGAGTCACTAGGCCGAGCTGATGCGCAGATCCACGGCATCCAACCACATTTCATCGTGCTACCTACGGGTAGATTGCTCGAGAAGGGAAAACCTCATTGCCATGTACGATTTGCTCGTAGAGAGTGAGCACAGGCCGCGTTAACCTGAGCGTTTACTGCGCCAATAGCTGATTTGTCACTGAGCTCGCTCCAGGCACTTCCTGAGACCTAACCCAGGGGCCAAATTAGGCGCCCTTGCAATCGGCTACACCGGCTCCTCGAACGGCGTCAGGGCGCGGGAAGTGAGTGTCGTGAAGATGGAGTTGTGTACCCACAGGTTCCTGCTATCGAGTCCCTCGTTCAGCTTGAAGCTTGACGAGTCGGCAGTGCCCACAGCCACAAGGGCTGGTTCCTAGCGCCATGGTGGGCACTTCTCGCGCCGGCACGGCGGAAGTCGGCGGAATGCCCATGCCGTTTATCAATACCATGTTCTGACCGCGAGACCCCGTTCGACATTTGCCTTTCAACATGGGCTTCCCACACGACGCCTTTTCATCCTTCAAATCCATCTCTGGGATGCTTTCACAAGTAAATCGACAGTGCATACCCTGTCGACGATTCATCCGGTCTTGCATTCGGCCGTGGGTTCCGCCTGCTCCCCCCCCAGCCGTAACCCTCACCCAGTACCCCTGTCGGTGCTCATCTACTGTAGTAGCCGTCTCAAGGTATGCAGTCTCAAGATATGCGGTCTCAACTCTGTGGCCGCCTATCTTCCACATCTTTAGGAGCTAAATGGCCATCACACGGCGAGGGCTAGCTAGCGTGCTCACATGGACGAATCTCCATGGCAGCACTCTTATCTCTGTCCGTGCCTCAAGCTCAAGGAGCAAGGAGTGTGCCCAAAGACTTGAGTCTCTACCACACGTATACACTATTTGGAGTACTCTGTAAAACCAAGAGCTTGTACCTCGCGGGCACTTCACCTCGCGGGCACTTCACCTCGCGGGCACTTCACCTCGCGGGCACTTCACCTCGCGGGCACTTCACCTCGCGGG
>NW_015622515.1:2354977-2505738 GCF_000836115.1 Exophiala spinifera
ACCTCGCGGGCACTTCACCTCGCGGGCACTTCACCTCGCGGGCACTTCACCTCGCGGGCACTTCACCTCGCGGGCACTTCACCTCGCGGGTACTTCACCTTGCGGCTTGATGAGAAGGAGACCGAGATGTTAATAATACCACGCCGGACAATCGTTGCTTGGCAATTCTCTCTCCCATTCAACTCGTCACCTGAAGCGCAGGTTCTGGACAATCACACGCATATGGTCGGCCGAGTTTAAACATTTCAGCATCGGGAGCTGTGATGAGCCAACCTGTCATTCTTTCCTTGAGCTTCCTCGTACACTCGGCGCGCAATCACGCCCGCCGATGCAATCATGCCCACCCGCGCAGAAGCAAAAGAACATATCGATTCATTCTGGACGAGACGACACATTACCAGAGATGCCATCGATATTGAGAATGATATCAATCTTCGCGATCTTTCCAATGGACTGAAAATGTAGGTCCACACATCAACGCTCAGAGATTCCTGCTAACCAAATTTCCAGCCTTTCTGATGGCCTCTACGGTGATCTGACTCACTTTTTCTGGGAATTGCTCCAGAATGCAGATGACAGCAAATATCTTACGACGCCCCGCGTCGACTTTGTCCTGGCGAGCAATTCTTTGACTTACAAGACAAATGAAGTAGGCTTCACCAGTGCTGATGTGGAGTCGCTGTGTGCGGTGGGCTGCAGTTCAAAGGCCGGCCAGAATGACACGATTGGGGAAAAAGGCATTGGCTTCAAGTCAATTTTCAAGATTGCGGACGTGGTCACCATTCACTCAGGTGTATATTCTTTTAAACTGGATACCCGACCTCCTCTCGGCAACGTCGGCATGGTTCTGCCTATTTGGCTGGACAAAACACAAGACTCCCCTGCGACATCAATCACCCTGCAGTTCAAAGCCGAAATCGACGTGTCTAAGTTGCGCCAACACCTAGCCGCATTTGATTTCACCTTCCTACTGTTTACCCGAAATATCAAAGTGATCAATTTGAAGGTCGAAGCTGGGCAGTCGTTTGAGAAGCTTGGTCAGTTCGAACAACTGGCGCCTGGAGGTGTAAGAATAGAAACAAGGATCGATGGTCGTCCCGATACGACGATGGACTATGTCATATTTCGATCCAGGTGTTCTGGCATGCCTCCACGCCAACCTGGCGCTCAGGTTCAACCCGACAGCGATAAAACGACAATTGTGCTTGCCTTTCCACACCGCGATCACAAACCGCTCGCCGAAAGCCAAAAGACCTATGCACACCTACCGGTCAATTCTTTTGGATTTAAGGTAGTACCATTACATCTCTGGTGAAGCGATTCGATCCTAACAATTGCACAGTTCATTATTCATGCTGATTTTGTCTTGACTGCAAATCGAAAAGGTATTGATAGTGACCGAGGATGGAATTTATCCCTCCAGAGCCGTTTGCCAGGTGCGATCTGCTCTGCGTTTGAACAGTTGGCAAAATCGGCAGAACCTCAAATGAGGTGTGGTTGGCCCGAATATTTGGACTCTCTGGGGTCTATTCACGACTCGTTTATGAAAAAAGTTGCTAACTCCACCATCGCACAACTGCGATCGAAGCCACTGGTTCGAAAAGAGTTGCAAGACGATGTTTTCCTGGCGCCTCAGGATTGTCTGACTGCATCAGATGAGTTTCGTGACACCAACCGCGGACTTCTTATCACCGACGGCACATACGCACAGCGGGTGAGATCGAATGCCTACTCTTACAACTCATCGACGATCCTCTCCAAACTGGGTGTTACTCCCTTCGAGATCTCGCACTTTGTTGAGTTGCTAGCCCAATATATTTCAGAGCATATGGCAAGTTTCTCATCAAATCCAACAGCATGGCACTCTCGCGTCGCGAGACTTCTCTGCAACCATTTCTCCCACAAACCACATCAGCCCAACACCCTACTGCAGAACTTCAAAGCTTTGCGCATCATCCCGCTGGATGACGGCTCATGGGTATCTGGTGCTTCTTGCACGACGAAACCCGTTTTTATGGAGCAGGGTCGCCGCATCGCACTTCCCACTGGCCTCAACTTTTGCTTCGTGCAGGCGTCGGCTGCCGATGATCGCGACCGCAGACAGCTCTACCGCCTGCTAGGTGTCAAACCATGTGATGAAACAGAGATATGCAAGATGATACTGGCCTCCCATGCAACAATGGTACCTTGGCCACCTATGAAAATCCTCATCTCGCATGCGGTGTACATCTTCCGCGCTCGCTACAAACCTCAGCGTGGCGAAGCACTGCGCCTGCGGCTCTATGATTCCAATCTTACTACTCGATTCGGGGGGAGAGTCCATCTTCCGTTTGGGACAAAAGGGAAGGCTCTCAGAAGGCTCTTTGCAGACGACTTTACAGACATTATTTGGCTACATCCAGACTACGAAGATAGCGTAAAGGAAGGTGAGAGAGAAGACTGGTTCGAATTCCTATACTCCGTGGAAGGAGTGTACCAGTCGCCTCCTCTTCATTTAGGTGGACGACTCTCTGATGCAATGAGGCATATCCTGACGAGAAATGGATCAAAGGAATTTCTGAGGATTCTGAAGACACAAAATCACTCGGCATCTGGTCAAATACGTGGAGACTTGCGCACCTGGGAAGCTAAAACACTTACAGCGGATATCAGCAATGTTGAAGTAAGCACCGATCAAGGTGTGCGGAAACTGTGCGAGACAATATTGCCGTCTTTGTCGCCTATCAGCCTAGGTCTTCTCCCCATTCTACAGCTGGTTGATCCACAACAGACGGACTGGAAGTTCCTCCACAAATTTGGAGTACAGACTGAGCGCTCGCTGGACTTATATGTGAAACAGCTCCGGGTTTTGAAAGAAAGCACTGATCAGGGACAAGTGAAAGCGACGGCAATAACTCTTTACAAAGGCATCCTAGCATATCCGTGCATGGACGGCTCAAAACTGTGAGTTCAACTCTTCTTGGGATGTGGTAGCTACTCACATCGACGAACCAGGGCGAGTTTCCGTAACGAAAGTTTGATATATATCGGCCCGGGTAGATGGGTTTTACCGCAGCAGTGTCTCTGGAAGGCCTCATTCCCCTGCACGAAGGTGCCTGTGCTCTCCGAACTCTATCCCGGAGGTCAGCAGCTCTTCCAAATCATCTTGAGAGTCAGGGACGCAGGACTGGACGATTTAGTCTCGGAGCTTGAAGGCATAGAGTCAACACGAAAGCTTGACCGAACCACAATTTTACGCCAGAAAATGTTGCCTGCTCTGGACTCCTTCCTAGGCAAAGCTTCCCTATCAACGACTCAAAGACTGCGATTGCTTCCGCTTCACATTTTTCCAGTTCCTCAAGGCGAATCCCCCGCACAGTTACTCCGAGCCGAAGACACTTTCTGGATTGCGGACTTGAACGTTCTAAGATCAAAGTTCGAGGGACTTTTGCCATTGCTTGATGTAACTGGAAACCTTTCCGAACCATCATTGCAAAATGTTTTCGGGAAATTGTCGATGGACTCCAAGCGTTTATCTCAGAGCGCCCGGAAAGAAGAGATACAACTAAACCAAGGTGATGTATCCGAAGTAGCGGATCCTGCGCTTACCATTAGGCTCCGAAGGCAGAGTCGATACATCATTAGGTAAGTACTTTGCACTCTCCACAGCACAGATTCATGTCTGACAGGAGCAAGCATTGTGTGTCATGAAAAGAAACTCAATCAACCGGCCGACAAGGTGACAGCGATGCTTAACGACATCAGGGTTTTTCGAGTTCCAGACATAATCATCAGGAGATACGTGCTGGATGCCGGCACAAAGAGGTACGGCCACGACGATGAGGGACAGGTTCTCTTGCTGGACGCAGATGGAGAACTACATGTCAAGATCCAGCAAGATTTGGAGCTCTTGGACATCATCGTCCCACTATCAGAACGTTTCGCAGAACGGTTTGACTTGGGGGACGCCAATCGCGAACTTCTTGCGAAAGTCCTCATAACTGAAAAAGCCGAGCAATTCATTGAAGCACTCGAAAGAGCAGGTATCAAGACAGATCCAACGCCCGTTGTTCAAATTGTGGCTGGAAACGGCCTGGACGAAGATTCCGCTGACGACACTCTTGCTGAAGATCCCAACGACACAATGGGGTTGGCTTTCGAAAACTTGGAGATCAGCAAAGCTAGGACCGGTAGTGGTTCAGACGAAGAATCTTCGGGATCACAGCAACTCCGGCCACCACGGACACCAAACTTACAGAGACGACGAGGACGCAATGGTGCAGCGGTCTCGTCGCCATTCTCATCGAGAAGACGGTCTGGCCAGGCTTCCTCCAGTGGGACAAGATCCGATCCTGTCGCTACAGACGCGGGGGAGCCTGCTACAGACGCGGGGGAGCCTGCTACAGACGAGAGGATTGCGCGCTTGACCGCAAGCCTGATGGACGTAAAGCTGTCTGACGCGACTCATGAGGTCTTCCGCGAGTACGGTGCCTCTACAACCGCAACAGAGGGGTTTCGACGGTCGAATCATGCCTGGTCGTCTGGACGACCTCCCAGGAGCAGCCATGGTGGAGATAACAACTTCGCCACTCAAGAAGGGTCCTCTGACTCGCTACCACGCGAGATTGGATTTGCTGGAGAACACCTGGTGAGTACATGCCTTGTTTACGACCCCATCCACCCACCGGTAGGTATTACAGCAGCAGCCTTTTTTTCTAACGCGAGACCCAAATTCAAAAATCCTTAGGTATACAAGTTTCTGGAAGACAAGCTGTCACCGTCTTTCACCCCCAAGAACTGGACTAGTAGCGCCCGAGCGAAAGCGTTCCCAAACAACCCGGTCGGCGACGACTTTCGCGAGAAGGACTTTGCCGATTTCACCTTCGCCGACACCGACGGACGCATGCGCATGTACTTGAGCGAGCACGTGCCGAACTTTCAGATTCCAACCGGTCAGCGGAACGACATCACCTTCCACCTGGAGGTCAAATCTACCCTGGGGAGCCTGCACGACCCGGCAATCCTGAGCAACAACCAGATCTCCATGGCGAAGAAGTATTCCGGGCGGTTTTCGACACCGGCCACCCAGACCGACGTGTACATCCTGGTCAGAGTCTACGGGCTTGGTTCGGACCCGGACCATCCTCGACCGCGGCTGTGCCTGTTTCCTGATCCTTGGAATCTCATCTGCCAGGATTCTCTGCTCATCGAAGGCGAAACTGGGATTTACGTGCGTCCGAGAGTCGTCTGAGCGACTGTGTGTTAATCACGCGAATCGGATTTTGGGGCAGCATGGGGGGGGTGTTCAAGCACGGCAGCCAGCGCGCCTGATGATTCGTGCATACCTCACGTCCCGAGAACATAGCCGCGCGATGTTATCAAGCAAATTCCATCACGCTGGAAAGATAGAATTGAGAAAGTGCTCTCTCAAATTGGCTCTGGAAGAGTAAGAATGCAAACTGTTTGCGAACGCATATACATAGACTCCGGCTCTTCGTACTGTGTCGATCCAAGCATGCAATAAACCCTTGAATGGAATCTTCATCTCACACCAAAACCACATCCTCAAAGTCGTCTAGACCAAGGCCGTGATCCTTGATGAACTCTCCTTTCATAACCCCTTCCACATAGCAGTCACCAATAAGTCTGCATTGAGTGCTCGTCAGTTTGGACTTGTAGCCGACTGCCATGTGGAAGGGATTATAAGAGTTCTGAGACGGCAGCCGGACCTTCTCGTCCGGACAGACTGGACGTAAGACAAAAGGTCCCTTGCCCCCGGCAAGGATATAGACCGCGTCCCCCTCTTTGGTGCTCGGAGGTGCGAGACAAATGTAGCCTTTGTTTGTTATCGCAAGGCACCTTCTCGCTATGGTCTTGAGCACCTGTTCAAACACGCGGTTATTCCCATCATGATCGGCTATTTTATCTTGATGGGCTCCGAATTCCGCCGTGCAATATTTGTACTTCAATTCTGGGTCGTATGAGAAGTCCGGCTTGGAAAGGCGGCCCGTCACAGCTTTGCAATATGCTTTCCAGACGGTCTGATTCCCACAGATATAGTCCGCAGATTCGATACGGTCAAAGACTTCCCTGCAAAGGGCTTCCCACCGCATCAACGCTTGCAGGTGCCATAGATATCGAGCGCCTGCCCTTCGGTCGTGAAAATGACCTACATGTGCAACGGTATCGACCAGGACGCCGCGAAGAGATAGGGTATTGGAGTGCTGGAGCAGTTTTGCCGAGGCCACGGAGCCAAGCGACGCATCAAAGCGTGACCAGATAAGAAATTCAGCACGGCCTTGTTCGACCTCGAAATTGTAGCGGCTGGAATAATCCGGGACCCACGACGGCAAGCCGATGAGACTGTTCGTCGTATGATGACACTGCAGAAGCCATATCAAAGACCTCGACTTCTCGATTAGCTCGAAAGTAAAGAGCGCGAAAATGTCACGGAGCTCCTTGGTGTAGTCTGGCTCTATTAATGAACTTCCGAGGATGCGATTGACCAGAGCCAGAATGCCGAAAATACGGTCCTTGGGATTGGTAACGTGGCGACGTCTGATTTCGAAAAGGATGTTCGTCAGCAAAGACATGTGTTTCTCCTCCAAGCCATGCCGTCTGTCGAGTGGGAAGTTCCGATACCAGAGGAGATTGTTCACACCTTGCGCGAATGATCGGCAGCATTTTTGTAGAAGCTCAGTCGACAACCTGGACTCCCCAACCTGGAACATTGACAGGGCGAGGGGTAATTGCCTGATCTTGGGTTTGTTCAATACCTCGACATCAAAGAACTTGTCTCGGAATTGAAACACAAGCTCTTTGGCCAGAACGAATTCTTGAACAACCCAAACTCTCGTCCACCATGCATCATGCCGGAGCCCCGACAGCCATTCTATGTGTGTCGCGTTCATGGGCTGTCCATCGATCTCGGCGGCTTGGAGGTCGCTGTGCTCGACTGTCTGCAAGAGTACGTCAACAGCTCGTTCAACGTAAGGTGAATAGCTCGAATCCGGATTGAAGAAGACCCGGACGATTCTTGCGCCGGCAAAGATATGGTGCATGATCTGAATCTGTTGACTCTTCTCGTCGTTGTCAAGTTGATTGATGGAGATAGCATCACACCAAAATGCTTTGGTTCCCGTTTTGATTTGGCAATGCCTCATGTTGATCGTCAAAGTCGATGCCACGGCATGCTGTTGACCATTGATATATATCGTCCTGAAATCTCCCGCATCCGCCCATGCGTACGAAATAGCGTCGTACACGGCATTATCGTGTACAGAGGCTATCTGAAGGTGTCCAGAGATGGCCTCGTCAGGATCATCATAATCATCAAGAACCAAAATCCTGAACTCCCCTTTAGCAGGGTCAACAGGGGGCCAAATCGATGGAGCCAAAGCCATAGACTTCTTCGTGAAGATGAGCGGACGGCGAATGTACGCCCAGAAATGTATCAGGAATGTGTCACGCAAAATCAATCTGGCGTCAATCGTTGGCCATGATCATCAGTCCATACCGACAACCATCATACCGCATGTACAATCATCAGCGTCGTTCCGCTCTGAATCAAGATCGAATCACAGACGCACTGTGGCTTGTTCGCCAATGTGGCGTGTTGTCAGCAGGGGGTCAAGTCATGGCGCCTGATCATTCGTGGATGCGCCAGGTACCGTGTATGAGGACCACAAACACAGCCTATGACCGCCATGTTAGCAATTCCATCACTCCGGAAAGATTGAATTGAGACGTGCTCTCTTAGACTGGCTCTGGAAGAGTAAGAATCCAACTATTGTGAACGCATACCTAGGTGGACTTCAACTCTTTGTGCTTTCCTTCGGACACTGGTTCACCTAGAAAGTCAGTCCGACGTGGCTGGGAGGCAATTATACACTTGCACATTTGGAGGGTGCATAACCGTTGGCCATAATATTCTACCAGCTATTTTTTGGTGCTCCAGGCTACTGCACAATCTCCTCCGTCTCCTCAATGACTTCCTCAACAACTTCCTCGACGACCTTCTCGCCGTCGGCTTCCAAGCTCTTGGTACGTTGCAATTGCAGCTCGGACTCTGGATCGGGCAGACCCAACTCCTCTCGTTCTTCTTTAAGAAGTTCCTTCTCTTGAGCCACCCAGCTATACCATTCCATGTACAACCTCCGCCTGGCCTCGACAACAGCCAGGTTAGCACCTTCTTCCAATTCCTTATCGAGCTCATCGAACTCCTTCGAGTATTCCCGAAGATTGCGTCGAATGGTGCGTTGTTCTTCTTTCGACAGAATCGTTGGAGGCCGTGGGCGCCAAAGTAGTTGCTTGAATTTCTCCGTGGGCGCTTCGGTCAAAAGCTGTCCAGAAAAGGTCCACATCTTGTAGCCATTTTCCATCTAATGAAAGCATGTTAGTCTGAGCTCACTCAAGCCTACATCAAGAGAAGGAGACAAAACTCTTACCTGATGTGTCCACACGCTGGCGCTCGTGGTGACATATCTGCCGGTGGGATCCCAGTCAACATCCGTCATGCCATAGTGATCCTCAGAGTTCATAAGCATCAAGTTGGCTGCAACGTTGGCTTCAGATTCAGGCTTCTCTCCCTCGTAGTCCAAGTCGTAGAAGTCCATATCCGAGTGCTGTTGTACGCTAACAGTGGCCACAACCACAAATCGACCCTTGGGTGACCAATAGATACCATTGCTGTTCTTCTTGTCAATCGTCCTGACCAGTTTGAAGGCTCCAGTACCCGGGCCCTTGATCTTCTCGGGTGCGAAGAATGAGACAGCCGTCTTTGGCAGGACATTTGACCCAGCTACGGCCTCGCCAGCTGTGATAAGAACAAACCTATCGCCCTTGGGTTCCCAGGCAAAGTTAATGACTGTATCCTTCAGGCTATCAACAACTTCAACCGGTACACCCTTCTCTTTGATGCGGAAGATTTCAAGGTTCGTGGCAAGCGACTTCTTGGACTTGGAGTGTCGGTCGACTTTTACGCAGATGAACTTGGCTTCAGATTGCCAGTGAAGCTTTGCGTCGGTGACGTTGAATAGATTCCTCGTCCGTACAATCTCTTTGCTGGGCACGGACATCAAAGCGACTTTGGCAGGGTTGGAACCCATCTCGGGGGTCCAGTAACAGAGGAGAGACTCGTACGTCTTGACGCCCTCTCGTTGCGTGATGGCCGGTGCCCACTCGAAGTCCACAATACCTTCAGCTTTCACCGAAGTCTTGTCCAGGAGGTTCATTCGCGGTAGTTCATAGATTGAAATGCTCTCGTGTGGTTTCATCCGGGCCACATACTTCTCGTCGGCAGACCATTTGAACGCTGGCCATTGAACCTTGGCTTTTGGAGGCACTGCAGAAGGGTCGGTGCCGGGAGGAGGGGTCAGATCATAGGCGGTGAAAGATCGGAGGGGTTTGCCGGTCTCAATGTCCCAAATGATGATATGCTTTCCTTCCTCATCAATTGTAAGAGGCCCTTTGCCTTCCTCCACCACGATTGGTTGATGTGACCAGGTTGTGATATATTTCTCTCCAGGAGAGAATTCAATAAGACTGACGAAAGGATGAGGGAATTGTCTGATTCTCTTGAAGGACGGTCCGCCCCATAGTTGCACGCCCTGTTGATGTACTGAGGCGAGATATGTTCCCTGTGGTGACCAAGATACAAAGAGTTGGGTCCAGTGCATTCGATCGACCACCATCTCTGGAGGCTCCTTCTTATTGTTCCAGAACACCCCGACCTTGTCGCCACGGAACATTGCAAATTGGTCTCGAGCGGCAGGATCGAAAAGCCAAGACCTGAGGTGTTCCTTTTCCGAGAATGGCTCGACCTCTGGAGGTACATACTGTTCATCAATTCTTCCCTCTCTTCCGTATTTCTCGATATCCGTTAGTTTGTTGACGGCGAGTGTATGTTTCTTGTCGAGGGCAACGCCGTGGAGCTGTTTCGTAGCGGCAATGGCTTGTTCTGGGGTTTGGTATTCGACGAAAGCGAATCTGCAACAAATCAGAGACGGTTGTTTACCAGTAAAATGCTCAAACCCACCCCTCGGACACGCCTTGGTCGTTCATAGGCATGAAGACGGATTCTTCGCCATCCTTTATTCTTCCGACGGTGTTCAGTCTCTTCAGCAGAAACTTGACCAATTTGGCTTTCTGGTCATTGTTGACAATGGGAAGACCATCGATGACCTAGGTGTTTCAGTAGTAATTCCAACACTCTTCCACTGAAAGCTCTTACGACAAAAGTATCCAGGCCTTCTTCCATGCGCACATCGTATCGCTCCTTGAGGTCGCTGAAGTCAATGTCGTCTATGTCATCTTCAAAGTCATGATCAGATAGTTGATCGAAACCCGGCGCCATGATTGCGGTGTCTTGCGAACGACGTGGGAAATCGATATGGCGGTGGATGGTGCGAATTCTTCGTCGTTGTCGCCCGGGGCACAAAATATCACATCCCGCGAGCCAAACGACGGCGCAGGTTGTGGAAAGTGCCAAGGCTGCGGCTCGCGTCACGTGCCTGCGCTGGCCTGGAAGGATGAGTCAGCAGTGGCTGGCAAGGCCTGGCAGTAGCCGACACCACTGCGCATCCACTGTTGTACCCCAGCTTGTGGTTTGTTCCTCAGTCGTGCAGCATGCGATGCTGAGCCCTGCGCATGTGTCTCTTGGTCTATGCTTTGTTCTCTCACAATCAGCTCGTGCAGTGTGTCGCATCACCTTTCCTTGATCTCCGCCTCACTTCCTTCTCATAAAGCTTACAGTACGCTCTATATAACCTTCCTCTCCTCCTCTACCCTTGGCGCTCTCTCCTCCCGAACCGCCGGCGATAGTTCCTACCTTCAGCACGCTTGACTATGAAGTGACCTGGAGTACTTGCCAGCAATTCATAATTTCTTCGGCGGCCTCTGCAATTCCTGTGATCTTCCTTCCTGAGCGTTTCCTTAGCAAAGCATTGCCACACGAGGCCATCATGTCTTGTAAGTGCAGCCCACCTTCCTCGCGGGATCCATCTGACTTGGAAGTGCCGCCGGACGTCCGCGAGAAGTACATCACCATCATCGACTCGATCCTTGACGGCGCCGACCTCACGACCATCACACGCAAAGACATTCTGAAGGGAATTCAGGACAAGGTCGAATATGACATTACTCCGCAAAAGGTGCGGCACTTGGGTTGCAAGACGATGGATTGAATACTAAACAAGTATAGGCCCCCATCAAGGTCTTGATCAATGAGCGATTTGATGTCATCACCACCAAGGAAAATGGCGATACTACTGTCGTCCCCTCAGTCGAGTCCGTGGAGCCTTCCCCAAAAACGAACGGCGTTCACATAGAGTCTGCTTCTGCATCGCCCGCGAAACGCGAGGCAAAGAGTGAAAGCCATTCAACCGTCCTGGACTCTCCTCCACCAAAGAAGAAACGCAAAACAAGCCTTGACGCCGATGCAGCTTATGCGGCTCGTCTGCAAGCGGAGGAAGATGCACGAGCCCGTCCCACCAGAGGGGGCGCCAGCCGAAAGGCAGCACCAGTGAAGAAAAAGAAGAAGAAGGCGAAGAAGGAACGGGTGACTGGCTCGGACGACTCCGATCTCGAGGACGGGGAGAATCCAAAGCCCAAGCGGAATACCGGATTTCATGTATGTCGCCTTACGTTTGTTGTAAATTGGCCACTAACACAGTTTCAGAAACCTCTAAATCTGTCTTCGGCTCTTTCAAGTCTGCTCGATGGCGAAACCCAAGTAAGTGTGGTTAATTTGCAGCCCAAGACAAATGCTAAACGAATTACCCAGCTTTCACGTCCCGAAACCACCAAACGGCTATGGGCCTACATCAAGGCAAATGACCTTCAAGACCCGAACGACAAGAGATTCATCATCTGCGATGCCAAAATGAGAGAAGTCTTCAGACAAGACAAAGTGCATATGTTTACCATGACAAAACTCGTCTCTCAACAAATGTATAACCCTGACGAATGAGCTCCAGACCAAGGGCTGAGATCGGAGTTTTCAACAGGCCTTACAGCCGCGTCCAGTCAATACCCTAGCCTTACTGGTTGCATGACTATATCTATGGCACGAGTGTGAAGCAATGATGGCGTTATTGGCACCAACTGCTGGTCGGGATCCGAAGGATGACGGGTACTCTCGTGACGGCGCAAGGTACGGCATTGGAAGTCTGAGATGGGAATATCTTGGGTTGAGATTGACTATTCCAGCTTGGATGTATGATGGGAGACGGATCTTAAGAGCAAACTGGCTGGACTGGGGCGTATTCAGGAGGGCCAGCCTTGCTGACTAAGAACCACTGGAACAGGCGTTCCTTTCTAGACGTTTCCTTTGCCAGATTCCCAACGTAGAGCGAAACAAAGGGCGTTTGCCTATTACTCATACAAAAGGCCCCTTCTGGACTCGATGTTGGCTTACGAGTCAGCCCACAAGCTTCTCAGAGTCACCGCGAGCGTCTAATGATCGTCCCGGGCGGCGGTGCCTGAAAATCGAGTCATTTTAACTGCAGTAGGTTACGAGGCTGCCCCACCAAAAGCCTGCGCTACTTTTTTGATCCGCAACTTGGGGTTTGTGGTCCAGGTGAAGTCATCGTCGAGAACACTTCGATCACCGTGGTTTTGAACCTCACTGCCTTGCAAATATCCCTCCAGTTCTCGAGACAACATGTCTGCCTCAGCAAACGGTGGTGCAGTGCCTTCAAGTCCAAGCACTGGACGTGGCGGAGGGCCCAATCGCCACGGATCGACCAATCCCGCCGACGCCCACAATGGACGAGATTCTGCGCCCAGAGGTGGTAGAGGTCAACGAGGTGGAAAGGGTGGCAGAGGGAAAGGTCGGGGACAACACCGTGGTAGAGACAACGCGTCCAACCCCCATTCTTCAGAAACTACGGCAGAAGGGAGCTCGGGACGACCACCTGGAGGCGGCTTCGGTGCACGTCTGACCGAAGCTGCCTCAACACAACAAGGCGACCCCCTCAACCCTCAGTCAAAAGGAGATGAGCAGCAGGTGGCTGCGGATGACGTCGACGTGTGCTTTATCTGTGCGAGCCCTATCGAGCATGTGTCTATTGCACCCTGTAACCACCAGACATGCCACATCTGCTCCCTGCGATTGAGGGCTCTTTACAAGACCCGAGCTTGTGCTCATTGCAGAGTAAGTCTAGCCTGTCTAACATGTACATGTCCATGCTGACATCTCGCAGGCCGAAGCACCGTTCGTGATCTTTACCGACAACGCTGAGAAGCGCTACAACGAATTTAACGATAGTGACTTTGTTAAGATTGATGACAACTTGGGCATAAAGTATGAGAAGGACGTCATTCTCGAAGATACAATCCTACTACTCAGATACAACTGTCCGGACAGAGACTGTGATGTTGCCTGTCTAGGGTGGCCAGACCTTCACCGACACGTAAAGTCCAAACACGGAAAGATGATGTGCGATCTTTGCACGAGAAACAAGAAGGTCTTTACTCACGAGCACGAGCTTTTCACGTTCGGGGAGCTTCGCAAGCACGAAAAATACGGGGATGATAACCCCGGCGCGATCGACCAGTCCGGTTTCAGGGGTCATCCAGAGTGTGGCTTCTGCAAACAGAGATTCTATGGCGACGACGAACTGTACGCCCATTGCCGTGAAAAGCACGAGAGATGTCACATCTGTGACCGGAGAAACGGCGGTAGAAACCCACAGTACTATCTGAACTATCAGGAGCTGGAGAAGCACTTTGCAGCCGAGCACTTTGTCTGTCTCGATGCCGAATGTCAAGCCAACAAAACTAACGTATTTGAATCGGAAATGGACTTGAAAGCACATCAGCTCTCTCAGCATCCCAATGGGCTCTCGAAAGACGCCAGAAGAGATGCCCGCCTTGTGGACCTTTCTGGCTTTGAACTCCGGACGCCTTACCAGCCACAACGTCGCGGGGGGAGAGAGCGAGACAGAGAAGGTCGTGGCAGCGGCAGAGGCCGTGATCCCAATGCCGAGCCTATCCCCATGTCCAGTGCTCAGACTTTAAGTCGTGCCGAAATGGCTTACCAAAGACAGCTTGCCATCCAAAGCTCTCAGTCTGTCTCGAACAGAACTTTTGGGGGCCAGCTCACTCAGACCACCCCTACGCCTCGACCACAAGCTTCTTCGCAACAGCCTCAGCCGCTGCCTTCGATGGAAAACCTTCGAATTGATTCGGCGCAAGCAAGTACAACAAACATGACACCTCAAGAACAGGCTCGAGCCGCGCGCCACCAAGCTGTCACCGACCGGGCCACCACGCTTTTGAAGAACGACACGACCAAACTATCCCAATTCCGCACACACGTCTCGGCGTACCGGAGCGGGACAAGCTCGGCTACAGATCTCATCGACTCGTTTTTCTCTTTGTTTGACTGTCCGAGTGCAGAACTCGGAAAACTCGTTCGAGAGCTTGCAGACCTGTACGAAGACGAGACGAAGCGGCAGTCCCTGTTGCAGGCATGGAACAACTGGCGAAGCATCAACGAAGACTACCCGAGTCTTCCGGGCCCGAGCGGTACGTTTCCAGGAGTATCGAGCGCAGGCGCCGGCGCGACCGGCGGGCGGCGGGTCCTCACTCTCAAAAAGAGCACGGCACAGTCGTCTCGGTCAGCGGTCTCGAAACAAGGATCATGGGGCAACGCACTCTCCAGTGGCGCAAGCCGTGACCCTTTCCCAGCGCTGAGCGGCGCGAACGGACGCCCGAGCAAACCGGCACCGACGTCGCAAGCAGTCTGGGGCAACACGTCGGCGCCGCAAGTCAGCAGCACCACGATGAGCGCCGCCGCCCCGATCTCCCGGCCGCCGCCACCTCCTACGACCGCGTCGCGCGTCGGCACGTCAAGCAGGAACGTCGCCCCGCCCCGCCAGACCGAGGACATGTTCCCTTCGCTCCCTGCAGCCCCGAAGCCGAACACGATGATGGCCGGCTTCAACACTCGCGGCTCGGGACGTCTGACCGCATCGAGTCGCAACTCCCCTGCCGGCTCGGGATCCGCGACGCCAGTCAACGCGTGGAGCCAGGCTGGGACGGCCCCGACGCCCGCCCAGGCCGCTGCCATGGTGGGCTTTGGCGAGAACGGCGACACGGCAGGCTTCGATGGCGCCGCGGGGAAGAAGAAGGGCAAAAAGTCCAAAAAGGGCGAGACGCTATTTCACTTTGGATGAGTCCATGCGTGACAGCGGTCAATGTACAGAGGCTTTGGCTTGGAGGGTCGATGTCTGCCCCACTTAACTTAGATGGTTCTGGCTTTGAAGCACGAAATCCGTGATATAGACGTTAGCCGTTGACCACGCGGGAGTGAAATAGAATAATCCCTGCAACGGCTGTTGCAGTGAAAATATTACTTGGCTTCCAATCGAGATTTCCAGTCAACATTTACATTTCCTTAGGGATTCAGACGCGTCCAACACATAGAGTGAGCTCCCATCGATAAAGTCAAGTCATGCACCCAATGGGTGTGTCGAGTAGCAGTCATGAGAGTAGCAGTCATGAATCTAAATCAAGACGTTTGCCTACCTAGTCAGTGCTTAAAGACATTTGCCGGAGGTGAGTGAGTACTGATCATCAATGTGGTATTTATGACTTTTTATGCTAGCTCTATTCACACAATTCCATTGTGTATCTTTTTCCTTTCCGCCGTTTATGGTGAATATCGGTGTTGTTGAAGCTCACTACCCATGTGACATCGCCTTGATCGCAGTTGCGGCCTCGCGATGTCCTCTGAAGCGGTCTGCCATCTCGTCTTGGGCTTTTCTCTCGATTGTTTGTTGTGATTGCCAGACACATAGGGGCGCGACTTTTTCGATTTTTTTTCTGCATCTTTTCTGCATCTTTTCGATTTTTTTTGGTCTTTCTGCCGCCTCCAGGTACATTGTCAATCGTAGATCGGGGATGGTACTGAAGGTTGGATATTTCGTGCTGGGGAGCTCAAGGATACGTTTGATTTCAGGAACCTCCTTTTGCCCGGGCTACTTTATCCAATTAATAACCTTCTCGAGTGTAATCGTCATCGTAACTGAAGACAGCCGTTGCGAAATCGCGGTCCTTCTTCAATTCCGCTGTCGCCTTGATCGCAGTCTTGATACTTGGAAACTCGATGGAGCCGAAACCATCCACAGTCACGCTGTACTCAATCACGTATCGATCAAGATTGAGTCGTAGCAGCTTGGGCTGGACCATGGCAAACTCAGCCTCTTCTATGTTGCCAATCAACACGATACGTGTTGCTTCCTCAGCACCAAAAATGGCTTCGGTAAGCTGACGATTGCTAGGATATGTTGGATCCATAGGCTTCCAAACACGGACCGCGGAGCCGTTGATGATGAATGGTGCCGTCTTTTGTCTCTTGTACATGCCATCAGCTGCTGACTCATGAACAAAAATAACTTGGGAAGTCATGTATGGGTTGACTCGTCCAATAGGCGGAACGAGTAAGATGGACTCGAGGATTCCGCTGCGAACAATGGTGAGAACGTCTTTCAGAGTAGAGCCGACCGGTATGGCGTCGACCATGACAGTGCGATATGCGTTGGCAGAACCAGCTGCTTGTTCAGGGAGATAACGAACCGGAAAAGCAGGAAAGGGACTGTTCTCGACCCAAGCAGGAAACGCTTGAGCACAAACCTGCCACATCTCGTGGTCTGTGTCGAATAAAGGGTTGTTCTTGTTGACCAGCCATTTGGGTTCGCCATCAAAACTTTCAGGAATCTTTACAGTAATACGTCTGACAGTGGTATCCGCCGTTTGGCCGCTGGCGACCTCACGGAGCTCAAGCTCCTCCCCGATCTTCATGCTACAGCTGTCGACGACTGTCGTCTTCGGTGCGCCGACTTCCCAACTGTTTGGAGAAGTGTCTTTCTGTTGCCAGTCGATCAGTTAGTCTCACGCCATTTCGGTGTCCCTGTGTGGTTCTTACTTGATCAGACACATTTGTCTCTTCAGTAGCTGGCTTTCCGGAGTACTTTGCGATGATCGAGGCGGGCTCGAGGATAGTTAGTCAAGTTACGATGAGAGTCGGGATTCTCTTACCAACTCAAGGACTGGGGTGTCCGCGGTCTAGGCCCTTCAGCAAGCAGATCGTCCACCTCAACATCAGCACTCACCAAGAGGGTATTCCAGCCTTTCGCGCCGTTGGGTTCACCTTGAGTCTGGTGGTTGTCACGAGCCACAATCTCCTTGTGGTCCTCGGGAGACTCAGGAGACAGATCGATGAGCTTTCTAACATCCACATGTTTGTTTGCAGGCGTCTTTGTGGTGGCTTCCGCTGATGAGTCGGTAACGACAAAGTGCTTTCTCAAGGTGTTACGCAAGGCAGCGTCAGGAGAAGGGTCGAATCTGGGGCTCTTGAGTAACTCCAAATTGAAGAGTTGCGCTTCGTCGACGACTGTCTCCGCGACAGCAATTGCTTCTGTGAAATCATTCTGCTCTTCACAACCTGGATTTGGAGGCTCCATTTCCTCCACATTTGGGCTTGAATGATCCTGACTGAGTTCTTTTGGGATCGCCTCCTCTTGGTTACGCTTCATTGTGCTCTCCCTATTGTCATCCTTGAGATGTGCTTGGTTTTCTTGATTGACGTTGTGTTTGATGATGGCTCCAAGGCTTTTAACAGTGGTCGTCAGCGTGGCGATCTTCTGTATGTACTTCTCGATCTGCTGTTCTAGGTGCAAACAACGTTGGGTCTCCTCTTCGAGTGCCAATTTGGTCGCATTATGTGCTTGCTGTTCATTAGCAAGAGCTAGACACAGCGACTGGCTGAGAGCTGCAGGGTCGGGATGGTAGGAGCTCGACATTATACCATCGGAGACAGGAAGACCTGAGTTGCCCAATGATGACGACAACGGAGTGAATGTGGAAGCCAATGGATCCATGATTGTACGAGAGTTGTGGTACACTGAGGTTTGTGCCTTGATTGGATTAACGTCAGCGTCACTTTCCGGTCTAGGCAGCTGCAAGATTTCATTTAGGATTGAGAATGCTTTAACTTACATTTTGAGCCAGGGTTGAATTGTGTGAGGAAAGTCGATCTACAGATGGCCGATCTGTCTTCGTAGGACTGGTTGCACCAGCAACTGCAGAGCGAAGAGCAGCAGATCCCAGCTTCAGACGTGAGTCGGACAGATCCGGTTTGAAGTTCTGGTTAAAGAAGTTTGCATCAGGTGCCGGGGCCGCCTTGTGTGGCAATGAGGTCTTGCCTCCCACTGACACGGCTTTTCGGTGACGTGCTGCATCATGAGCTAAGGCACGAGCGATGCTCTCGGCCAGCTGATCCTGGAGGAACTTTGAGGGCACAGGTTTGTCGGGAATCGGACGGAGGCTGTCGACAGGAGTGAACTTGAAGCTGCCCAACTGCGACTGATTCAAGTCCTGTCTTGTCATTGGGGGGTATTTGAGCAGTCGCTCAGAGGGTTTGGTGGATGTCATTGAAAGTATGGAGGATGAAGAAATGGAGGACGACGAAGGAATAAGGGAGAGGCGAAGAATGGAGGGTAAAGGCCTCTTTGATATGAGGCCAGAGGATAATGATGAGAGACGCGACGTTCGTGGTGGTGATGTTGATGTTGTTGGAGGGAGCAGTTGATGGAAAGAGCGATAAACAACCAAAGAAGGAGTTCAAAGCACGTCGCGTCTCTTCTCGCCTCACTTACCACGCCAACAATGCTCACCGCCCTCAGAGAAAGGAAGATGGCTAATCCATCACATCATATTCACAGACATCGGGTCGTGAAGGCGGGCTGAAGGCGGTACAACCGCTTGGGCGGTGCCGCCCTGAACAGAGAGCTCATCAGCGTCCATCATTTCTGGTTATCACGACAACGTTCACTGTTCGTTCCGGAGAAAGGAATCTACCGTTGGGATCAGTACACATTACAACAGGATCAATACCAGAAAGCTCGAGACATTCTTGCAAGGGAGCGTTTCCACGACAGATGTCGGACCGGGATGCATGGGAGAGTGCATGATTGTGCCCAACTGTCCCTCCTGCGAGGCATCCTCTCCAGAGAGTCCTCACTCCTCCACTCTGTTTGTAGGAGGGCGAGACTCCTATACAAGAGATAAGAGTCGTTGACGGGAGAAAGGCGAATGTCAAGATGGACATGGTGGATGTCGAGTTAGACGTTGCTTCACGTGATTGCGAATTTTTTGTCTCCAAAAGCACATTATGAAAGTCCCAGAACATCTGGACGATTCTCAATACATGGCTGAAGGGACCAGCCAGGTACATTGCGGATCTTCCATTGCTCGCCCCTGAACCCAAAATGAGAGCAAAAACTAATGAGTGAATCACTACCACCTTGTATGTTTGTTCACCTTTCTGAAATGCCCCATTCATCAAAACAGCATCAAAGGCAGACATGGGCAAGCCTACGCAGAAGGAGAAGGCTCGCTACCAGCTACTCAGACAGAAGCTGTTAGATACATACAGGGGACACTTTGATGACATCCTTTCAAAACCACCGACCGCCGCAGTCGACCAGACCCAACATCGATGGGAGACCCTTTACCCAGCACTGCTAAAGCCGACGAGGCATGCGGTGCTGTTGAATACTTTTCATGGAGAACCCTACTTTCAGCACCCGGGAGAAGCACCGACGAATCCAAGACTTGGAGGATCTTTAGATGAGAGGCTACGAAACTTCGACCTCAAGTCGTCAGGGGAAGTCTCTCCTCTGGAGCTCCTGGAGGATGCTGGTCGATGGCTACCTCCATCTTGTCCACTCCAGCTATATCACCTACCACAGCAACAAACCGATTCCAGCAAAGAATACCTCCTACCGCCTCCATTAAAGAATCTTCACGGCCTCAAAAACTACTACTGTCTCGACTTCGCATCCGTCTTTCCTGTTCTCGCGCTTGATGTTCACCCAGGCCATACCATCCTTGACATGACAGCGGCACCTGGTGGGAAAACGCTAAGTCTCCTGAACCATCTTCGCTCCTCCCTCGTCCCAACCACCGACACCACTGCTTCTGCCTCCACCATTAAGACAAGACTACATGTCAACGAGATCGACTTTCAACGTCGCAAGCGCCTACGAGTCGTACTGGACGAATACGTGCCGGCGAATCTCCTTCCGTCTACGTCGTCTACGAACTCGATCGTCCAAATCACAGGCAAGGACGCAACAGAAGCTTCCAGTTTCCGCGCCGAGACCTATGACCGAATCCTCCTCGACGCTCCTTGTTCCAGCGAACGCCATGTTCTGCACCAGCTTCACAAACAAGAATCCGCCTCAAACCTACACAAGGACCTACTCAATTGGTCGCCTTCCAGCTCGGAGAAGATTGCCAAGAGTCTCCAACTCAAGATGCTCACCAACGCCGTCCAGGCTTTGAAGTTCGGTGGCACTGTGGTCTACAGTACGTGCTCGCTCTCACCACACGAGAATGACGACGTCATCGAGAACGTGGTGAGATTAGTCGACAAGCAGAATCGGAAGCGAACCAAAGACGCATTACGTCGACGCGAGGCCGATCGAGAGAGCGGAGATGATTCAAACATCGAAAAAGACGGAGCAGAAGACGTCCCTCACCCCCCCACAAAACCAGCTCAAACGCCCCTCCCAGAACTGTGGACGTTGGAAATCGACCACGCGAGCTGGTCAATTGGAGAGCCAACTAAGCACGGATGGATGATATTACCGGATCAGCAGGACAATGCAGGTTGGGGTCCGATATACTTCTGCAAGATCACCAAAAAGCGAAAGAAAGGATCACGGTGATGATGGGGGCAATAAACCTTTATGTGTGATGACCATCTTAGTGGGTACTGGGTAGTTGGGTAATGGCCTAGTTGCGCAGTTGCGCAGTTGCGCCGTTGCGGCTAAGAAAGGTCATCGGATACTGATGCTTTCAAGTACGATCTTCACTCAAAGGCTCCCCACGGCGTGACGATATGAATTTTAGAATCTCACCAGACTAACTAGGGAGGCAGTCTTGGTGGTAATGGCCTGTGTAGATCAAAGATGTTCAAGACTACAAAGGACCACGCCTCTTCATTTCCGTTTCGATATTCTGTCTTAAGAAACTTTTTGGTAGCCGTCTAGACACTGAAAAAAAGACATGACAGCAGCCGAAGCAGGTTACAACTTTTTCAGGATATCCTCGAGCACTTCCTCCGTCGACGCCTTCCCACCCAGGTCGGGGGTGACGAATCGTCCCTCGGCCAAGTTCTTGTCGACGGCGCTGTAGATGGCGTTCGCGGCGTCGGGGAGGTCCAGGAACTCCAGCATGACGGCGACGCTGCGGATGGTGGCGATGGGGTTGGCGATGCCCCTGCCCTCGATGTCGGGGGCGCTCCCGTGGCACGGCTCGCCGATGACGATGCCCTCGCCGACGTTGGCGCTGGGCACGAGGCCCAGGCTGCCGACCAGGGCGGCGGCGCCGTCGCTCAGCAGGTCGCCGTACAGGTTCGGGGCGACGATGACGTCGTAGTACTGCGGCTGCAGGAACAGCTTGTAGACCATGCTGTCGACGATCTGCTCCTCGACCCTGAGCCCGGCGAACTTGGGCTGGCCCTGCAGGGCCTCGCGCGCCGTCGACCGGAACAGCCCGTCGGTCTGCGAGAGCACGTTGGACTTGTGCGTGATGGTGACCATGCCCGGCGTGTCGTCGCGGCGGTGCTGCGAGCGCATCCTCTGCCTCCGCACGGCGATGTCGCCTGCGATGTCGGCGATGCGCCACGACGCCTTGCTCGAGATGCGCTTGATGGCCTCGGCGACCTGGCCCCCGTCGCCCGAAGGGTCAGCGTACGTCTTCTCCTCCTTGACGTAGAGGTCCTCCGTGTTCTCGCGCACGATGACGAGGTCGATCGGGTGAGGCGTCGGCGACGCAAAGGCGGGCGAGGCCGTCGTCTTGCAGGGCCGCACGTTGGCGTAGAGCGAGAGTTTCTTGCGCAGCGCCACGATCGGGGACGTGTAGCCTTCGACTTTGGTCGTCGGGGAGCTGTGCGTGACCAGATCCGGATCGCCTTAGCGTCGTTTTTGAAACTCCCTCAAAACCGAGGACACGGGGACAAGGAGTGTGCATCGCATACCTCACTGCTCCAAAGAGAGCTCCGTCACATTCTTTCTGTAGTGTTTCCACCGTCTTGTCTGGGAGGGCGCTGCCCGTGCGCTTGAAGCAGTCGAAGCCGGCGTCGAGGTCGACAAAGGAGAACTTGAGGCCCAGAGAGGACGGGATGGATTCAAGAATGCGTTTGCCGGCCTGGAAACATCCACAAAATAGTGCGTCAGCCTCTGGTTGACAAGTAGTTGTCTTGCACTGCCGCAGACAGAGGAGGAGGACTACGACTCACCGGGATAACTTCGCGGCCGATACCGTCACCCGGGATCAGACCTAGAGAAGTTCAGCAAGGATACCTCGGGCAGCAGCACAGTTCTTACCTATTCTCAACGTTCGCGCAGCCATAGTGTGTGAGTCGAGGGCTTAGAGCTGGAGGATCGCGTGCATAGAGTGGAACGAGACGCTCCGATGTTGGAGAAAAATATTCTGAGTCGAGGCTGGAGTTGGACTCCGCAATCGGAAACACTAACTAAATAATCCACCCACGAGGCTGAGAATCTGGGGATGAACACGACAAGGCAAACACGATCTATTCTTGTGGAAATTGTGTACGCGCAGACAATTGGGAAAGGATCTCGAAGCAGAAGAAATCTACCGCGCGGAATGCGCAGCTTCTGCAAAGGATTCCTCGGATTATCATCAGACGCTATGCTAATGATGCTGCAGTGATGCACCAGTATCTGCTCATCCCCGTTGCCAGCTCGATCGCACGAATGTGTATCTCATCAATGGAGCTTCTCTGATAGTCCCAAGAGCCACATCAGTTCCCTCCCTTCAAGTCAAAGGCAGAAGCCTAGATCTCCACTACCAACGAATTTCCGACCGAATCGAGCGATGGCTAGACGGTGCGAAGTCTTTTGGCTGGATTCTCAGCTGCCGCACTCTCACCGTCACTGTGACTCGATTCTCTCTCCTTGCCCTTTTTTGCAGTATTACTGTTACCGTTGTTGTTGACGACCGTCTTTGGGTCGTTCCGAGCAAGCTTATTCTTCCATTCGAGGGCTTCGCGAACGTTCGACAAGCTTGTTCCAATCCTCGACTCGAGTGTATCCTCGTCGATAAGGCCTTCGCGCCACTTTCGAAGATGTTCTTCGATTTCGTTGACTGCTACTCCTCTAAGTGGTGTTAGAAGGACGCGATCGAATTCTTTGTTCCAAGGTGATGGGCCTCCCTGATCGTCATTGAATCGTGGCTTTCTGTAGTCCTGAGCTGTATGACCATTTCCTCTTTTGTCCTTTACAGATGAGTCTGCATTGGCGTCTCCGTTCGTGGCGAAGTCCGTGGAGCAATTTGAAAGTTCTCCTCGAGAGCTGGATTGACTCTTGGTTTCTCGACGGTGGCGATTTTGGAGAGAGATATCATCTGCCCCGTTGCTGTCTTGAGTCGAATCTGTGTTCTGGCGAGCGATAGCCTGCTGATCTAACTCTGCGCTCGAATTGGTATCTGACAGGGCAGAACCAGGTCGATTGTCGACTTCATTTGAATTGACGACCTGCTCCATGACCTTACCAGCTATACCTCGCTCACGACTGGTTCTCTCAGCCTTCGTAACTTCACGATCTGTGTTCGTATGCTTGGAGGAGTTGGAAAGATGACTATGAGGCTCGCTTGTTGCGTTTTCTTTCCATACGAGATCTCCATCTCCAAGCTCGGGATCAAAGGAGAATGCAGTTCGCGAAGCACACGGCTTGGGGAACTGACTGACCCAATACCGAGGAAGCATTCCAGAGATCTCGTAAGGGGCGACTATGTTAGCATCGTGTAGTGCGCGTGTCCGGGCGAGTCCGTAGTGAATCTCATGTCCGGCACATTCATCCAAGGCAGCGTGCACTGCATCTTTGATCAGGGCTTGTACCGGCTCCCATGCCCTTTTGGGTTGAGACTTATTAGGCATCGTTACGTGGGAATTCTCCATCAATCGATGCAACCAGACTGCAAGTTCGTAGACAGGGCTTTCTGACCGTTCACCGAGGAAGCCGTCAATGGAAAGTTGGGCGTTCGAGACTCCTTCGCGTAATCGCATGCTGAGCGAATTTTTATGTGGGAATAGATACGCCCAGATCACGGAAGCTTCGCAGTGAGAATGAGACCGGTGCCCAACATATACCAAGTATTCTCGCAGTCCAGCCCGGGCTCTTCTGATCTGAACGGTTGGTTGATGCGAACTGGCAAAGTCAGTATATTCCTTTCCTGAAGGAAAAATTGACATCTTACAGGTAGCGGATTAGAGGATCGCATCGATCCGGCGGAGGTACGAAGGTCGTAGGCCTAGTGTCCGCCATCGTAAAGATGAGGACCACGATTTCCACGTCTGTTAGTTGACAATTCAGCAGGTACTAGCGTTAGCTTGATGCCCGAGGCGTCGGAGGTGATGGCGGGGAGCTACCTAGATGTCTTAGAGAACCGGGATGGTTCTGAAATCTGAGGCCAAGAGCTGGGAACTGAAGAGACGAAGAGAGGCAGTTGATAGACGAGAGGGTTGGAGGAAAAGAGGTGACAAAAGAACCCTAGAATAGCTAGGAGGGGAGAGATTTGGGGTGCAAAAAAACAGTGAAGGCGAGTAGAGAACTCAGGAACGCTCGCCAAATCGAAGTGAAGGTGAAGCGCGAGTGAAGCGGTCATATCAAAGGATCCAGCCCTTAGAAAGTAACGAGCATCAAGTCCTGAGTGAGTCTGAAGATGAAGCTCAGAACATGGCTTCACTGACACTGACCAGACGACTGGTGAACTCGGAAACTGACGCAAGGGCTCTGGAGCTACGGATGCGAATCATGCTCGGGATCATTGTATCGTTGCCGCAGAGCTAAATCGTTCGACATGGCATGTTCGATCCAGGAGGGTAGCTTCCCTGGTCAGCCATTACGCCAGACTTACATGACCAAAAACAAGGATGGAGGAGGTTGAGTGTCGGAAAACTCACCACTGAGAACAATCTGACTCCTTCCGTCTCCAGATTCAGGGTCAACAGCATCAACACAAACAGGCGGGAAATGAAGGCCCAAAGCTCGAAACATTCGTGAAATTGAGCATTACTATTCACAGCAGCCGCCTCTAAGTAAGCACCAAAGCACTGCTACCAGGGCACGTTCGCATCCTAATAATTATCAGTCCACACATCTTGATCACTGTTGCTTCTTCGCCGCCAATTGACCCATCTCCTTGTCGAAAGCAGCATAGGTAACCTGTAACGAGGCCAATGCCGACACGCCCACGTATAGGATCGAAAATAGTAGGAACGATACAAGAAGACCCATGAAGATACCTAAGCATGATTAGCTGGGTGCTCCTGACAGATCGCACTCCACATCAGGCTGTAGACTTACCAGGCGTAAAGAACTGGTACTTATCAAACAACGGCCCATCGATCATGGTCTGGTTGTTCTTCGTACCGTTTCCAGCACGAACGACCAGGCCCAAATCCCTCTTCAAGTCAATGTGCAAGCTTTCCTGGAGCTGCGATTCCACGTCATACTCCACTGACTCAACCACTTCGACGGCCCCGGCCCTCGTCGTGGTGTACAAGACCGTATAGCTCTGGGTAGGCAGCATATCAAGAACAGAGGCGAAGAAAGCATCGTTGTGCGCTAGATCGGTCTGCCTTTGGCTGGACGGCTTGGGGAGTGTGACTTTGAGCAGTCGCGGTGCAGAAGGAATTGTCGCAGGAATAGCACCCTTTGAGCCGTCGATCTCGGTAACTTGCACGCCACATTTCGATCGTAGCAGGTCTGTCCAGCTCGACGAGTCGATGCTGCCGGTGACATCAGGCACGACCATGCTGCTTCTGATGCCTCTCGCAGAGTGTCCTGACAGTGCCTGGGCCAGGACAGGCGTGTTCTTTATAGATTCATAATCGTGGCTACTCACGCCGGACTGCGTGACGAGGATGTAGTAATCTGAAGGGCATGTGGACAGGGAGACGGCCACATTTGAAACAAGGTTGCTGGCAGATTGTAGTTGCGAATCTGGGTTCAAGAGCCTACACAATCGCTGTTAGCTACTCTACGTGGCTCTCAGAGGTATGGCTACTGCCAGGGCATCGAGTTCTTACTCTGACGTCGAGAACATAAAGAAGGGTGAAGTATCGAGGTATCCATGAGCACTTCCGGCGGCGAGCGCTAGAGCGCTGAGCCGGAGTAGACGCATGGCTGTAGTGAGTGATAGGAGGATGGTGTTTTGTAGGAAGTTCAGAGGGTGCAAGGCCACAGATAAAGCCCACCTGCTGCTCTCCGCAGCTGCCACCTGCACCTCAGCCTTGCGCCAGCATTTATATCACGTGACAATGACGAGGCTGAGCATAACGGCCTCCTTGCCGCAGCCATGAACTGCTACTACTCACACCGACACTTCAATCACCAGCCAGATGTCCCCTTTTGACCTTTCACCTCCTTGCGCTTGAAGCTTCCATGGGTAGACGGAAGGAACCATATTCGGGTATGCTACCCACCACTCCTTCTGAGTGGGGCGAAGGATACATTTCCTCGTATAGACAATGTGCGGCAAAGGCAATCTTGTAAATGCCCATCAACTTTCAATACTCGTACATCTTCTATAGTAAATATCGTTGGCTGCGTTTCTCATTGTAGGTACGAGGGTACAATGCCGCACGATACAGCCCGAGTGCACCTTTCAGAGAGGCGCAGTCCGGTTGCTGTTCGACTTGGGTATCATGTAGTCCCTAATGCTGTCGGTCGGGAAAATGTCCTTTCCATGAGCTCATGAGAAGTCGTCCATGGGCCTGTCCGTCAATTGGACTCCCTGGCTCTGATTTTGGCCTGGATGACCCTCATAGGCCTGGTAGCTCCGTCTACTCAGACTTCCTCCTCCTCCGACTGGTTTTCGTCCACTGCCCCCGGCAGTTCTTTTCAGGCTACCTACCCTTGACCCTCCATCTGCATCTTTCGGCGTTGGCTGGGGCCCGGAATCCGAGTCCTGGCTGTCATCATCTAACGGCGGCGGAATGTGCGGTCCCGGGCCGCCACCTGAAAATGTGCTCGGCAAATTCAAGATATCTGGTGATGCTTCTTCCGGTTTGCGGCCCTGACCGTTTATGCCTGCGTTCGGTTGGGCAATGGACACTGAGTTCCTATCCACCGCGGACTGATTCTGGGTTCGAGCTTGAACCGGCGAGCTCTCATTACTACCAGGAACCTCTAGGCTTGCCCGTTTCGAGGGTAGACCGATGCCGCTTACACTTCGTCCATGATCAGGCCTTGGGCTAGCAACGACGGGAAAACGTCCAAGGCTGCCATCGGTACTCTTGTCCCGTCTATGGCGATTCGCGGGGCCAGGGCTCTTGTCTCGTTGTCGTTGTTCAGTGATGGCCCGTGCTCGCTCTTCCATATTTGCTCTTCTTGATCGCTCATCGTTCGTGCTGACGACTCTTTGGCGGGTTGACATACTTGTAGAAGATTGGCGCTTGAGTTCGCCAAAGATGGCTTCTTTGTGGTCGAACAAGTCTCGAATTAGGCGATACGCATGTCGTTCTTCCAAGGTAAGCGAACTCTCAGTTCTTGGACGAAGTATACAAGGAGCCAGGGATTGAGCAAGGGCGGTAACGTAGGCTTCGTCAGCAGAAGTGAGGTCAATTAGTCGTGTGAAATGTGTGGCAAGAGCATCGAGTGTAGCGATATTATTGAGACGAAGCTGGCCGAGTGTGGATTGTAGAACCTTGATCCGCGGTGCCGAGTCCACCGCATCAGTCGAGATTGGATTTGGTGCGGCATCGGAGGTTGTAGCGTATATAGTCTTGATAATGTCATAAACTTGGGATGAGACAAGTGAATCTGTCGGTGGTTAGATGTACGTCTTCGAACGCGCAACACTGACTTACCAGGCAATTCAAGGAGGTACAGTTTGAGCACACTGGCGACAATGGGTACTTCGTACTTCTCGAGGATCTCTCTGGGCACTGGAGCACCATTATTTATCTGGTTTCTTAGATGATGCGTCGCTGCCAGCGGAACATCCACCAGCCAAACGTTTCTCCGTGCTTCATCGCCCTCCAGATCTGGATAGTGGCTATCCAGAAATGTCAGTATCGAAGTCACAATGATTGGGACCCTCTTCCTGTCCGCCCTTGCTCTCGCTTCTAGATCGACGCCGAATGTTTGGTCTTCAACGCTGCCATAGTAGTTCTCATATGGCACCACTTTTGGCACAAAAGCTCCTGTTCTGTAATTCTCAAGCAAGTACCTTAAGTCTCCCAATGGCTGTATTGTCTCCTGGTAGAGCATCATATGGTCGACTTGACTCTGGAAGGAAGGAATGCTATTGCTAATAGCACCCGAGAAATCCAAGATAACCGACTTGATTGCTCTCAACCTGTCGGTCTCGCATCGTTCAAGAAACTTCAAATGGTCCATCATCGACTCCTCCAGGTTGCATCGTAGTAGATCGAGCTTGCGTACAGCCGCCTTGTACTTCTCATCTGCTTCCTTTGCTTCACGCTTTAGCCGCTCAGCCGGAGTCTCATTAGGATGAGGGTTGTTTAACGGATTCCATCCTTGTATGGCTTCCGTGATGTTGCCGATGGTGGGTGATTCGAGGATACCGTCTTGCGATGATCCCGTTATCGACCTGCCGAGAGGCTTCTTCTTCTCCGGCACCCCAGTGATCTGGAACACTCTTGTCTTCCACTGATACTTCATTCGCGAACTGTTGGCGAATGTGTTTCCCATGTTGCCAATCAGCCGCAGGAATCCACGATCTACCAGGTCTTGACCAATCTTTTCCGCATATCCCACGCTTGAAGCTTTCATGTGCTTCTGGATGTAGTCAACGATGTCCGTACCGGCAGATACATTCTGATAGACCCCCAGTATGGGTACCTTAAATTCTCCAAGGGGGATCTTCTCAAGCATGTCGGTAAGCAAAGTCTTCAGCCGATCTGGCGAGTATGTTTCATCTCCAATCTCAACGGGGATCTCATCGAGTTCGTCTTCGGGAAGGACTATCTTCGGTGGCGGCGGGCTCTGTGGTTTGGGACTGCCGGTTGCACGATCTTGAAATGCCAACTTGTTCTCCTCTTCGAGATCCTCCACCAACCTGCATTTGTTGAAGTACTGACTCCGCAGCTTTTTGACCAAGTCCGCCTGTCTGTCATGTGCCTTGATTTTGGACTGTAGATCTTCCTGCGAATTCGCTATCCTCGTTGCGTGCGCATCGCACCATCTGGAGAAAGGGTTGACTACCAGTTCGCGAATGTTATCGGCGATCTTCTTGTGGTTCTTGGTGGCTTCTACCATCTCACTTCGGACCCCTTCGAAAGCCTGTGAAGGTCAGCCAGAGCTCACAACGTGCACGATGCCCAGTTGTACCTTTCGAACGCTTGCGCCGTCATCTCGTGCGAAGCCACCCGTCATCCGATCCACAGAAGGCGCAATATCTCCTAACCGATCACTGTAAAACTCTTCCGCCTCTGCTCTCATGCTTGCAATTGTCAGGATCTGGTTATTCTCGATGACGCCTTGCTGGAGTTTCTGGAACAGTACCCCCAGACCACCTGCATAGTCTGAGGACCAGAACGAGTCCGCGAATCCCGGCGCCTTCGGCCTGCCCGGCGCAGGAGCACTCTCCGTCGCCATGGAGTGTAAGCTACGTCTGCGGAGCGGCTTAGGTATTGGCAGTGTGTCCCTTCAGATTGCACGACGGTGGGCGCAGGAGTTCGCAGCGCAGACTTGGAGGACAAGCTAGAGTAAAGGAATGGGCGAGAAGGGAAGGAGAGTGGTCACAATCCAGTTCGTAGAATGCGTGCCAACTGGAGCAACGGCCAAGTGTACAAGTTTCCAGATTCGGCTAAGCACGGGGTTCGTCAAGTAACACAGAGTAAATCGAGAAATATCCAGTCAGGCTGACGGTGAAACGGAAATTGAGGGTGAGCAGGAGTACGGCATTAGGCCTGGGAGTCTGAGACACGAGGTGCTGATTGCGCCCCCAGTTTTACGCAGGAGGATCCTTTGTCACTGTCGGTAATCCATCCCATGCCAGCTAAACAAAACCAGAACCACCCCTGCGAATATCCCTATAGTTCGCCTATTATTGTCGCCAAAGAACCCAAGGAGTTAAAGACCCAGAGTCTCAGAGTCTCTGTCTCTGGGACCCAAAAGACCCAACCATCGGGCACACTCACCACGCTCCAAAATCAAGCATTTACACGTTGGCGTCATCTCAACACCAGTCAAAGTACGGGGTTGTGTACTTAGCTTGTTAGCCACCGCTTGACAGCGCTTAGTGGCTGCCCATTGGCGGTGGCTTTTGGGGCCAATGCGTGGGAAGAGAGTCGCACATGTCTGAACTCTCCCTTTACCAAAATAGATCACCGAATACGGCACCTACTGAAGGTCGTTGTATGCAGCCCCTGAAAAGTGAAATGCTTTGAATTGGCTCGTTGGATACTCTGCGTGACTACTATGAGCAAGAATTATCGCCGCAACTATGCTATTGACACAGCTACTCTTCCCAGGTGCGGTGATTAGGGAAGGACTAATCGCTGGCTCGCTATACTCGCGTTGACGGCGATGCCTCATGCGCTTGTGGACATCAGCAGTGATTTGGAGGAGACTTTTCGAATACCGATAATATGCAATTTCATAGTGAACTACTACTTGCACCCTTCATGTCTGGAAGTAACAATAACGCTTGTCCCGTCCATCTTCATACTGTGGCACGGCCTGCAACGCCCTTGCAAGCATAAACTTCTATCCCAGACTCATTTGTCGCCGGTGTAGGTCGCGCTCAATCCATTTACGGCTCGGAGATTGCGGGGGTTCCGGCGATTGTGGCGGTGAAGGGCCATCAAAGAACTTTTGGGATCTCGTTGGCGTGTTGAAAAACTCGCCGGCGGCGAGTCACTCAATAAGACCCAGATTCTCTTCCGCAGGCACGACACGGATGGTGTTGGTATGGCCCTGGCCACCTCTCCATCCTTGAACACACACCACGCTGTCGCCTTGGCTGAGGACGCCGAGTTTGATGGCCTTTGCAATGCCCCATTTGAGACGCTTGTCGACGTCCTGTTGCCAATCTACACCGCTGAAGTCTGGCTTTTGCTCGGGGAACAAGAATGGGTACACTCCTCTATAGAGGTGGGCATATCGAGAGGCAGCGGCATTGCGCGTGACCATGATAATGGGGCACACTGGACGGTACTTCGACAGCAGCCGGGCGGAGTGTCCACTGTTTGGGTCAGTATAACACACACAATTCCGTAGGATCAGTATGCTTACCTGGTGGTGAGAACAAGGATTGCACCAGCATTCAATTCCATACTTGCTCCAACAGCAGAAATTGCAATTGACTCCACAGTATCAATAGGTCGAGGACAGGTGGTCCTCAGCTCATCAAACACATTGGCATAGGGGATGGCAACCTCCGCCAACAGGCAGGTCTCGTGCATCATTGCCACAGCTTCCTTGGGATAGCTGCCTTTGGCAGTCTCACCGGACAACATCACACAATCAGCACCATCAAGAACAGCGTTGGCAACATCCGAGACTTCAGCACGAGTTGGTCGGGGGTTGTTCGTCATAGACTCCAACATTTGAGTTGCACAAATGACGGGTTTGCCCTTCATGTTGCACTTGGCAATCATCATCTTTTGGGCGATGAAGACTTTCGCGGCAGGAATCTCAATGCCCAAGTCGCCACGTGCAACCATGACACCGTCCGTCTCCTCGAGGATTTCGTCGAAGTTGTTCATGCCTTGCTGATTTTCGATCTTTGCGATGATCTGGATCTCCTTGCCGGCTTCGCCAAGAATTTTGCGGATATGCTTGATATCCTCACCTCTACGGAT
This sequence comes from Exophiala spinifera, assembly GCF_000836115.1. Classification (NCBI taxonomy): domain Eukaryota; kingdom Fungi; phylum Ascomycota; class Eurotiomycetes; order Chaetothyriales; family Herpotrichiellaceae; genus Exophiala; species Exophiala spinifera. Next base: position 2,386,830 of record NW_015622515.1, read on the forward strand.
GAAAGAAGCGAAGACCATATCGACCTTGTTCTTGACACCAAATTGAAGGTCGGCAATATCCTTTTCCGAAAGCGCGGGTAGGTCAACGTCGGTGCCGGGCAGATTGACACCCTTGCGGGACGAGATCTGTCCGTCATTGAGTGCACGCACACGGACTGTCTTGTCGTCGACGATGTTGATGACTTCAAATGACTGGATGCCATCGTCCACATAGATCAACTTGCCAGAGTCAATCACCTTGGTGATGTTCTTGTAGTCGACGTAGCTAACTCTTCGTCAGTCGGAGTCGCTCGGCTGATCTTCTTGACACTCACAGATTCTTATCGTCGCTGGCAGTAGCATATTGGTCATCGGTAGTAATGTTCAGTTCAAGGCCAGCCTTGATCGGAATATCCTTGTCTCCTGGCGTGTTTCCGGTCCGGATCTCGGGTCCTTTCTATTGTACATTGTAAGTCAAGTGCCTCTCGTGAGTATCGTGAATCGAGCAACTGACCGTATCGAGGGCAATGGCGACGGGACGGCCCTCGTAGTCCTTGGCCGATTGTCGTGCGTTGTCAATGACGGATTGATGGTACTACGAAAGGTCAGTATATTCTCTGAGACTGGAGTGAAAGGCGCAAACCTCGTATGAGCCATGGGAGAAGTTCATCCGGACCACATTAAGACCAGCTGCAATGAACTCAGTACAATGATGGTTCCACGTGCAGCTGCTAACATACCCTTTCTCAACATCGTGATCTTCTCAGCAGAATTGGTCTTGGGACCTAGAGGCAATTTGTCAACCCAATATGTCCATGTCTCCCTGAGTCCTGCCGCCACGAACCGATGGTGCAGATGATGCTCGTTCTGCGGTGGTTCTTTTTGGGCTGATAGTTGATATTGAGGTTGCAACCCCATTCCAACTTGGTCCGGTTGGCGAGATGGTCCAAAGCGTCACCCATTTTGCCTGTATGTCTCTTGTTCTTCGGGATAGTTGATCTGGTAGAGCAGCTGAGGGGAGAGGGCGGCAGACGCGGAGATGTATCAATTAGGCGGTAATGATGTCCGGTGCAGGCCTAATAATAAGTCCTGGTGAGTAACTGCAAGCGACTGTAAACAGCAAAGAGTCCTTACCACTGGAAAATCTTTTCACCACGTTTGTGTCGATGGGAGAAGCAATGTTTCAAGGCGACGAGAGACCGGGCAGGAGTCTCTACTATCACCAGACTGGGAAAAAAGCAATGTTGAGGATCTGCTAGAATAAAAATGTCGTGTTGGATGGAGTACCAACGTCACGCTTATCTTGCTTTTAGGCCTGAAAAAGAGCTTCCAAGTAGCTTTGAAGCCGAGCCTAAGAGACCCTCAAACTGAAGGTGCAACGAATGAATGCACGTCGGTCAGCGACGCCGCGATTAAAACGATGGGGAGTGGATTAGAGCACCAGTAAATTGGACAATGCGACGAGTCCAGACGGAGAATCTCAACCAACTAATCTGAGCATATGCCACCTCAGAGGGCATCCAGCATGGCCGTCGTGGTGGGGGTTTTGCTTCAGGTGCTGTCACAGCATTTGATCATCTATCGACCTGCCCCGCACCATTCCAGTACTGTACATAGGCTATTGTACGTTAAAATAATACCTCCTGGCACCTCGTACGAGGCTCATGTTACAAAGCGCAGCTGCGATAAGATAAGCGTCAGTAAGCGGCGAGCCCATCCATAATCGGCCCGCAACAACTTTGAGCCGAATAAGCCTATCCAGGCCCCAGGAAGCTTGGGACTGCAACATCGCTAGGCAATGAGCACATGCGACCAGGCAAGACAGAAACCTCCTTCTTTCGCATTACCCTGCGTATACTCCGTAGCTCGTGCTAAATCCTCTTCGCGACCCTGATCAACATTGTCACACTAGTCATCATATTCGCCATGGTTGTAAGTCCCCCGGCGCATTTTGTACAACATCTCGGTGACCGAAATCAACGCTACAGCTAGGTCGCCTGACTCACTACGCCTTCGATGCGGTCCTCTTCTCAGCCTTCCTGGCCGGAGTCAAGAGAAGCACTGGTCTCACGTACGTCCTCGTGGCCTCTCATCGCTCAAAATTTGCAGCGTTCGGTCGTCGTCTTCCAGACTAACTAACCCTCAGACCAACCAGTGTCAAGGCCTCCTCTATCGGCGAGAACAAAGAAATACAAACTTGGGTCGACCGGTATCTAGGCGTTGGCGAATGGGTCATGGATCAGTCCGTGGCCATCATGGGAAGCAGTGGCTTCTTCGAGCGAAGGAGATGAGAAGATTTGTCTGCAGGAATGGTCTGTGGACTGTACATACTTGATGCATCACGAGGAGTTAGGACAGACACTGCTGGATTTGCGGTAGGAGTTTTATCTAAAGGGCTGCGCCCTTGAATCCCATCTCTGAATATCTTTTTAGCTGGAGGGCCGCGGCGAAAAGGAATGCTCCAGGGCTTTCAAATTATCCAGTTTGTGTGTCGAGCCAGGACCCTGGCCATATCTTAAGGATCGTGAATAGATGCCCTATGTCTCCTGGTCGGATCTCTTGCGAGACTAGCACTTGACAGTCGCTATGTAATCAGATTGGTCCTGTCTCCTGGGTCTAAATGTGTCGTCCATCAGCCGGTCGATATCGACCCTTTCGTAAAACGAAATATGCCCAAATGGCTCCCAATATTGAGCCAGCCTGTTGAAGTTGATCATAATCAGTTGCGAGGGAATGAACTCATCTGTCACAGGTCAGCATTAGGACATTGTCGCCAAATCTCCAGGAGGGAAACCCACCATTAACAAATCCGCGCGCGGCAACATGTCCACGGCTTCTCACGACCCTCGCCCCTGGAAATGGTGGCTCGATGGCGATTCTGATCAGTCCTGCAGGGCCAATGTCATCCGCGATGAATGTGTATTCACCCCGAGGTACGTTTGGATCACCAGTCAACTTCACTGCTTCAATTGCACCCTGGTGAATGTCATGGTCCTTCCATTCAGTGCCACTCGATGCCGCTTCAGGTTGGCCCAAATCTTCCCAACTCTCATCGCCATCATCGCCAGAGCCGTCCTCACTGTCGTGTTGTGTTGTCTGTTTAATCGATAATGGGTGCGGTTTCTTTGGTGGATCAGAACCACGACTCTTTTCAGTCTGCATGACCAAGAGAAATTCACAGCCATGGCCGGCGTAATCACCCACGAAAATGCCTTGGTACGGCTTGTCCGCTGTAGGAGTGTACAGCGAGGGATCCAATGTGGTCCAGGTACTCACTTGCTCTCCTACCCTGACTCCATATTGCGACATCCCGATGCTGAATTGTGACCAATGACGCAACCGGAATGTGGTCTGCGAGATTTCATCCCACGCCTGGGGTTTGTGGCCAGAACCCTTGAAATTGTCGACGCTTTCAGCGCGTACTCGGGGCATGTTCGGAATCGTGCGAGGCGGCCAGAGACTCATGCTTTTGTCTTGGAGTCGTTCTGGGATATCGCGGCAAAGAGACAGCGAAGCTGATGTGTGCCGACGCTCTGGACCGACCATCATCCTAATCTCCGTCTTCAACCACCCCTGCCGTGCATTGATTGGGACTAGACCATGAGGGATCTTGATGACAGGGTCATCCACCCATAAATGCACCTTGGGATTGAAGTTATGAATTACCACGCTTGGCTTGAATAGCCATAGCATTCCCACTGAAGGATTCCTGTCTGCTAACAAGCGATACCCCTCGATACAACCTCGTCTGGGATCGTACCTGGCGATCATCACTTTGCCAGTGTGGGGATCATCTGATATCCATATCTTGCTTTTAGGGATGAACCAGTACGGATGATGAGTGATGAAGAGTTCGCGATATGAAGGCGATGGGTATGGATCGCGCGGAAAGTCCTCTGGTGGTATATGAGATCTTAAGATAGATTCCCAGAGTGAATCCTTAAGTGCAATGGCACGTAACTGTTGACAGGTCCGACTGAGGGAAACCAAAGATTGGTAGGGGAGGAAACAGCATACTGTATGTAGTATCTCAGACGGGAGGTGTAATAGAGGCGCTTCCTGTTCGATTGCCATAATCAGGTGCTCTGAAGAAGGTGGCGATACATCTTCGGGGTCGTCTTTCTCGCTGTGGCGTCTGAATATACCCATGGCCAGGTGAGAGTCCAGTATATCCAGGCGCCCCAGGTTTTGTTGAAGGTTGCTTCAGCCGCGTGGCTCTAACCTATGACTTTTGCTGGGGATCTGTTTCTGCTCATTCGGAGGCTGGACGATGTCACGGACGGTTCCACCGTGCGATGCCCGTCCACAGATCGAGAAGCGCAGCTGTCTCCAAGTATCTCGTTCAGGGAAGAGAAAAATTATCAGACCAAGGAGCAATGTCGTACAGGAAGAGCGTTGAATAGAAAGGGATCAAGTTGATGTCAAGTCTTGCTGATGAATTGTCGCGGGGTTGAAAGGCCTCATTCAAGCAGCTCTACCGTACCGATATCCCCACCTCACTTCTAGCGATCGCCCCCGACAGACGAGGAAGTGCATGTATCTGTACGGGGAGCGCATCAGTTGATGACAGTGATGCGCTGATGAGTTGTGGTGCAAGCAAGTGGGTAATCTAGAGTCCTCCGTCCTAATGCGAAGGTGGACTTCGTCACTCATACGGGATCACTCGACATATGTGGAAGGTGAGGAGTGAAAGTCGCATGGGTTCCCAAAGCTAAACGTAGCCCAAACGTCCCCAGAGTCGGCGCTCAATCTTCTTCGGCATAGATACGTACAGTAGTAGGTAGATAGGCGTCGCCAGGCCCGAGAGGGGATATAACCGTCACGCTATCACTGTTCAAGTAGGTGGTCTCCCAGGTGGGCTCTTAGGTGCATTCACAGTCTGCCAGGGTGCATAAGCCACCATTTACGTTTACCTATATATACACTACAGACCTACTCAAATTCAAGGAAACAGAGCACTCATGTTATAGATTTCTATGTGAATCCTGAGAACCCTCATTCGGTCTGAAACCACCGAGTCATTCCTGCTCTAAATGTCCCCGTCATAGCGCATTAGGCTTTTTCTCCGTCGCTTGTCCGGTTGCCCTTGTTAATCCCATAACTTTTGCATGCCACCGGAGCCGGTCCCGGAGCAAAGGTAACTGGGAGGTGAACACTGGTCAAGCGTGGGGGAACCATAGGATTTTGTTTCCATCAACAGATCTCTGGCTCTTGTATGGGATATAAAGTGTATCGTCAGCGCACCCTCAAAGGCCCGCAAGGAAGTCCAAGCAGGGCACCGTCCATTTGGAACACGGTTCTCTAGGGGAGCTGAGCTCACCCGTCCTCAGTAATGAAATGCGTTGCCAGGCCTCTACGTCAAAGGTAGACCCAGGTTGGTCGACACACCACCGATCACAGTGCCAGCCAAACTGTGTCGGGTAGTCTTTGGAGGGTCCGGATTCTGCAGCAATCGACTTGGAGGCATCGTCACTGCTTGCATAAGAACCTGAAATATGGCATGGCATACCTCTTCCTTACGACGTCGAAGTTTTTTTATCGGCTGCGGGTACGTCCTTTTTCTCCTCTTGCCAAATATCCCTTTCGAGCTGGTCTATACTCCAAGACTTGATCGAAGGGTCTTTCGGAGGATCCGGGATCAAGAACTTTCCAATGGCCTCGCCGAATGTCCTTGACAACCAGGCTTGCCGAGCTTTCCGGTCCTCATTCATCGTAACGGTGTAACTGAAAAGATCTTCGGCGTAGAGATCAGTAAGCTTTGCTTCCTGCAGAGCCGCTCGAGCCACCAATTCTCGTTCATGTGGCGGATAGTCGCTCAGTGGCTTTTTCAGCTTCTCCTCCATTGCCTTGGGAAGGGCCATCTGTTCAAGAGTTGGTGCCGGCCTCTTTGGATTGAACAGGGACGACAAAGGAGGAATGGGCCTGTTATTGCGCTTTGCATCATCCACTTCAGCCTCGTAATCCATCATACGATGGTATAGCTTGTCGGCATGCATTTGAATCTTTTCTTCATCCTCGTCTGAACTGGTGGCACTGGTCATGTAACCAAGTGCCTGCAAGAACTTGGCCTGGAGCGTATAGCAGCGGTTGAACGCCTTCGTCTCCTGATGACACATGGTTATCCTCCCCTTGAGCCGCTTGGACAGGTCGCCCGTCTTGAAGCATTCCTGTTGCATCTCTTCCTCGAAGGCGCAATTCTCCAACGCCGCTTTGTGTATTGTTTGTCGCCTATCTTTTCTTGCCGCGAGGACTCTTTCCACCGGTGTGCTCGTTGCTACCGCCATTTCGTTTTGAGGCACGTAAGTTTTCCATAGATCTTTGTACCGGCCATCTTGGAACAGCGATTCTGCGGGAAGAGGCCTCTCTTCGAAGGATTTGTTTGTATCTGGAAGAGTCTGCTCCACGGGCTTTGAAGCGGGTGCCTCAGGAGTCTTTGGGACTTCGGGAGGCGCATACGGTCTCGGTTGCTGTTCGTCGAGGAATTGCTTCAGGTCTGTGTCCAGCGATTTCGCGGGATCATCTTGGCTGTTGGATCGACCCCAGAACCAACCCATTTCACCATTAGCAGCCGGTTGGCTTTATACTGGCACTGAATTTTCAAGTTTGGTCATGCTGCCCAGACTGGACCTTTCAGCAATTCGGCGCGTTGCTTGAGAGATCTTCTGCGGATTAGCCGCACCAAAGGACGGAGGACGGACGTTTCTGCGCCGCCGGACGCCAAGACGAGTCAGAACGCCGTGAAGTAGGTCCCTTTTTCGGGCCCAGATTAATGCCGCTTTGTACACTTACACCCAGCAGCCAGTCGCTGTGAGTCCGGAGTTACTCGTACCTCAAGATACTCTCGTTACTAGGGGCCTCGGGCGCTGGAAGTCGCGTCTCTCGAAAAGTGCATCCCGCGGATCGACGCGTCGGCTTCAACGTCGCAACCACAATCACGCCCAACTCATAACCACGCTCGACACCACACAGCACAAGATCCCAAATCAGTCCGCGACAAAACTATGCTGCTGTCGCCTAGAAATGAGTTCCACTACAAGACAGGATCGCGCGCTCATGCGTCAGCGCGGTGCTGGGTTGGTTTACTGGCTGGACAGCAGTTGACTCTGTTGCTAACTGAGGGCAGGGCTCGGAACATCGCAAAGGCTGATTTCAGTCTTGACTTTGGATTTAACAATGATCGACAAGAGCGACAACAAATGCGACAACGAGGGGCTGCGTACGTGCTCTGCAGCTGCATGCGTGCAGAGTAAATGCTAATCGCTTCTAGGTCACGGAAAATCGACAATGTCGACTTCGGACTCTCCTTTCCTAATTCAGCTCGTTCGCGCCGCTCGACCACTAGGACGCCTCAGTCAAGACAGTCAGCATCGAGACAGCCCTCAGTCACGCCTGCAAGGACCTCGAGGAGGAGCCGTGAACCGTCCACAGCACCGGCTTCTAGGCAAACACCCAGTGGGACTGAATGGCAGCGCGGGCCTGCAAGCGCAAGCAGCGAACACTCGAGCAAACGTAGGCGGATATCCCAAGCCACAGAGACGCCCGCTCAAGAAACAAGTACCCCTACGCTTGGGGCTACACGTTCTACTACCAGGAGACAAACTCGTAACATGACATTCCCGATAGCCGAAGATAGGGGAGTACATGAGCCTCCAGAGGCTGTGCGAGGAGAAGTCCTCGTACCGAGACCACGAAGTGTTTCTCCATTGTTTGTCCCGCGACGTGACGCCGAAAAGGAAAATGACGCACCAGACCTCGCAGTATCCGCAAAGACCAGTAACTCAAATGCTTCAAGAAGGACATCTCGCCGGAGAACGAGGCCGTCCATCTTACTAGAGGGAAATACAGATTCTACTCCAGTTGTGCTTGAGGAGCCTGGGAGAGACAGCCCCGCAATCGAAGCTGGGACCGTTTCTACGTACGCAGAGGGAGTAGATACAGAGCAGCTCAGCGTGGAAAGATCTTTGATTAGCTCTGCTACGGGCGCAGACCTCGACCCGGCGCTGCCAGCAGAAGAGGACGACGTCAGCACTCAACAGCTGGAAGGCTCTCATATTGAGCTTGATGTTGCGGACATTTCGAATGCTGATTATGCAATCCCACGTCCCCAAGGCACGAAAGATGCCGCTCAAGAGACGACAGAAAGTCACTCGCAAGATGACCACGCTCCTATCCTTCCAGCAAAGAAAGCTGGACGAAAACGCAGATCCCTCAATCTGGTCCGAAAGAAGAGGCCGTCGACTACACGATCCCACCGCCTGACTCAGGCAGACCAGAACTTGACATTTAATAAGCCCTCGCATGTTGGAATTTCCATGCCACCGTCAACGCCATCGTTATTTGCGCAGCCTTCTCCGAATACGAGTAGAACGCATCGCGAAGTGCCAACTCTAGACGAAACTCCAGCTTCTCCTCGCCGTAACCTTGCACACCAAGAGGCCGCTGAAGAGGAAGAAGACAACACATACGCTCCAGAAAGTTCAGTCGAGCCCGAAACACCAGCACCTCTCAGGCGAGGCCCGAGAAAGGAAAGAAAGCAGAGTTCCCAGACGCAGGATCAAGATCGACCACAACAACAGAAGAATACCAAGCCTACCTTCCCCATCCTAACGCATAGATTGATCAATACTTCCAAATTACCTACTATTTCCGAGGAGGAAGAGGCAGATGATGACCCCGGCGAAAAGGACGGCCTGGTCGGAACCACATCGATAAGCGCTGATCGAAGCCGCGTCAATGCCGTCGATGTCTTGGCCCAAATCTGTCGTGAGACGATTGAAAACATGATTGAACGCCTGTCCTCCGACCGAGACCGAAGCTCAAAGCTGCTGAAGACGAAACGAAGCGCTCTCGAGGCGTTCGGTCGGGATCTCGACGACGAGCTCTTCGACATGTCCGAAGCACTTGAGAACAGAATCTCGCTTGAAGCACGGGTGCGCAAAAGCAGGAGAGACAAAGCCGCGTTACAGGCGGAATGGCTCGAAGTCCGCAAGGAGCGAGAAAGGATTGCTCTGAAATGTGACGCTGTACGAAAGCGCAACTGGGAAAGTGAAGCCGAGGCCCGACGCAAATGGCATCTCAGCGAGGCTGCGAGGAGGGCGGAACTCGAATTGGACCAGAATACACCAGACGGCGAAGACGATGATATGGAGTTTATGCTGCGTAGTGTCGTGAATGAAGTCAGTTGCATTTCTGACCGCGGTGGGACGTTGGAACGTGTTCGATCTTTCAATGCGCAGTTGGAAAGTTTGGCTACGTTTTTGGAAAGGGGAGGTTGAGGTATCCTCACTTGTGAGTCGGAATGATCACGGCACATGCAACTGGTTCAGTCACGTAAAGAGCTGTCTTTCTTTTGTGATACAGCAATCGTTTAGGCTTGGTCCGGGCTGTTGGAGGTTTTGGATTGGAAGCCGTATTACGATCGATTGACGATTTATGATGTGACGAATTACTTCTGGATTTTGGTAACTAGGTAGGTATATGTAGGTATGTAGGTGGGGAGATTGGGGCGTTGATGATCCATGTCCCGCTGGGTGCGGGCTGGAGATGATGGATGGACGGATGGATGGATTGTACAAACGGACAGACATTGGCTCAACCATGAATTGATTGATATACATGACTTGCTGTATATACCATAGGAACGGAGTATGGTTGAGAGACGTGTGTGTGCGTGCGTGGGTGTGTGAGAGAGCATATGTGAGCGTGGACGGTATGTCTCTGTGAGTGGGACATTTTCACAAAGTATACATAAAGTCCGGCCTCTTGTCTCCCAGTTTCTCAATCTCGGCCTCGGTCTTGCCTTGGATCCAGTGATCACGCTTTCCGGCGCGACGTTTGGCGTTCTCCCTGCGGAGCAAGACGTGCTGAAGAATGCTGCCTCCGAAGAGGAACACCGTCTCGTACCCGAGAACGACTCCGTGGCCGGGCTTGAACCGCGGCTTGTCTTTGGCTCGGTAGATGTTGGAGGAGACGATACCTGGGGAAATTTCACGCTGCGAGTCAGCCATACACATTCTTCTGCTTCTTCTTCAGCACACCACGGGCCAAACAAAACTTACCGTTCAGGTTTCCCCATCCGATCACAAAACCTAAAGTGATACCACGTTTGTACACGCCTTCGACGTTGTTGGCGGTCCACGTGATGGTGTTGGCTATGCACGGATAGATCCCCATGGCGCCCAGAAAAGTGCCTGCGTATTGAACGTGTGGCGTGCCCGATCCCAACAGCATAGAAAACCCAATGATGCCGAAAACTGCCACCCCGATGTTGCAGTAGCCTGCGGGACTCAACATGTCAGATCCAGATGACGAGCGAAACAGGGGGGAAAAAACACATATCCTATCACTACAACAGAACAAAACAAAACGAAACAAAAACAAAAACATAGGTCAAAAGCATTAACTCACCTCTCTTTCCGGTCCTGTCGGCCAAGAAGCCGATAAAGATGGTCACGACGGCCGCGACAGCGTATGGCGGAACACTCAGAAGTTGGGCGTGGACGTTCTTGTAACCCATTTGCGAAATGATGGTGGGCAAGAAGAGCGAAAAGCTGTACAGCGCGCCGTCGGCACCCATGTACACTATCATCCCCGTGTACGTCTTCCAGTCCTTCAAGGTGGCCCACAAGTAGTCGAGTTTGAATTCCTCGTGCTCGGCACTGGACTGCTGGTCGAGCTTCAATCGGCGGATCACTCGACGACGGTCGTCTTCGGAAAGAAATTTGGCCTCGTCGGGGAAATCGTGGACCTGGGCAGATCAATGTTATCATCACAGTATCACCCGGCAAAAAATGTATCACAATAATGACTCCTCCACACTATGATTGCGTGCTTGATCGAGCAAACAGTGTCGCTCGCTGGGTAGTGGAAGAAGAAACTTACCATCCAGAAGCTGATGACTGCAATGACGACAGTAAAAAGGCCTTCGAGGATGAAAATCCACGCCCAACCTGGCTTGCCGCCTACGCCGTCCATGTTGACAATGGCCGCAGCGAGCAGGCCACCGAACGAACCGGCGAGAGCCGCGGCGCTGAAGAATATCGCGGCGCGAATACCGAACTCGGATCGCCTGTACCAGCAACTCAAGTAGTAATTGACACCTAAACCATGGCGTCAGAAGAGAACGTCCGCGGAATCAGACAGATCATAGATAGAGCAAGAGGTGAATTTATAATCTTACCAGGGAATAGACCGGCCTCCGTCAGACCGAGGAACCAACGTGCCGCCATGAGGCCGGAGAAATTGTGTACCAGACCCATGGTAGTCATGCAAATGCCCCAGAGGAACATGATGACGGGGAGGAAGACCGAAGGCTTGAAACGCTTCAACAGCACCTGAGTCAACGGTTCAAAAATCGAGTACGATATGAAGAAGATGGTCAGGGTGAGGTTGTATTGGTTGGCGGACATGTTCAGGTCCTCTTGCAGACCGTCGATTTTCGCATTGCCGATGTTGGTTCGGTCGAGGAAGGAAATGAGGTACAGAAGGGTGAGCCACGGGAGGAGTTTCAGATCCAACTTCCATAGTAATGCCCGGTCCTGTAGACAGAGCGTTTTGATATTAGCGATACCATCCGTGTTAGGTTGCGAATGCCACCAAAGGACCACGGTGAGGATGTCCGTGAGCAGAGGCTACTGACAATCTTCTTCCTTTCTTCGTCACTCAAACCCTCGTCGGGATCTGGGATGTGGACGACCGGGACCGGAACACCGGCCTCGTAGAGCTTTTCGTCCGTCGAGGGAGATCGATCGGATAGGTGATCTGCCTCGTCGACTCTGGACTTGTTGACCTCGGGGCTCGCCATCTTGGTCGACGGTTTCTTCGCGACGTTGAGGGGACAGGTGCAATGAGGCTCTGAAAGTCAAGAGATATACTTCTCGTCTGGCGCTTTTGATCGGGGGAAAGTTCACTGCACAGGAGCCTGTGGGAGTGAGAGTGAGCCAAAATTGGAAAAAACCCCCCGGGAGGAATCTCAGTGAGCAACGACGTGGTTGATCGACAGTTCGGGTCGCGACAGAAACAGTTGGGCACCTCGGCGCTTTTTCATACGCGAGAGAAAGAGAAGAGATTGAGCTTTTGGAGGGGCATCACGGTCGCTTATTCGCATCAATGGACGACGTCAGGCCATTGTCGAGTAATACCGGGGAAAAGGTGCTGGAGTAAACAGACTGGCACCCCCCCGGTCCCACGCCCCCTGCTCGATCATCCCGCCATTCCTGGGGAGGCTTAGGCTCGGGGTGCTTTGCAGCGGAGAGGTGCAAGGTGTGAAGTCTTTGACGGAGGGGAGGAGACGAAAAAGCAACATGCGTAAGGCGCGTGTGGTCCACCGGTCGGTGGCAATTGAGGGTGTGACCGACGAGGATCGGCGGGCTTGAAGACCATCAATGTCTTGGTGCGGTCAAGCTCTCCACCCAAATCTTCTGTCCCGGCTGGTGGTGTCTCTTGTCACGGCTTGTCGTTTCTTGTCGATCGGGGTCGTCGGTCGGTGATACCGCGGTCAATTGCCGGTGCGGCCAAGGACTGTACAGATGTCAGCCGTAGCTTCGTGTTCCAAGTGAGCAAGCTGTTCCTGTTCAGGGAAACGTTCATCAATGCCTGCTTTATCAGCCCGTCGACGTGGGTGTTGGGCGTTTTGTGGCTTGAAGACAGATGCAACGTCGTCGAGAAGTCCGTACACATATCGAGAATGATTCCTTTCGACCGTGAATGGTCACTTGTCTGTTCCTTGCGGACATTGTGGCGGACCTGTCCTCCATACTTGGAGATCCTGTGCTGATTCACCGCATAGCTCGCGAATATCGCTTGACGAGAGAGACACTTTTGCATTTTTCCAAGGAAGCGGAAGTGCTCGTTAGTGCTCATATCACCTGAGCCAAGTTCATGTCGTAGACTCAACATTATTCATTTTGGTGTTCGCAGCTTGGGTACGTGGGAGGAAGGACAAGATGTAACTATAGACCCAGACGTCGCGATGTTACCGTTCTCTGATCTTACCGCCAACTGGAGCACGTCCTTCACTTTGACACCGCCGACGGTGCACCGGGGTCAGAATCAAACCAGACTCCCGTCCCAATCACGCTCTCGTTCAGTAGCACCCTATACAGCACATTTCCACCATTGATAAAAAGCTCGCCCGGTCGGCCAAAGCCCATGTTCCCACCATCCTCCGTCGGAACGTCGATGTGTCCCAACAAGTCGCCGCTTGGATTCCAAACATACACTCCCGTGAGGCTCAGTCCCCACACATTGCCCGCCAAATCGGTCTTCAGCCCATCATTTGCACCGAGGTCGTAGGGCATCGTGAAGACTCTCCTGTCCGTGACGAATGGGCCGGCAGATCCGCCAGCACCAGAGGACACGTTCTTGACGGTAAGTCCGTAAGTCGCCCTGGAGCCTTGGTAATCGATCGTGCCATCACCGACGCGAGCACCTGTATCTCCGACATAGAGAACAGATCCGTCCGGTGAAGACGTGATACCATTGGGTCTACCAAATCCATCCGCAGCAACGCGCGTTGTATTGGAGACCGGGTCATACCGATAGATCTGGTTCGGTAAAAGAGGATCTGGACGCAGACCTTCCTGGTACCCGTACGTTGGATCTGTGAAGTATATTGTGCCATCAGGGAGCACGGTCACATCGTCAGGAGCGTTGTAGTGATAGGCTCCAAGAGAAGTGGTGAGCGGTGCCACCTTGTATGGCGGATAAGGACTGATCGAGTACAATCCTCCAGGCGGATCATTCTGAGCATTGCCCCATGCCACCATTGCAAGCATATCAGAATGAGTCGAGGGTTTGCCTTGTCCTTGGTACCGGACGCCAGAGATCGGATTGGAAATCGATGTCAAATTGAGAATCTCCCACGATGGCTTTTTGGTGTGCACATCGCCGACGCGAACTAGAAATTGTTCGGCTTCACTGCTGTCTGATACATTGATGCGGTCACTATTGACGAAATAGGAGTCGGTTGGAGGGTGGTATATGCCGCCTTCATAGAACAGTCGTTTGCTTTCATTGAAAACAACCAAAAGCTGAGGATTCGGTCCGAGGATGGCTTCGAAGGCCGGCGAATAGGTGTCGAACGGTGAGGCAGGGGTTTTATCTCGTTGCGAAATGTACGTGGACCCAACACATGTCCACTTAAGCGAGGCAAGAACCAGCAGCAAGAATCGAGGAGTCGGCATTACGGCAAGAGTCAATAGTAACTTGGTAAGGAAGAGGAGACTGTGAGTCTTGAGACAAAACAATGAAGCTGTTGGGGGATGGTCCGTCCATACGCCTTGATTTATAGTATTTCCCTCCAACCATTACTTCGTATTTGCAACGAGGATGCCTGTGAACGCCTGAACATCAAATGATACCTTGATCCAGGATGCTGAACCATTTCATGGTTATTGATTGAGGCTGAGGCCCTTGGCAAACATATGTTCAGACTTTCATTGGGACAACAATCGCGGAAACCGGTGATTGCTCGCGCAATGCTGCACGACAAACATGAGTTGTACTTCGAGTCTCGAAAAGGTGATAGGTGAAGTCCCTCGAGGACACATTCCGATTTTCGGAATGCTCAGTGAGGCCCCCAGGCTGCCTTATTTGCTCCACTCTTGCTCTACAAAGCTTCGCATATGCTTGACCCCAGCCGCAACACTTGCTGATCTCGCTTGGCTGTTGGCCAAGGATTAAAACAGCGAAAGGTGAGAAAAGAGTTCCATTTGGGGTCGTTGTTTGCGAGACGTCGATCGCGAGCCTCTTCGCGCACGGACAATGTCACCATGTCGGAGAGCGTGCTCTACGGAAATAGATGGGAAGGTCGCTGGCTCTCCGCACACTGATTAGTGACCAGTGTGCTTCATTCCCAAACAGGGGTTCTCGTGCAGCTTGTTCTCTCCTTTTTACATGTCATTTTGCAGCATCTGAAGAAATCTCATGCATGTGAATCCACCATAGCTGGATCTGGTTGCAAAATTTCGCATCATACCAGACAAAGATGCGAGGATATCTCTCTCCATGACTGCCCTACACGCGGGTGTCAGTCTAAAGTTTCAGCATGTACTCAGGAACTGGGGGGCACCTACCCCCGCGTGAAGCGAAAGGTCGACTTTTCAAAGCATGAGACACTCATAAATTGGGAATCACAGGGGATATTCGGCGATTTCGGCCTCGTACCACTTAACAAGGCTCAAATAGTGATATTTCCAATCTTCCCCTGCGTCACAGTCGTCCAGGGAAGTGTTGAAAATCTGCAGTCTCCTCCTGTTCATTGCAATTCTAACAGGAGGTGTCTTGTTGGTCCCGAACTTCGTTGGGATGGCCACGTGCGCATTGTGGCTGCATCGAGCAGCAATGCCGTCGACTCACTTGTTGACAGACCAGTGGCTGTACGTCTCAGTAGAACGTTGTGGATCCCCATTCAGTGGAGCCTGACCACTTTCATCTTCCCCATTCCAACCTGACATCAGTTCTGGATCGATGTTCTCCCAACTCGACCTAACATTTGCATCACTTAGACTCGGATGTCGAGAGTGGGAGCTGTAGACGTTCTCATTTTCGAGAACATGGTTCTCGGCGGAGCGTCCATTGGCTTCGACGTTATCTAGTTGATTTGCCTGATAATATGGCTGCGCATGCCAGAACGTCTCGGAGTTGAACCCATATGCGAACGGTACTCCACCATCGGAAGTAGGGTCCATCGAAGGGGAAGTTTGGTAGACAGAAGAGTCATTTGTGGGCGGATTCATCAAGGATGGGTCGACAGCGAATGCATTGAGTGGGGACATTCCATTGAGATGCCCATGCTGAAAAGCGCCCTCATTACCGAGCCAGGGCTGTTGGCCATTGGCGCTCTCGAAACCATGGCCCATGGTTGGTGTTGCGAACCCTTCGACTTGGGGTGTTGTGTATGCATCTAGTGCGCGGTGATCATCACGGTCCACTATGGCATCTTGGCCGCGATCATGCGGATTCGCCGCCGCAGAGTCATCTTTTGGTAGATGTCGTCTTGAATGTCTCAGTAGGACGTCGCTATCGCATCGGCATAGGTCAGTAGTGAGATCTAGGGCATACAGATACAAATTCTTCGTAGCATTATATGACGTAACCGGGCTATGACACGGTGCTGGAGAGACCAGACGAGATGAAAGAAAGCTCACCTTCTCGCATACCGCTTCCCACACACCTTGCATTCGTAAGGTCGCTCTCCGGTGTCTGCAGCATATCAATAACGTGAAACCAGAAGGCGGGAAAGGCGCGACATTACGCGTTCGCAAATGGCGTTCGAGGTGTTCAACTTTGGAAAAGACGCGATCACAACTCGGGCAGTGCTTGCTGGTAGGACGCTGTTGATGTGATACTTTGCCCATCTTTGGATGAGAATTGGCGGTATTGATGGCTTGTAGATGTGAGCATGGCGTGCAGAGAAGTTTAGAGATTAAACAGGGAGCAGACGCAGGTACAATTGATATCTGACGCTCGGATGGCTGAAGGTCAGGCTAAGTAACGTGATGGTGAGGAACAAGAAAGCTACGGTTCGCGGCGACGACGAATGTCATAATAAGGATAAACCGAGACTGAGGTCGACGGCGGACCGGAATAACGATGATGCGGGAAGAGACTTGGCATCCACAACTTCGGTACCTGAAGCGTGTACATCTGCTGTACCTTTGCTCGCGCAAGCAGACAAGTGTCGCTCATTCCCAGAGAACCTGCGTGTCGAAAGGCTGAATTTTAATGATGCTGCAGAAAGAGCATAATTAGGGAGATCTTCTAGATGTCTGGCTATTGGCTGGCAGGAACCCGTCTACCATGTACTGTACACAGCGGAGACTCAACAACAAACTCCACCTAGCCCTAAAGCAACCTCACAAATCGTCCATGGTATGCATAAGCTCGCCGTACTCGGTCCCGAAATGCGACGAAAGAGATGAATATGTGTGTAATCTAACGACATCTGTCCACACATTGCTATGCAATGCTGATCTCAATCTGTCCAAAACACAAGAAAACAGAAAGAAAACAGTGCCTGTCCGGCGTAACCTGTCACCACTCAATCTCAACCCGTCACCATCATTCGGTTGTCGTTCACGTTCTCATTCTCGTTCTCAACATCCAATTCGGAACTCATTTCGGGCGTCATGGGATCGTTCGAGATATCCTCGTCGTCAGCCTCGCTCAAGGAGTCCATGCCGATTCCACTATCATATCGTCGTCGAGGTTTCTTCATGATGCCCAATCCCGGCACGATCCCCCGTCTACTGCTCTTCTTGGCTTTGCCTCTTCCAATTTCGACACTGCCGGGAATGTGGTCGTCTCCATCGTACACTGGTCCGTACTCTGGACTTGAGAACCGCACCACGCTCGCAGGAGTCATCGGCAGGATTGGATCAGAAACAAGATCATCACTCTCGATTTGCCAGTTGGCGTTACGTACTGTTGCCCCCCGGATATAACTCTTTCTCTGCTCGACAAACTTGGCCGCGGCACGCGTGAACTCGGTACTCATTTGATCCACGGCGCGAGAAGCATGTTGTATCTCGGCCTGGTACCGATCCTCCAGCTTGACGTTGAGATGCTTGAGTTTTTCAATCTCTGCATCAGCAGAAGCTAGTGCAGTCGACAGATTCGAAATACGCGAGTTCAGTCCTCCGATTTCTTCTTGGTGAGTCTTGTTGGAATTCGTGTGAGCATATCTGGAGGACTCAAGGTCCTGTTCGAGCCGTGAGAGATGCTGTTGCGCAATGTCAGCCTGCTGTCGGGCGGAGGTGAGTGCCGATTCTAGGTCGTTAATCTTTCTTAGTCGCTCCACCGCAGATTCTTCGGCTGCACGACGCCCTCGAGTCTCTGCCGAGACCTTGGCATCCATATCTGATAGATGTTGAGTAGTCGCGGCGTGGATCTCTTGGAGGGTGGCTGCATGCTCTGCTTCGGTCTTTTCGAAAAGGTCTTCCATCTTCTTCACCTCAAGTCGGTAGCTCTCAATCTGGACAATAAGGCGCTGGTTGTTAGCCGCGTGGTCGCGTGCTTCTCTCTCGAGAGCCTGAGATCTCATCCTAATCTCGAGCATCTCCTCAGCGTTCTTGTCAATCGTCTCTTCGAGCTCTTTGATTCTATTACTGGCCTCTTGTGCTCGAATAATGGCGTGGTCGAAGTTGCCCTTGAGACAGCGACGTTCGTCTCGCATAGACTTGAGCTCAGCTTCACGTTCTCGAACCCGGTCAGCCACCAGCTTGAGCTTCGCGAGAGCTTCAGGGATGAGACGAGCGTTTTCGAAAGAAGCGATTGTTTCACCGGGGATAATTCTCTCCAGCTCAACGCGCATATCGAAGAAGTGTTGCTTAATAGTCGCCACGCAATCTGCAGGATCGTCATCATAATCGCGAGGAGAGAAGCCCAGGCTCTTAATCTCAAGATCCAGCGCCTTGAGAGCCAGTTCCGCATCTTCGGCTCGGTTGGTTGCAGCTGCAAGCTCTTTTGACAGATGTTGATGGTTCTTAGGTGGACTTGACAGTTGGGATTGAATTGTTTGACGGATTGGCGAGTCATCAAACTGAAGGGTATCATTAGAGACACTTCGAAATGACGTGAAGAGGGACTGTTTGGCTTGACGCGCGGTTTCAAGATCCGATTCCATCAGAGGATCAAATGCATCTGAGTGTAGGTTGTTGTCTCCTGCAGTTTCATCTTCGAAAATGGGGAATGCGTCATCATCGCCTCCAGCGTTACTGAAACTCTGTTGAAGTTGTTCTATTTCAGCCTCCATCTCGTTGATTCTGATCTGGCTGGAAGATAGTTCCTCTGCAGGGTCGTTGCGGTGCTGTGCTTCGGCCAGCTCTGCCTTCAGTTTCCGAATTTCGTTGTTCTTGAGTTCCAATTGATGCACTAGTTTCTTGTTGGCCTTCAGGTCTGCATAGTACTGGTTCATGGTTTCGCTGAGGCCGTGCCGCCTAACTTGCCTGACCGTTCTCGGAGTAAGACAGTCTGTGTATGGATGGAACTGTACTTCATCATGGTCCTGGTGTCTTGTGACGGCCGGAGTTGATGCTCGTCTAAGCTTGGGAGTTTTCAAGGAGGCCTTGCCAACAGCAGGAGTCAGTCCAGTAGAGCCTTCAAGAAGTACAGAGTCTGAGAATCGTAGTTTCTTGTGTGGTCCTCTCTTGAGCGGTGTGGTGGTTTGGTAGTTGGGAGAATCTGTCGGCTTTGCGGGAGAAATCGCCGAACTCTTGCGCTTCGAGCCCCGGGTCTCCATGTTTGCTGCTGTGCGATTAAGAAGTGTGATGATTTGCCTTCGAAGGAAGAATCAGGATTATTTAAAGATTCAAGATCCCAGGCTCTCACAAAAACGGTGGAGGCAGTGAGTGCTCGGATGTTTATGTTGGCTCCGAAAAGAGGCCGACACCAACACAGATTTCCTCAAGCAGTTTAGCTCCAACCGGGGGGAGCTTCACCAACTCCACGCCACGCCCAACGCGTAAAGTCGCGTTTCGTGTCGTCGCCCCAGTCTCAAATTCATTGGGCATTGACTGCCTGAGAGAACAATGGCATCTTGTTGGTTGCTCGACGGGAGACAAAGAGGGCGTTGCGAGTACATCCCCCGGCCTCCCGGGAGCTCCTTACGCGGCTGTTGCCTGACGAGGAGTCCCTAGAGGATGAAATACCCATGTCTCAATCACATCCTCGGGAGCGCCATGCCTCATCTGTAGGGTCACTTGCTCATTGTCTCTGTGTCTTCGGATACAAAGAGCCCTTTAGTCCTGGCTTGAGACTGTGGAAGCGATTTCACTTCTCAATGTTTCGCCGGGTAATGAGCTTTATGGGCCTTGCACCTAGGCACCTTCAGCCTGCCAGCTCTCACGTGTAACATGCGTGCCCGAAGTTGCCCACTGCTGGAGATCTGAATGCCCGTTCATGCTCCTTGACGGCCATACTCATACACCATTCCATGGTAGAATAGGTGTTTTGTAGCCTGGCGGATGGGATGGTTGGGCCTATTGTACCTTCATGACGAGCAATAAATATATCCGGCGACAGTTAAGACAGTTTTGGAATTGGGTAGTATATATCAGCCCGTAGAGAACCAAGTGAAAGACTACTCGATTGAGCATCCCGACTTTGCGAAGCATGGGTCAGTTGTCGGTTTCGTGGATGACATGTATTGACGGACACAAGTACTCGGTCCAGAACTCGTGCGATGCCGATAGATACCACTCGTTAGAACATTGATTCATCGTGCTGAATCCAATCGACTGAAACGAAGACAGATCGGCATTTATACGTGAACATCAGGATCATGATGGTAACTTGGGCCGGTGATGTATCCAACCTCTAGTCGTGTCTCGTTCGCCGGCTGAACTTCCATATTTGGCGTGATGTCATTGTGACTTTTTGTTGGGTGAGACGAAGCGCCACAAAGTTTTTGCGACGGCGACAGTATCGAATTCTATGAACTACGTACATATTATGGCCACCACAAGCCTCTCCTCTCTTTCCTCTCATTACTATCTCCATTCGCTAACCTCGCACTGCCTGCCATGTCCTCAACTCCCTCGTCAACCGACGAAGCCGCGGAGACCTCGCACCACTCTAAATACCGACTGCGTGTGACCGCGGGACCTGCACACGACCCGTCAACTCACAAACTTGTCCCCGTCAATGCACCTGAAACACTCACCTTCGAGAACGAGCACATAATCCTCTCGCTCGCCGTCAGAATACGGCATTTTACAGGCTACCCAAACGACTCGCCGACGACATCACCCTACTTCGACCACGACCTGCACACAAGCGACCAGTACTCGATAGCCTTCTCCTTCGTACCCAAAGTAGACATCCCCGGCGGCGATTTGTTATTCGGCAACGACTTCGACCGGCCCATACGAGACAGACTGCCTCCCGGCTTCAACCAAGCATTCAAAATCGTCAAGTGGTGGATCGACCCTGGTCTCGAGGGGAACGTGTACGCCGACAAACCGTCCCTCTTCGGTCCGGCCCTGAGCAGTTGGAACATCCTAAACATTGGCGACAAGGTCGTCCAGGAAGACCAGATACAGGACAAGAATGCATGGAAGATCCCCAACGCGACGTCCTTCCACGAGACAGTTGTCGAAGAAGGCGCAGAGGGTTCCGGCGAGGAGGTCCGCAAAGACTCTGGAATACCCGCCGACTCCGCCGCGCGGAAGAAGTTCTTTTTGACCCCCGCGAATCGAGACAAGTTCGTCTTTGAGGCCGGACGACTATACCAGTCCGATTTCGGAAACCCGTACCTCGACTTCAACGACTTCTCACTCAAACTGCCTGGGTTCAGTCTGAACGTGATCAAGTACGTAGACGCAAAGACCCACGAACTACGGTACACGCTCAAGAATAAATCGACCGACGAGATCTACGCCGTCGTCATGTTCACTCTGCTCTTCGGCGAGGAGTTGGAGCAGGTCAAGAAGGAACTTGGCGAGGCAAATATAGATGATGATGACAATGACGATGATGACGATTTTAGAGATGCAAATGAGGATGCATCACCAAACCCCGACGACGATGTTGATTGAACAATTTGTAGGTTATCTAACGGTCTTGGGATGTCGTTCGAGAGGACAGAAATGGGTCGGTTGCCAGCGGTCGATCTGGAGCAAGCACGGCGTCGGCATGGGTTGGGTATAGAGAGGATGTTTGGCATCATTAGCACGCTTGGGCACTAGAGATTGTACTTGGGACAGTTGAGGATACAAACTGGGAATACAGGCGCGGGAATCGCTACTCTTAGTCTTTGGATGTGTCCTCGTACGTTTCATGTTGCTAAACTATACACTTGACAAGTTCCATTTGTGAATCCATTTGACGTTCTCTGTGTTTGTCAATGTGAGTGTTACTCCGCTGTCGCTCGTCAGGTCCATATCGTCCCATTTCCTTTGGGGCAGTCTGGTGAAGTTTTGTCGCCCACTACATGGACTACATACCGGTCTATCAAGATAGCCCTTATGCCGTTGTCGTCCGTCCTGGCCATCTCACAGCTTTTCTAGAGGCTTTTCGCTCTGGGGAGCACCGCTCGCCCATGGCACCATGGCACCCGTTCGCTACGACGCTCTCTACGCATGATCAAAGCACAAGGGAGGACAAGCTACAGCAAAGGCAAAGGCGAAGGCGATCACGGGGAAACAGCCATTGTTCAGGGGTAAAAATCTCATTTGATCTACCCACGACTCATTAAAAACACATAAAAACAGAAAAAAGAAGAAAAAACAACGCCCACAACAACGGGCCGCCGCCGCCGCCACCACCAACCACCGACACAACAACGACAACAACAACAGCCCACAACGGGGCACACCAGAAACGGGGGACCACAGCGGGCCACAAGCGAGCCTAAGCCCTCAAGGGCCAGTTGTCTCCCTCAACGGCAGCCTCGTCCTGTTGAGGACGGGCGCCACTGGCACCACCACCACCACCAACGCCACGCTCCTCGAGCTCCGTGCCCGGGGTGCCGTCCGGCTGGACGGTCCACTCCTTGGGCACGGCGCCCAGGCCGCCGTCGCACTTCTTCTTGACGACCATGGCGACGGCCAGGAGGAAAAGCAAAGCGGCAAAGACGAGGACGGGGCCAAAGGCGAGGGCGAAGGTGTTCTCGAGCTCCGCGATGCTCTGCGCGAAGATGCTCTCGGTGCCGGAGCGCACAAACGAGTAACCGAGCATCAGGACCTGCGCGTCCTCGTAGCCGGCGCGGAAGCGGTACTCGGAGCGCGGGCTCCGCAGGAGGGCCAGGAGCGCGGCCGTGCCGTGCTGCATGAAGATCGAGCCGGACGCGGTGAGGGCAACGGCGGCGCCGAGCCAGAAGCCGAACAGGACGAACACGCGGTTGTGGAACGGGTGGTGCTGGCCCGCGAGGGGCTGGTAGATGTCCATGACTTGGTTGGCGATGGGCAGGACGACCGAAGACCAGAAACCGACGCAGGCCAGTGCGAATTGACGCGCGACGGTGGGCGGCA
The DNA here is from genome assembly GCF_000836115.1 of Exophiala spinifera. Taxonomy (NCBI): domain Eukaryota; kingdom Fungi; phylum Ascomycota; class Eurotiomycetes; order Chaetothyriales; family Herpotrichiellaceae; genus Exophiala; species Exophiala spinifera. Next base: position 2,409,779 of record NW_015622515.1, read on the forward strand.
GGCCCGACGGGAAGATGCGTGGAGTGTCGATGAACAAGATCACGGAGCCGGCGAGGATGAAGACGGACGAGATCAGCGTCCAGACCGAGTAGCTCGGCCACACCGGGTATCTGGCGACCATGCCGCCGCCGATGTGGACGTGGACGATGATGGCGGGGATCACGAATGGCGCCGTCAAGCTGAAGATGAGATAGAACGCCGTCGGGATCGTCGACGGTTCGGGCTGCGTGACGAGCTGGTAGAACGCAGTGTATGGCATGACGGTCTGGAAGATGCCCGCGGTGAGGAAGACGGCCAGGAACAGGCCCGTCTTCTTGAAGCTGCGGAGGTAGTGCGTCGGGAAAGCCTGGGTGACGGACGACGACAGGATCTTGAAGTACTGCTGCACGATCAGGAGAAGTAGGAAGCCGAACCCGAGGCCGAACAGGGCGATGAGGTTCCCGTCGGTCCAGGGAAACACCGTGCCGGCGAAGTTGAATGCCATGAACAGGACAAAGATGCTGGTGGAGCTGAAAATGCAGCCCGGTTGATCCACGCGACGGTACATTCGGTCTCCGGCCATTTCGTGGGTGTACGCCCAGTGTGCAGAGCCGACGATGGTGATCTTGTTCGGCAGAAGGTATGCCAGCCCGACGAACAACATGGTACCGAGGATGAATGCGGTGTAGAACGCCCAGTTGTACAAGCTGCGGTTGTGGACGAACAGTGCGCCAAAGACCGGACCGAGAATCATGCCGAACGAGGTGCTGAGAGTGAGGTAGAAGTCTCGGCGGATCTTGTCCATGAACGTATTGCCTCGTTCGAGAAAGAGAAGTGCTCCGAGTTGCTGTCCACCTATTCCTGCTCCAAAGACAAGTCTCGTCCAGTACATGTATGCCATGTTGGTGTTGAAGCCTACAGAGACGGTGCCGAAGAGGACGAGAGTGGTGAAGACGATGTAGACGGCCTTGAAAGGTGCGACGGTGTAGAGTTGACCGGCGAAGAGAATGCATGTAGCTGCGCCAATGGCAGAAGCAGAAAAGACCCATTCAAAGCCGAGGACGTCCAGATTGTAGAGGATAGAAGGCATCATGACACCGATCATGCTGTTAATACCGATGGCGATCATGTTCATCGTAGCGACAAGAATGCCGGTGGAGATCCAACGGCGACTTTCTGCTGCAGCTTGAGTAGCCGGGTTCTCGCCAGCGTCGTTGGTCTCAGCATTGCTATTGCCATTGGTGTTGTTGTTGTTTGTATTGCCGTCGGTAGTAGAACGGACAGGACCAAACACTGGGCTTGTACGGACGAGGTTTCTTGCAAGGTTAGACGCAGCCGTGACCGTGACTTGATAGAACGGAGTCGAGTCTCCCCAGAGTGCCATGTCGCTGACGCGGGGACTCTGTTCTGGAGGAAGCTCTTCGACGGTCAAGGTGGTTTCAGTCATGATAGGAGGAATTTGAGGAGGTCTAGGAGCAGACATTGTGGTTTCTGGGATGGAAAATCGGACTCGAGGTGTTGATGAGGATGATGGGAGGTGGCGAGCAGAAGTTGAAGGCATTTTAGAAGATGTGAAATGGTCGTGGACTGAGATATGTCTGCCGAGACGTTGATTATGTCGTCGAGATGCTCACGATGGCTTGGCTATCTCCTGTCCGTCCTCAATTCGTGAGGCTCCTCGAGCGCTCTGCTGGCGTGGGCACGTCCGCGGTCAGATAGAAGCAGTGAGGCTTCGGTCTTTTGTTTTGACCATGGGGAGAACTTACCCAGGGGCGAGAAGGTTCAGGGACGTCTCTGATCGTCTATCAAGCCAGAGAGGACTGACAGACAGCGATAGACACAAAGATGCCAGACAAGGATCATGACAAAGAGGAAAGCAGGTATGTGCAGAGAAGACAGAACTGGAGTAATGCTCTCTATTATGACAGAGGCAGTTGACTACCATAACAGCATTTCTGACTGATCCCGCTGTCTGGAGGCGACTGATGTGTGTGTGATATGGCGACCCACATATTGGTGCTTCCCATACTTACAACCTCACAGGACGTGTCTTTGCGGTATTAAGCCATCCATCACTCTCTTTGCCCTTGACGAGCCTCAGAAGCCTTCTCCCGCTGCACATACCTGCACTGTCCTCGTATAAACCGGCCCCTCAACGATTGCTCCTAGAGCTATACAAGCAAAGACAACCTCCTGGAAGAACAGAGTCACGTTAGCTGGATAAGGCCTCCCTCGACAGACCTGGTCGACATGAGTTCCAGGGAGGAACAAGAGTATCATCACACCAGAATGTTGCCAGAAGGGTGGCATGAACACCGTCCAGAACCACCGGTTTGGGCACCCTCAGAACCACAAGCAATACCAGGCGCACCTACCCATTGCACAAACAACACAGCCTCCAACGCCACTCTATAGCTTTGCCTTTGCTTCTTCCGGAGGGATGATACTGACGGGAGTGTAGGGGACCTGAAGATGGTAAAAGACTTGATCCCAGCGATCGTTGCCAAACCAGTCCCTCCGCTCTCCCTTGGAGTTGACGGCTGAAATCCAAGGCGCACCAAAAGCACCGGAACCCATGGTGACATCGACAACTCTCTTCTTATTTTCAGGCGACAGTGCCTTCTTCATGATGTCCTTGATTTCATCCTCGGGAAAGATGCCCTTCAAGGCCTGAATTATACCTTCGGGGGTTGAGATATTGATGCCTTTGCTCCAGTATGCAGAACTGAACGCGGGGAACGTGGCCTCAAATTTCTCAGGAGGATAGTGATCCTTCACATAAGTCGCGACTCGGACTGGCTGTGTGGGGTCAGGACTCTAATGCTGCTGTTTCTTCTTATCGCTAAGGAACAACTCACAAAGAGTGACAGGATGGGAAAGACTTCGGGCGTGACAACATCCAGCCCAAGGAGTTCACCGGTCAGCTTGCTATCTTGGGCTGAGAATGCCTCCTTGGCCTTTGGAGTAGGCGTCCATGGGTTCCCGACACCGTCCCGAGCACCGCCCAAGAAGAAAGGAATGATGTCTACCGACACTCCATGGGCGTTCAGGAGAGGCCGATATTTGATGATATTCGTGAAACCAAACCAGGAGTAGGGAGACACTTGAAGCGGTGAGCACATACACAGTCACGAAGATTGGGACAAAACATACCACAGTCGATGTATATTTTGAGCTTTCCTCCTTCTGGTTTGCCCATGTTGTCGAGCCTGAATGAGCTCGCTCCCTTTATCCGCCCGGATTGCCCTTCTGGGTAGATAACAACAGTTGTTGATCGGCGGCAGTAGTGAGATTGTACAATGCAATGTCTGTGATTATTTATTCTGACATATGTTCAGCGAGGAGAATACACTGTCGCTGACAAGTTGTACGGAGTTAGAAGCCATTCTTTATTTCTGCAGGGAGCCACGTTTTACCGCCCGCGATGGAGCCGAGGCTGGCGATCCACTGTGAATCCACCTCCACCTCCCCCTTGAAGCTCCCTCCGCAGTCCATCGCCTACCGAGGTTGGCCGTCCACGACTAATCAATAAAACCCATAATCAAAATAATCTGCCATGATTGTTCTTTCGTATCGCTGACACGTTCTCGCATAGTTTCCGCTCATCTTTCTTGCGTACGTATTTCTGGAGTGCAGATCTGGAACAAGCTCTCCCGTACTCTAGTCATCATTCGTCACCAAGCAATCTGGGGGCAGGGCGGGGGATGGGCCATGGTCGAGGCTCCCTTTCTGACCATTAGATATGTTTACGTCTACCGCCATCAGAGCCTCAAGGGCTGAGGTATTGTACCAGCTTCGGTGTTTGTGAAAGTTGTATCTTCGTCGTTCTGAGCCACCCTATACAATGCCCTTTGATTCTACTTACCCGCCAATATCAATACCTGATGTCGACTTGTTCTCATTCCTCTTTGATCGAAATGACAGAGAATTCCCAGATGATCACGGTGAGTAGGAGGTGCCCGCAGGCAAGGAAACGAGCAACGAAACCCAAGCCTCACACTAACGCTCATCCAGTCGTTCTGGTTGATGTGACCAGTCGCACCAAGCATACGTACAGCCATGTCCGCGAGACAGCAGAGAAGTTCGGGAAGGGACTGAAGTTCCATTGGAATTGGCAAAAGGGAGACGTGATGGCCATCTTCAGTCCCAATAGTGCTGAGATAGCCTCAGCGACCTTCGGGATCCAATGGGCCGGCGGTGTTGTCTGCCCCTTCAACAACCAGTACACCACCGCTGAGCTTGCGTCGCAACTGGAATCTTCTCAGTCCAAAGGTCTGCTCACGCATGTGGCTTGTCTCCAGGTTGCACGAGAGGCTGCGCTTCTTGCTGGACTGCCTCTGAGCCATATCATCCTCGTCGGTGACCATGACCCAAAGGGACGGTTTCCACATTACTCAAGCTTATACAACGATTCGACTACGACCGAGAAGGCCAGCATTGAACCTAAGAACGACCTCGCTTTCCTCGTCTACAGCTCAGGCACCACAGGCTTACCCAAAGGGGTCATGCTGACCCACGAAAATGTCGTTGCAAACGTCCTACAAGTATCGAACCCTGATCGTGGGAACGCCAGTTGGGAGCGAGACCAATATTTGGGTTTCCTACCGATGTACCATATCTACGGTGAGTTCGTCGAAGGAGAAGATTGTTCCGACATCCCAAGCTAACTTGCCTTCTGCAGGCATCGCTGTATCCGTGCTGGGGCCCGTCTATCGTGGGCTCACGATGCACATCATGCAAAAGTTTGATCTGGAACAACTGTGTCAGGTCGTCCAGGAGGGCAAAATCACCCTCGTGTACGTCGTTCCACCCGTCGTCCTCCTCCTCGCCAAACATCCAGTGGTCAGCAAGTACGACTTGAGCTCGCTGAGGATGTTGCATTCCTCCGCCGCTCCACTGACCAACGACTTGGTCGAAATGATCCACAAGAGACTCAAGGTCCCCATCAAGCAAGGCTATGGGATGTCGGAGGCGTCACCTGGAATTGCAACTCAAGTAAGAAGAAAAGATTACTATCTCTGTCCGTCATTGACTCACGTGGAACCGTCACTAACATCCATCGCAGCCTTGGGATGATTGGAACAAAACGATCGGGTCTGCCGGCACCCTTGCGCCCTCAATGTCGATGAAACTCGTGAACAACGGGGCTGAAGTTCCAGATGGAGAGGAAGGCGAGATATGGATAAAAGGCCCAAACATATTCAAGGGGTACTTCCGAAACCCCAAGGCCACAGCTGAGGCGATAGACGTCGATGGCTGGTACCGAACAGGAGATATCGGCTACGTGGACAAGGACCACAACATCTACATCACCGACCGGGTCAAGGAGCTCATCAAGTACAACGGTTTCCAAGTTGCACCTGCCCAACTCGAGGGATTACTGCTCGCGCACCCTGCGGTGAACGACGTGGCCGTCGTGGGAGTCTTCAGCCAAGAGAGAGCCACAGAATTGCCCAGGGCATACGTTGTTCCAGCGCAGGGCTTCAAGGGCGATGAAAAGCTCGCAAAGGAGATCAGCGACTGGCTTGATCAGCGCATAGCCCCGTACAAGCGACTCCGGGGCGGAATCAAGTTCATCGACATGGTTCCGAAAAGTGCGGCCGGGAAGGTCTTGAGGCGGTTGTTGGTCGATCAGGCAAAGAGGGAAGAGAGCCAGACACTCCGCGCTTCGAAGCTATGAAAGGAAATGCAATCGTTGCTCATACAAGGTAGTTTTAGTTACGTATGCATTGAAACAAAAACCATATCAATCTGGTGATGGTGGATCCTGCTACAAGTTCCGCCTTTTCGAATGCAGTATGTCTCCATGGTCTCGGAAGGCGACATTTTTCTACTCCTTACATTTTGGAAAACAAACTGACCTTTTGCGCGCGCACGTCCAATTCCTGTGTCCACGCACTTCTCGGCTGCGTGTGCAGAAACCAATAGATGTGCGCGAGATCCGCCGGCCTCGACAAGTGCGCGTCGACGTCGTCCAGTTTCTCCGTGTCTCCCTCCCTCGCCCATTTCCTTCTGTTCACGCCCCCGATCAGCTTCCCATCGACGGGCGTGTCGACGATGATGTGGCTCACGTGGATGCCCCTTTCCTGATACTCCCTCGCGACGACCTGCGAGAGACTCCGGAGCCCGAACTTGCCGGGCGAGAAGCTGCTCAGGCCCGGGTTGCCTCGCAGCCCGCCCGTGGCCCCGGTGTATATGACGGTGCCCTTCCCCGCGGCGAGCATGTCCGGCAGCACGCACTTGGTGGACCAGAAGGCGCCGAACAGGTTGATTTTGGTGAAGTTCTCGAACTCCTCGGTGGTCGTGTCGAGGACCGAACGGCCGTTGACCCGTCTGGCTCCGGCGTTGTAGACGAGAACTTCGACGGGGCCCAGTTCGGACCGGATCTTCGCGAAGCTGTCGAGCACGGATTGCTCCACACGCAGGTCGGTGATGTAGTACCGTGATGTGTTGGGGCCATGGTCCTTCGCAATGTCTGAGACCATTGTTTGGAGCTTGTCTTCCGTCCGGGCGAGGAGCGCGGCGATGAAGCCCTCTGCGACGAAGCGGCGGGCTACCGCTTCGCCTATGCCAGGGCCGGCGCCGACCACCGCCACGACGGGTTTCTTGGATGTGTTGTGCGACATTCTGGAGTTTTGGATTGCTTGATGGCGGAGGGATTGAGATGTTTCTGGCAACCCCAGATTGCTGATGACTGCAGCTTTGGGGGATTCAACTAATTGAGGGGCAGGTTGTTTCCGGAGATGTCAACGTTCAAGGGCACAGCCGTTGGAAGTGATATGTAGTTGTTGTACTGTCGTCAAAAGTCAGAGAGGACCTAGGTAGTTGACGCCATGGTCAGCACATCATCCGAAATCTCATCTAATCACCTCGAGGAATCAATCAGTAATCCGGAAACGGTGTCTGTGTTGTGCCTCGGCCCAGTCTTTCTTGCGGATTGTTTCACTCCACAATTCAGTAGGTGGTGCAATCAGGGGTAGAATTATGGGGAAGCTTTGCACAACCTCGATTGCTTTTCTCTTGACTACGTCCGTATCGCACCGGTCCCGTCTTTGGTATCAATTACTATCTCGTAGAGTGATCAGAGGGCTAGTCATCCTCCACCACCGCACGGCGTTGGGCAGCGAGGTCTATGAGAAAATCGAAGAAAGGTTTCTTCTTTTGCATTGCAAGAATCAGCTCTTCCAGACTATGCTCAACTCCAGCATTGCGAGTATTAGTACTTCCAGAATATGCTTAGCTCCAATCGCGGAAAAGTATATCATTATGTAGTCTTTCGCTCTCGACTACGATGAGTTGGTAGTGCCTGTGTTAGTTTATAGAGGAATACAATCGAAATAATCCTGTAGTACTCTCTGCCTCTGGATTCGTGTCTTCTACGGAATAGCAAAATATTCCACCAATCCTACCACCCTTGATAAATCATCTCTATCACGACGTATAGTCCAAGGACAACAAGACATCGCATAGACACTTGTCCCCACATCAGCCTCAGAATCGTCAGGCATACATCGACCCCATAGAAACAGTTCTCCAAATCTATGTCGTGCCATTCTGGTAGGCTTTTGCTGTCACCCACGCTGTCTGGGGACTCGGATGCCCGCTGAACACGGTCAAGAATTGCCTGCTCAAGTCGAAGAACCCAGTATATCCTCTTTCCTCGCCACTCTTGATCAAACCGTGGGTATTTCGGTGAGCGATAAATGCTGTCAATCCACTCCAAGTAGTCTTTGATATACATCGCGTCGTATTTTATACGAAATGAACCCTTTGGAGGATCGGTGACGACATTTCGGAGATCACAGCAATGCTGAACCTGCTCTTGGATCAATGCTTCCATAAGACTACTTGCGTCAAGCCAAGTGAGCGTCTCGAGCGATTCATTGAATTCTTGTATCTCGGCTCTTTCTTCGTCCAAGGTATCCTTAATATCGGCTTCTTCCAGGATTCGAGGACTGAAAGACTGACCGCAGCACACATGCGTAAGACCCACGTATCTGAATCGCGTAGCCCGCAAAGCTTGGATGAGAACTTCTTTGAAAAGCAGTTCTGAAGTCCTTTCCTGCACAAGCAGAACCCAGTCTAGAAGCTGTACACTAGGTACGAGCGGCCGGTATCGAACACTACCTGCAAGAAAGGTGGATGGAGAACACCCATCGATACCGCAAGCACATCGGCAGTGATCCGTTGTTCGTGGATCAGCGCCATGCTCAAGGAGCATCTTGATTGATGCGATGGTATGCGCATATGTAGAACAAAAGGTGTCTCGGGATAGATGCATCTGCTCGAAACGCTTAACAACATGATGCATTGCCGTCCAGCCATGCATGTCTTGAGACAAGGTCGATGCGCCTTTGCGCAGACAGTTCCTGACAATATGAAGACGGTTGGACAGCAAAAGCCGCATAAGTGGAACTACTCCATCATCATCGGCATGGTTGATTCGATCAAATCCATATTCGAAAAGTAGCTCAACTTCTTCATGCTCGTGAACATGATGTAGCAGTGTTGAATTGTCCCCATAGGTAGTATTGGCATCGCCACCAAAAGACAGAAATTGCCGGAGGTAGTCACACCGCTTGGGTACGTTGGCAGGGCGACGGGGAAATATCAGGTTGCGAATAATGTAATTCAAGATGTTTTGAAAATTCGTGGCAGCGTACAAGTTCTTGGTCTCCTCAACTGTCTTTCCAAGAACATTGGTGTGTCTAGTGAATATTGCACAGTCCATGAAATTAAGTTTGTATGTTCGATCCTTGATCCAAGGATTGGCGCCTGCCCGAAGAAGGCTTATAATCGAATCTGCCTTCCCGTAACAGGCTGCGTATATGAGAGGGGTAGCGCCGACATTGTCTGGCATGTCAACACCCAGGTCTTCGTAGAATGCCAAAAGTTTGGCTAACAGCTTTGGGTATGCGACACTGAGGTGCAATGCGGACTGACCGAGAAAGTTTCGCGCTGAAAGAGCATTTGGTCGTACAGCAAGTTTCAGCGCGCCATCTTCATCGTTCTCCAAAACTGCTGCCATGAGCGATGTTGTCCCGCCAAATTCTGTCGTTCAGATGCAATTAGCTCACGCGTTTAATTAGTACACCTTGTATCGTACCTGGGTCACTGTCCACGCATTGTACAAGGACCCGAAGATAGTACGGATCTTCCTCATCCTGGCGGAAACGGAATCTTGGGCTACTCATTGACCACTCATGTAAGGAATAGGAGTTTGCAAGGGATGCATCATATCCATTTTTGAAGAGAGTCTCTTCAAGACTTGAGCAAAACTGGGGTCGAAGCGAACGAGCCTCCACGCAACGCCAGATCAATCTCCAACATTCATCATGTTAGCATGCACACAGAAAAGTGGGATTCGAAAACTAACGAATGTTTGGTGTCGCTCCTTACTCCCTGCTGCAAGAGGAAGTCTAAAAGCCCGGTTTGTAATTCCGTCGAGAGATACCGTCGATCAAGTAATTTCTGAGGGATCACAATCAGTTGCTCCGTAACTCTACGTATCCTTGATGAAATTACCTCTGGCCATGTGTTGCCTTCGGGGTCAACATCAAAAGGCGACGCTTGACCCTCATCGAAAAGCTTTTGAAGCTCCACTTTGGCTTCAGGCCATTTTATTGTGCCGGAATTCCAACTCTGCAGAAGCAAAAAGCCAGGAGAATCAAATGGTACAATGCGCTCAGGTTGTAAAGTTGCAGACAATGTGCAGCTATAGCGACCCCACGCTATATCGAGACCGAGATGTAAGGACCAGAGAATATGGTACGGCCATAAACTGACGCGGCATCTGGCCCTGAAGACACGATGTTGACATGTTGCACGGTTACATGGTGCAAGGAGAGAGTGCAGAGAACTTATGCTCCAAGAAAAGGATTGTCCTGACGAGTAGTTGCGACTATGGCAAGCGCAAGTGCATCGGTCTTCCAGACAAAGGCCCCGCGAGGAACGAGTGCCTGTTTTTCTTGACGTGCGTCGTGGAACAATCGGTCCTGATCCAGAGTTCTGCCAAGTATCCAGTTCTTGGTCATGAGTCTCGTAAACATGGGTCGGAAGAGCAGAGGTTTCCGCGATGGTAACCATACAGTGATAGCCAAGCTGCTCTGGTGCCTTTGCAACTGCGGATAGAATTGTCTGGAGCCGACCGCCATTATGAACCTCTTGATAGAAATTCAAGACTGTTAAGTAACCATTCAAACGCCCCAATGTATCTTTCATAGCCCTTTCTTTACAAAGGCTTCGCATCGCCTTCAATCTCCTCCTCGTACCGGAGTCGCCAGCAGAAGGTTGGATCCTATCAATATCCTTTTCTAAAGACTGTATCAGAGCTAGGCAGCTTTCGATCACAAGTTGTAGTCCGGAGTCCAATTGATGACCATGATTGAGTGTGGCGATTTGGCTTAGGAGGGGAGGCAACAAGCGCAAAGCGTTCTGTAGATGCTCAAACGAGTTTGGCAGTCTCCCCAACGAAGCAGAGAACTCCTTCAGCCGGGCGCCGACTTTTGCGGACAAGTCAATCAACTGCAGTATAGATGCAGCTGCTCCTATCACTGCAAGCTCAGCCATGGTGGCGGCAAATAGAATATTCAAGTATTCAAGAGCAGGAGAAAGATTGAGTCCAGCAGGGTTAAAGAAGAATAAGTATTGCTGATTGACGACACAGCCTCACCGCCATGTAAGACCTGTGTGCCTGGTAGCACAAGCAGACCTGTTACGGAGTGCGCACAATCAAGTTCGTCCAAGGCGTTCTTCAAGGCTGTTTAGTAGCATTAGCAGAGTCAGCCCAAGGCCAAAATCAGACGATTGGTCTAGGGACAGTCTACCCTAGCTGAACATGCGCAACAGTTCTGCATCTGGTTTTGACGCTATTGGTCAGGTACGTGCACCACTTCTAAGTCGAAAGGTGACTACAAGTTTGTGAGTTGTTGTGACCGTGACGGTGGTCTCTCTTTTAGACCATGTGCAGCAAGTATGCATGAATGGTGGGTGATCCCGACTGCTTTTGTTGATTGGGGCCAGGGTGGTGAAAGCGCGCTGCTGAGAGACGATGCATGGAACACCTGGAGTGTATTGATTGGCGGCAGGCACTCTGCAACAGCAAGGCTCTTCTGCGGGCGGGGAGGGTGGCGCTGGCACAGCCTTTTCTGCAATTTGCCCTCTTGGAACCCCTCCGCTGAAAGGCTCGATCCTGAAAGAATTGTAGTATGGTATCAATTCCTCGTATGAGGTGCACAAGGTCGTCTGAGAGTAGTGAGGCACGGTGTAAAAGAGTCCGTATTGGCATTTGACCATTTCGAGAGTCATAGGCCCGATACCTTTAGCTCGTCAAATTCCTCAACTCGGGTTTGGTCTCCAGAGTTTGCGAGATGAACCCTCGAAGCGCAGCCCATCTTGCATTCGTTGGGGGTACATTCGTGTTTTGGGCAGCGTCCACGGACGTATTTTCTTTGTCGAGCTCATTTGTCGACCGCGGAGTCGCAAGCTGCGCCATATTCTTTGCAAAGCGATCCCGTTCACTTTGTTCAAGCTTTTCTCTTCTCTTCATGGCCCCCGGACGAGATTTCATACTCTTCCGCTTTATTATGTTGACCTGGTCTTCGGGTCTCTCGCCTACTGAACCTCTCGTCCCGGTCTCGACGTCATCGGTAGGTAATGCATCTGCTAGCGAGTCGAGTGTAGCAACCAGTTTCTTGTTCGGTCGCCGCCGTCGAGGTGCCTTCGTAGCAGACTTGGTGACCTTGTTGATAAGCTGCTCGTGTTTTATTCTACGTTTGTCCTTCTTCGATGCAGGAAACAACGAATCTTGCTTGCTTATGGTGGACGGAGTGGTCTTTTTGAGGATGGACTTGACGGGTCTTGCAGTCCGAGTTGGAGGTGCCTTGGAAAAGAGATGTCAGCTACATCGGCCATTGTGAAAGCGATGGAAGTCGTACCATTGTGTCAAGAGGTCTTCAAAGCTATCAACGTCACAAGAATAGTAGAAGGTTGTGGCTCGCAAGTCCTGAATCGATCCAAATTCAGTGTGCATACATTTTTACTCTCCCCCGTCGTCTCTTATCGATAAGCTTCAAAATATTTCTGCGGGCGCAACCTTCGCAGCGTAATTCCGCGATCCCCGTTCAGCATCGCACTGGGATCAGCACGAACTGATATCACCGGACCCTGTCTGTCCAGGTACAGTACATACTGTACACGTTGCTCTTCTCACATCCATTGCTCCGGAGCTTGTCCTTGTACGGCCCGTAGGCCTGCGGAGTGGTATGTGAAGGCCGATTCGTCGAAGGACAGAGGACTCTCCCAGACCTGTCACCTTTTCAGTAAGCGTCCAAGATCATTTCCCCCAGGCCGTTCTCTCACCCCTCCAGAGCACCGCAGTCCAAGGCACGGGTCAAGGGAATTGCAGCATAAAGCTCGTCTACAGTTTAAGCTACGAGTACGCCCAGCACGACCTGACACGACACGTCGATTCTCGCCTACAGGGATAGCAGAGCCCGAGGTTCGGCATATACTTACTTTCGCCTCCGCAGCAAGCACTAAATAGTTACTCGTACATGGCTTCCGGGTTGTAGACGCTCGTAAACAGCAACTCAACCGCGCCCAGTAACTGCTAAACCATGTTTGCCGCGGGTCGATCCCTCGGTCCCTGGATAATATTGTACAGGTTGTAAACAAGATCGCAAAAGCCCCTCACCTCCACCCACGCACCCACCCACCTTAGGTTTGTACAGTACCTACTCGTACGTGTCTGACCTGGCCACATGTGCCAGCTGGCACTGCGTCTGTCAGAGCTAACTAGTACTTTGAGTTGAGAACACTTATTACCTACAAAGGCACCTAACCCGCGTCCTTCCAATAAGTGGATAGGTAGGTACTGTATGTGTATATCAGTCCCTCTTCTTCCCCCCCTCCATCTCACCACCTTACTTAAGACCGTCAAGCACTTCTCACCACCACTACCACACCAGTAGTGAATCTCTCCTTGCGGTGCTCTCGAGATACCGACCCACTGTTTGAAAGCTACCTACCTGACTTACCAGACCTCTGCTACGCACCCCCCTCCCCACCGGCCCGCCGTCTGATACGACCACCACCACCACCACCGACACCATGGGTTACCAATTCCAGGTCCTCTACCCCAACGACGAGGGCTCCTCGTTCAATCTGGACTACTACGTCAACAAACACATGCCGATGGTCATGGAGAGATGGGGCAAGTTCGGTCTGAAGGGGTACACCGTGACCGAGTACAAGCCCGGCGCGGACGGCGCGAAGCCCAAGTACAGCGCTGCGGGCTTCTTGTTCTGGGACACGGCAGAAGATTTACAAGCCGCCCTGGCTTCACAGGAAGACTTGACCGCCATCTTCGCCGACGTTCCAAACTACGCCAACGTCGAGCCCGTCGTCCTCTCTGGACCCGTCGTGGGGTCGAAGTAAAGAAGCGAAAGAAACAAAGGGCAATGCGAGACGAGATACATACGAGTGCCTCCGCAAGACAGTGATCGTATACTGGGCTGATGTGTGGAGGAAACATGGAGAAGAAGACGAGGGTGTATATGAAACATATCTCTACATAGTATCCGTACACCGTGGATGGTACTCGTTCCTCATGCTCAATAATGATATGAGTTTTCAACCACTACAAGCAGGGATACAGTATCTTCTATCCATACCTCATACGTGATGCACAGGATTTTGCATAAAAGAAGTACAAACTCCCCAAAATCCCCACCCCAGGAGAACCTCAGGCTGTGTATACCCGAGAACCCAAAACGGCCATCCTATTCCTCCTTCGCTCCCCAAGCACCACCACCAGGTGTCATGATCACGACCCTGTCTCCTCTCTTCACCTTGACCGTGTTCTTCCCACCGAGATTGACTCTCCTCTCTTGGCCCGTCTCGTCATCCTTTGTGACCCACAGGTTCAGTCCTTCCTGGCCCTTGCCTCCCCCTTCCATACCATACGGCCTATGGACCCTCCTCTCACTCAAGATCGAACACTGCACCGGCTCGAGAAACTCAATCTCCCTCACCACGCCGTCCCCTCCAGGCCGTGCACCGACACCGCCGGATCCCTCGCGCAGAGTAAACTGGCGTAGCACGCAGGGGTACCTCTTCTCCAGAATCTCCGGGTCTGTGATGCACGTGTTGGTCATGTGTGTGTGCACGCCGCTCTGGCCGGACCAGCTCGGTCCCGCGCCGCTCCCGCCCGCAATCGTCTCGTAGTACCCGAACCCGTCGACGTGCGACCCGTCCTCCTCTGACTTGCCCCCAGTGCCGAAAGTGAGGTTGTTCGTGTCCCCCTGTGATGCCGCACACGCCCGGAACGCCTTGAGCACGACGTCCGTGATGCGCTGCGACGTGAGCACGTTGCCGCCGACCACGGCCGCCGTGCGCGACGGCGAGAGCAGCGAGCGCGGAGGGATCTGGATACGGATGGGCGCCAGGCAGCCCTGGTTCAGCGGGATGTCCGAGTCGATCATGCACCGCAGACAGTAGATGATGGCCGAATGCGTGATGGCCACGGGCGCGTTCGTGTTGCCGTACACCTCGGCCCCGGTGCCCGCGAAGTCGAACGTGGCCGACCCCGACGCCGCGTCGATGGTGATGCGCAGACGTATGGGCGTTCCGTCGTCCATGTAGTCGACCGCTTCGAGAGGACGGCCGCCGAAACAAGAGTGCAGTTCGCGGAGCAGGTTGCGCACCGCGACCTCGGCTGTGCTCTGGATCGCGTACATGTACGCTTGGACGCACGAGAGCCCGTACTCAGCTATCAGTTTCTGGATGAGCTGGATCCCGCGCGTGTTGGCCGCGATCTGTGCCTTGAGGTCCGACAGGTTGTCGGCGAGGCACCGTGTGCCGGAACACCCTTCGTACTTGGCCGGCTCGTGGAGGAGGAGTTCCGTCATCCTGGCCTCGTCGAAGACGCCATTGTTCACGATCTTGTCTGACTCGATGGCCGCGCCTTCTTGCCAGAGTTCCGTCGACTTGGGCGGCATCGATCCCGGTAGCAGGCCGCCAATGTCTGCGTGGTGCCCGCGCGACGCCACGTAAAAGACAATCTCGGATCCGCCGGGGCGGTCGAACACGGGCGTGATCACCGTGATGTCGGGGAGATGGGTCCCGCCGCAGCTGGGGTGGTTGGAGACGAGGACGTCGCCGTCTTTCAGTTGTCCGAGCCATCTGTTGTGTTGGTATCGTACCGCGAATTGCATGGATCCCAGGTGGACGGGCACGTGTGGTGCGTTGGCCACGAGGCCGCCGTCGGGCGAGAAGAGCGCACATGAGAAATCGAGACGTTCTTTGATGTTGGTTGAAACCGATGTCTTCTGGAGTGTGCGGCCCATTTGTTCGGCGATGGACATGAAGCGGTGTCCAAATATTGACAGGCGTACCGGATCGATGGCAATCTGTTCGGTCGATAATGAAGCGGTAGGGGAGGGAAAATGTGGAGATGATGGCTTCTCGTCCTTCAAATCCAGGACTATGCAGGTTTCGAGAACATTTGCCACCGTATCTGGTGCGACTACAATTGTTTGTGTTTCGTCGATGATGATGGCTGGTCCTTGGATGCGGGTGTACTTGTCGATACTCTTCAACAAGTGGACTGGAGTGTCAATGTGTCCAGTGGTTTCGAAATACACCTTTGCCACCTCTTTGGGTGGTTGTTGCATGTCCCTGATGGGTTGGGCTTTCAATTGGGCTTTAGGACTCTGCTCGGCGTGGTTGTTGGACGAGGCGATAGACCTAACCCGGACGTCGTCGACAAGCAAAGGCTTCTCAAAGGTAAACCCAAACTCTCTGCGGTGTCTCTCTCGAAATTCTGTGGCAAAATCCCAACTGGTATCCGGCTTGAGGATCATCAGGTTCGTGTCAGACCCTTCGTACCGCATATTGAGGTAGAGTTGGTGCCGAATCCGATCAAGCTGGAAGCCTTGCGACATCAAGTCTGAAGTTGACCGCGTAATTATACCTTCGAACTTCTTGCGAAGTTGTGATTGAGATGCGAGATACTCGGTAGAGACTGGTTCTTGAGCTTCCTTGACCACATCGGCCAATGCCAAACCATAAGCAGAAAGCACAGACGAGTATTTGTGTATGATGATGCGCGAGATACCAAGTGTCGCGGCGACAGAACATGCATGTTGTCCACCAGCACCGCCGAACGAGGCGAGATGATGAGACGAGGTCTCGAATCCACGGGCCTCAGTCAAGTTGCGAACTGGCCGAGCCATGGACTCATCTGCGACCTTTAAAAATCCCAGGGCAACTTCTTCGGGTGTGAATGCAGCTCTCCCCTTCTCAATCTGTTCCTTGTTGATCGACTCTGTAAGTTCATGGAACTTCTGTGTAGTGATTTCTCGGTCCAATGGCTGGTCCTCGTTCGGTCCAAATATCTTAGGAAAATACTCTGGCAGCAGTCTACCGAGGAACAGATTTGCGTCGGTGACTGTAAGCGGTCCGCCCTTGCGATAACAAGCAGGGCCCGGGTGAGCAGATGCTGACTCTGGACCAACTAAGAAGAGGCCGTTCTTCCATGAGAGGATCGATCCTCCACCTGCGGCGACGGTGTTTATATCGAGCTGTGGTGATTGTATGGAAACGCCGGCAATAGTTGCACCAAACACGTGCTCAAAGTTCCCGTCGAATCGACACACGTCCGTTGAAGTGCCGCCCATATCAAAGCCGATTACGGGAACTTGCTCGTGCTCATCCCAGCTTGTGGCAGCGAAGCCTACAACTCCTGCCGCCGGACCTGAAAGGATGGCTTTGAGACCACTGAAACTTCGGAAATCAACAAGTCCTCCATCAGATTGCATGAATTCAAAGCGGCAACCATGAGAATTTTCAAGACCACCTTCGAAGTTTGAATTGATGGAGTCGATGTAGCTTTTGATGACTGGTGTCAAATAAGCATCGGCAGAAGCTGACATGCCTCGAGGAACCACTTTGATCATGGGTTGTAGGGTTGAAGATAGAGCGACTGAGAACCCCATCGACAGTGCAAGTCGGCCTATCCTCAGTTCGTGGTCTGGGTATGCATAGGAGTGTAGCAATGCTACAGCAATTGACCTGTACCCATCTTGCCAGAGCATCTTCAGGTTCATTGATACCTCTTCGTTATCAAGCTCTTGAAGGATGCGAAACTTTTCACCTGTCGTACCCTCTACTAAGCGACACTCAGGATATCTGTGGCTTTGGCTGTTTTGTGGGCAAGGGATGATTCGCTCATTGAGCTCGACAACCTTTTCATAGAGCACTTCCGGCTTGCGAGCTGACAGGTCGAAAATCTTGGGTCTTGATTGATTGCCAATCAGTAGCAAGTCTTTGAAGCCTTTCGTGGTTATCAAAGCAGATTTTGAGCCCTTTCTCTCCAACAGGGCATTTGTTGCTACCGTCGTACCCATCCGAAGTCTATCGATATGGGTCATTCTAAGGGGCTTGCCTCTGGGGAACGATTCTCCTGTGGCCAGTTCCAAAACTCGTCGAATCCCTTCCGTTGGCGCATCCTGATAATTCGAAGGATCTACCGACAACAATTTCAATATGATATCTGGCTTCCCAGGTATTGAAGCATGCACATCAGTAAATGTGCCGCCCCGGTCGATAGATATTCTGATCTTGGATGTCTGTGCCATTGTCGTGGAAGAGGGTAGGTTGTTGCAGCTCTGGATTCATGCTCGATGGGAGGTGTAGCAGAACATATAACCCTAACCAAGAGGGTCGGGTGGAGAGAACGCCGGCATCACGAACCTTTCTGAGGCATTGCTGGATTCATTTTTGCCTGCCCGGAATTGTTTCTCGACGCCCTGCTGTGATCTGATCGACGTATGACCATTGGCGGGTGCCATTGAATGAACAAGAGTTGAGACTAGGGATGTGGGACCCGACGCCTGTGTGCCTTTCATCGGGGTGGCGTCCCTAGCGCCCTTCACACACCCCTGCTATCGGGAATATCCCCACAGTGTCAATGATACATCACAGTCGGAGAACAGCGATGATTGCTTGGGTTCGAACATCTCCATATATGCCGTTCACTTGGCCACATAAGGCCATGACCTGAAATCCTGAGCTAAGCAGCGTAGAGTTGTACACAGGACGAATTGTGCCAGGAGAGTTGCAGCCGTCCATTCAACATGGCACCCAGCGCAGTAACAGAGCATGTCGATGTGGTCAACGTGAAAAACAGTAATCCGGTGATCGAGGAAACAGGAGAAAGTGTTCGCCTCGCCGCAAGATCGGGCAGTTACACCAAACCAACACCCGGTGCTGCGCCTAGCTACGTCCAAGCAAACCTCATCGTTATTCCTTCAAAGTACGCCGTGGATTTCAGGATCCTCTGTCGGAGGAATCCTGTGCCTTGTCCACTGTTGGCAGAGTCCCAGGCCACCGGAAAGTGGGATGAGCTGCGGTCTTGGCTAGAGGGTCTCGACGGCGAGCAGATCGCCAAGAATGTTGACCTCCGCCATGATTTCCCCAGGTATATGGTGTACCAAGACGGGATATTGACGAAGTCCCACTGTTCCAATGTCGAGGAAGAATGGACAGAAGACCACGTTGGATTCCTGATTGGATGCTCCTATAGCTTTGAGTCTGCTCTTGCGAAGGCAGGACTCACACCTGCCCATATGGCTCATGGGAGAAATGTGCCCATGTACCGGACGAACATACCGCTCTGTCCGGCCGGTGCTTTCCAAAACTCTACATATGTCGTATCCATGAGGCCATATCGGAGGAAAGACGTCGAGACAATTCGCGATATCACTCGCCCATACATTGATACGCATGGCGAGCCAATTGCCTGGGGCTGGGATGCCGTGGACAAGCTTGGGATTGCGGACATCAGCAAGCCCGATTTCGGAGAGCCACCAGTTGCGCAGAACGGGGCACCGCTGGAACGTCATGGCGTTGGGGCAGAAGAATGTGTGCCTGTCTTCTGGGGCTGCGGCGTGACTCCTCAGGAAGCTGTGCGAAGAGCTGGCCTTGAGGGCACGGTGATCGGGCATGCCCCAGGGTATATGCTTGTACTGGACATCAGAGATTGGGATATAATCCCAGATGTTCAAAGCTAGAAAACTCATGTGTTAACTTTGGCTCGATGAAGACATAGACTGCCATGAATAATGACACTTCCACATACTATGAGCCAGCTATAAGCCAGGATGGGTTTGATGGTACGTTTCGTTTCGTAGAGCATTTTCTAACCAGCCCGTATCCATGTTCATGTCGATGTCGAGATTCCCCGTTAATTCTTCCCAGAACTTTGGATCTTCGTCTGTATCGAAATCGAAAGAGATATCCTGTAAAGGCTGAAAGCTACTATCAAATTGCAAAATATTATCGTGCGGTTGTACAGGAATGTTCATCGGAATAGTCGACGACGTGTAGGGGACTGACTCCGGAAACTGTGACAATGGAACGTTCGCTGGCACTGCCTGATTGCGGGTTGACAGTCGAGGTCCAATAGCCGCACGGAGGTTCATCAAAAGAGTCAATCTCGCCTGGATGTACTCGTTACCTTTAGCCGCCATCCCTCGAAGTACAGAAAGCGCAGTCTCCATAGCGGTTGCATCTTTCTCATTATATGGAAATGCAACGTTGACCATGACCAAGGTTAGCGAAGCCGAAAAGGCATGCTCGCCATCCATGAAACCATAGGTTGCTGTGGCGGATTAGCCGAACTTCTAACTAAACGAGAATTAACATCTTACCGTATAAATTCTGACTTGCAGCTGCACTCATGAGCATCGTGCTTGCGCGAGCAGCCCTGATTGCAGTTTCGATAATGGTGATCACATTAGGCGAGAGGCCTTCTTTCCAGTTCAAGGGGGCCAAGCCAATAGCAAGAGCATCTAATCTTTTCTGGCAGACATAGAGAAGCATTGGCCTCGTTGTCATGTTGATGCATTGATAATAGTGAAGGAACGTTGATATTCCTTCACGTGAAAGGGGTCGATCCAAGGCTGAGAAATTGATTCTCAGCTCTTGTGGGACATGGCTCAACCACTCGGACAGATCATGCATGATGCTCTGTACAGACGTCAAGAGATTGGTTCCAGTTTTGTGTTTCTTGCGATAGATCCCCTCACCAATCCTGCCTAGGATTCGAGAAAGCTGCGTATAGTGCGCCAATACCCTCGGTGGTGATGGGTTGGCGTCAACGCCGGGGATTGGACTTGGCCATGCAACGTCGATGTCCTCGTCGTGAATCGATATAGGGTTACCCGATTTGACTGAGATAATTCTGTCCATACTATACACAGACCACCAAACTCTGCGCCGATGTTCTCGTTCCACCGTACCCATGGTGGGATCATCTACCTCTTGATGGAGTCCGAGGGATATGGCCATCCTCAGAGCCAGTCCGATGTACAGGAAAGCGGCGTCTTTGCGATTCAAGTTCTGCATGTATGGGGCAATGAGACTCAACACCTCAACAAACAAGATCGAGCCTTCCTGGTGAATATCTGGCAGAAGCCATAGTGCATGCTTGAAATAAGTGAATCCCGGCGGTCCGTCATTACCTGACCACTGGTTGACGGAGTACATCTGGCCATAGGCAAAGATCAGCAGGATTTGACAATAGGCAAGACATTCTTCCCTGTTGCCCAGGTTCGGAGGACCTCCGTAGGCTTGTTGCAGTCGCTTTTCGAAAACTTCCGGCTGCAGGAAGGAGAAGATTGTCCCGATATAGATATATTGTGCGCCAAACAGTCTTTTTGCGAACTCATACGGGGGCAATTGTGGCATGAGGGGAGCTGAGGGCCTCTGTAAAGACGAGGGATCTTTGTACATTGGATGCACGTCCCATGCCAAATTCTTTTCCGCCGTTGGGTTCAACTTCTGGGCAAGATACGTTGACGATGCGGTTCCAACATAGTGATGCTCGCCCGAACGACTGAGGAGCAATGTATCCATCCCTTTGTACCACCAATCATCGTCCTCTTTGTACACAGGTTCTTCAGCACTCAGAGGAGAGGTGTCGTTGCTTTGCCTTGCTCTAAGAACTGCGGAAGTCAGCGATTGAATTTGCCAACTTCGATCACAAAGGTGCTCTGAGAGGAATGGGGTTCCCCTGCATCCACTTACTGTGGTCTGCAGCTCTTGCACGGGCTTGAAGATCAAGAAGAACGCTATCCTTGTTAGAACATAGACCCAACAACAAGAACAGAGTTGTGTTACCTCTCTAGTACCGGAACCCGCCTCTCTGTCTCCGTGTAAACACATTCGACACCAGCTTCTTCGCAAGCCGGGCACTGCAGAGGTGGAGATCCTTTGCACTTGGTCTTTCGGCCTCGACAGCGGTTACAAGCCAGTGCCGACCGTTTGGGGATATCATAGGATGGTCGTCTATCTCTGCTTCCTGAAGCACTTGCTGACTGCATCTTTGCATGGGCATATGGGATATTCTGTTACGTGGATCCGTGAAGATGTGGGGATTAACAGGAAGATATCACCAGAGATCTATATTAGCTGACAGCTTTGGAGTCCCTGTGTGTCCGAGTAAGGCAGAAATTCGTCATGTTGCTTTCAAAATGCAAGACCATGCAGGAGAGCCGGCGCAGGGTGCCGAGATCAGCCTCTCGAGGCGAGGAGCTGTGCAACGTAAAGCTGAGGCGCACTTCCTCAATCAGCTGAATCAAGATGCCGTATCCAGGCAATGAGAAAAGCACCTATAGGTATCTAGGCTCAGGGCTCCGCTAACAATCCGCCGATAGTTGCTGGTAGCGAAGAGTTGGGTTTGCCGGGATAGTCGACCACGGGTCCCTCGAGCCGGTAACGAGGCACAAGGAGGCGGGTAGTGCTACGAGAGCTGCTCGACGTCAGATACCTTCGTGTAGAGCCGACCCAGCGTTCCGAGAGGGCACCGTTCGTCGAGACCGCCTTCGTTTCTAGGTTGGTGCTTCTGGCACTCAGTCGAACACAAGACGATAAGACGCCTCGGAATTGGCGTCGCGCAGATCCTACGCTAAGGCAGATCGACACGTGACACCAACACCCCTGATACGGCAGGTCCACAGGGGCGCCAAAATCATTACTGCATACGGAGTACAGTCGGCGATGGAACGTTCTTATCAAGAGACCCCTGTCTATCTCGGGCCCCAGCAGCCGATGACGGACACGTTTAATGGAACAGCCGAATAGTAGCACACTCAGACCATACGGTCATACGGCTATCTACGACAGATATAATAAGGGCACTATGGCCGGGATACTTCTCACTACGCCACTAAGATCGAGTTCACGCATCGATAGTTGTTCTTCCCGTCAATCAGTCGACGACAATATAGCACATCATGGCAGAGGTTCAAAGTCAGCATGCAATGGATGAAAAAGCCGTCAACGCCCTCGACGCAGGCAATGCTGAGAAGGACGCCCTTCATGAAGTTGGCAGCATGGAACCAGAGATCGATCCGCACAAGGAGAAGATCCTGCTGGCGAAGTTGGACCTCTTCTTCGTCCCCGTCATTATGCTAGTATATCTGTCTTGCTTCCTCGATCGCTCGAATATCGTACGTTATCCTCGGCCGAAGGTGCACCCATCTGAATGCTAACTTCGGGCAGGGAAATGTCAAAGTTGCTGGAATGCCGGAAGACATTGGTGCATCAGACCAGCAATTTTCCACTGCTGTGTCCATCTTTTATGGTGAGTAATGGCCGTGAAGGAAGTCCACGTGCATCTGGAGCTGACAGCGACATAGCGACCTATGTGACATTTGAAACGCCTCTGGCAATCCTTCTCAAGAAGTTAACTCCTCGTCTCCTATTGACAAGCCTTTGCGTTATTTGGTCCTTGACAACCATATTCTCGGGCTTCATCCACAACGTTGGCGGGTTATATGCCAGTCGATTAGTGCTTGGTGCTTGCGAAGCCGGTCTCTTCCCTAGCCTTACCTTGTATCTTACAATGGTGTACCGAAGGGAGGAGCAAGCCAAGAGAGTTGCATATCTCTTCAGCTGCACCGCACTCTCTGGAGCCTTTGGAGGATTACTTGCCTATGGCTTGCTTAAGATGGATGGCGTAGCCAATTACGCTGGCTGGCGGTGAGTTCAATCTCGGTCGAGACCCTGTTCTGACTGACGCGTCATAGCTGGGTGTACATCATAGAAGGTATCTTCAGCATGGTGATCGCAGTCGTTGTCTGGTTTGGACTACCAACCAATCCAGCCGAGGCTTGGTTCCTGAGTGCTGAACAGAAAGAGATGATGAGAATCCGTAACCGACAGAGAGCTCAATACATGGGCAGTGAAAAGCTTGACTGGCAGGAGGTTCGCATTGCCTTTAGAGATCCCAAGCTGTATCTCAGCGGAGCCATTCAATTTTGCCAGGATATTCTCCTGTACGGGTTCAGCACGTTCTTACCCTCAATACTGAAGGCAGCTGGGTATGATACTTTGCAGAGTAACTACCTGACAGTCCCGGTATATTTGTTTGGTGCGGCCGCCTTCATTGTTGCGGCGATTATATCAGACAGGCTCTGTCTGCGGTCTCCCGTAAGTCGTTGATGCAACAGCTTCCAACAAATACTGATCAATTGCCAATAGTTTGTGCTTTTCGCAAATGTTTTTGGTATTGCCGGCTACATCGTCCTCCTTACAGTATCGACTGATGGCGTTCGATATTTCGCAACATTCCTGTGTGCTGTGGCTGTTTACAACGGTCCAGGATTGAATGTTACGTGGATCAACGTCAACGTGGCGCCGCATTATAGAAGAGCCACCACGATTGGATTTCAACAAACAATTGCCAACACGGCAGGAATTGTAAGTAATGCCATCCCCAAGGGGCAGTCGACCGACTATCGCAAGAAACTTTCGGCTGTTTACGATGTCCGGCGCTCCTCTGTGAAGTCGTGCTAACAGTTGACTGGAACAGGTCGCGGGTCAAATATACAGGAAGGCCCCATACAAGCTGGGCCACAGTTTCTCTCTGGGGGCATTGTGCGTGTCACAGGTCTTGATTGTCGTCAAGATGTTGTACATCAAGTGGTGGAACATCAGAAAGGAGAAAATCGCAAGGGGGGAAATTGAGGACACTCGCAAGTACAAGACAGGCGACAGAGAGCTTGACTTCAAGTATCACTTGTAGTCGGTATTGTAGACGAGGAAGATGGAGAGAGGATCGATGTCTGGGCCGGAAAGATGACACGCAAAAATGCGGCAAAGCGCCAATGTTGTGACGTAGATAAGTACGGCGGACCAGATGAATCATACACTCTTTTTCATGGTCGGAGGTTTACCAAGGTCATCGCATTTCTACCTGTCTTTAACTGGGACATTTCGATCTTGTGGCCGGTAGCATGCCAGCACATAGCCGATTTGTCCGGCAAAAGCCTTCTCCTTGGAAACATCCCGGCTGAACCGGTGTTGACGCCGACCTGGGTTCTTCCCCTGGGGAATCAGCTCACCTTGGGCTTTTCAGGCTAATATCGTCAGCCCAATAGACTTGGCTTCCACGGCCGTGTCGACAATGTCATGGACTGCTGCAACGATGGATAAGTTATCCGTATATTTGTGCTCAAAGCCAACGTGCTCTCGACGTTGTACCAGTCTCTCAGTCTATCTTCTTTTCAGCCAAGCGAAATGTCGTCTGGAATCTTGAAAGTTAAGGAGACACAGGTGGTCGACGGCAATGGCACGCCTGTCATACTACGGGGCGCTGCAATAGGAGGATGGCTCAAGTACGTACCATACGAGCAACCCGTATTCTCATGGCAAATGCTGACCTCTGGCTAGTATGGAGAACTTCATCACGGGCTACCCGGGCCACGAGTCCAGCATTCGTGCTGCCATGCTCAAGGTCATGGGACAGGAGAACTACGAATACTTCTTCGACCGATGGCTGTACTACTTCTTCACGGAGGCCGATGCCAAATTCTTCAAGTCGCTGGGTTTGAACTGCATCCGCATTCCGTTCAACTACCGGCACTTCGAAGACGACATGAATCCTCGCGTGCTCAAGGAGAGCGGTTTCAAGCACCTGGACCGCGTGATCGATCTCTGCGCCAAAGAAGGCATCTACACCATCCTCGACATGCACACCGTCCCCGGCGGCCAGAGTCCGGGCTGGCACGCCGACAACACCACCGCCTACGCCGCGTTCTGGGACTACAAAGACCACCAAGACCGGACGGTCTGGCTCTGGGAGCAGCTCGCGCGGCGATACAAAGACAACCCGTGGATCGCCGGGTACAACCCCATCAACGAACCCTGCGACCCGCAGCATGTCCGCCTCCCGGCCTTCTACGCCCGTCTAGAAAAGGCCATCCGCGCGATCGACCCAGACCACATCCTCTGGCTGGACGGCAACACCTTCGCCGCCGAGTGGAAAGGCTTCGACGCCGTCCTGCCGAATTCCGTCTACGCCCTGCACGACTACAGCATGATGGGTTTTCCCACGGGCCGCCCTTATAAGGGGACCGCCGAGCAAAAGGAGAGGCTCGAGGCGCAGTTCCTGCGGAAATCCGAGTTCCAACGCGCGAGGAAGACGGCGATATGGAACGGCGAGTTTGGCCCGGTGTACGCGAATCCGAAATGGGACGAGAACGCCGAGGCGATCAACCAGGACCGGTACGAGTTGCTCGGCGAGCAACTGCGCATCTACGACCGCTTCCAGATCCCTTGGTCGATATGGCTGTTCAAGGACGTCGGGCTGCAGGGCATGGTGTACACCTCGCCCGACTCGGCGTGGAACAGGCTCATCGAGCCGATTCTTGAGAAGAAGAAACGCCTCCAACTCGACGCGTGGGGCAAGTACCCTTCCAAAGAGGTCGAGGATGTCATGAACCCCCTGATCCAGTGGATCGATGAGGTCTCCCCAACCGCGAAGAACGTGTACCCGTCGACGTGGAACACGGCACGCCATGTTGAACGCGCCGTCCTGCAGACCTTCCTCGCCGAGACGTTCTGCGAGGAGTTCGCAGAGCTGTTCCGAGGAAAGGGTGAGGCCGAGCTGGAGGAATTGGCCAAGAGCTTCAGCTTCGAGAACTGTGTCCAACGCCAGGGGCTGAATAAGATCATGTCCGATTACGCTTCGATAGCCTCGAAGTCGTAGCGTGGTCTGAGATAGTGTGGTCGTTACATACTGTACATACATATCCCTAGGTAGGCACATGCCTAACTTAGACTAGTATCATTTGGGCTCTTCCTGCATACACAACTAACTAACTTGAAATTTCAAGTAACAATTCGCTAAACTCGAGGCAGGTGTGTCGTGATTTACCAGCCGTCCGGCTTTGTCTCTCGATACCTAATTGAGCCCTGCATATCCGGCTAAATTCGACATCGGAGATGTGAAAAAACTTTGAAAATGCACATAACGAGAAATCGCCTCCTCTATTGAGTGGAGTCTACCCAATTAACTACCGAGTTCTGGATCCCTCCCCACTCCACCGGGGTGAGTGCCACGGGGTTGACGCGGGGAGCGACCGCGGTTAATCTGCTAGACCAGCCGCAGACAGATCAGAAATGCCGTGCGCGTACTCGATAGTGTCATACAGAGGACATGTCTTTCGGATACGCATTGTCACTTGCGGCGGCGGTCTCGGGCGTTTGTCCGACTCGCTTTGCTCCATCCTGTTTTCTCGACCGCTGATCCTATTTCTCAAAGGGAAAATGGCCTCTGTGGAATTAGGCTATGAAGAATTCACCTGAACAGCGCTCTGACCTTGCCTAAAACGAAGCATTTCACTCTAGCCATACCATGCGATCCTTGCCTGGTGGGCGGTGGCCTCGGCAGATGTGGCGAATACCACGACGGTGGTGCTGCCAGTATGGATGCAAGTAGATATTTAAAGGGCGATACCCTGCCAGGACGCGGGGTGCAAGTTATTCGACTTACTACTCGTATCCTGCATCCTATATTTCGCGCCCTCGACCTCCATCGACAATGTCTCGAGCGATAGCAGGCCACGATGTGGCAGCAGCTGATGTCGCAAAGGTATCTGGGATCGAACATTTGCTAGCGCAGGATAAAACGCCATGGTACCAGAAGAAGAACCTCCGACGCCTCTATCTGTGCCTTGTGCCCGCTGCCCTCGGCGTCGAAATGACTTCGGGTTACGATGGAAGCGTTCTGAATGGTCTTCAGGCCGTGCAGCCTTGGGAAGACTGTAAGTTTACATGCTTTGCCATCTTTGGTCGACATCGTGCGCGGACAATGCTAACTCAAACATCCTCTAAGACTTCAATAGTCCCAACGGTGCTCTGCTGGGTGTCCTCACTGCGGCCTTTTCCATAGGTGCAGCGGCCGCGGTTCCCTTTGTACCATATGTGAACGATCGCTTTGGTCGCAAAGCTTGTGTGGTAACCGGTTCTGCAATCATCAGTGTTGGGGTGATCCTGCAGACTGCTGCTGTGAACTGTATGTCCTATGACAGTCGAGCTCAGAGCTCTTTGATACCTTCTTGCTGACATTCTCCCAAGTTGCCATGTTTCTTGTTGCAAGAATCATTCTCGGTATGGGTATCGTATTTGCCATCAGTGGGGCTTCCCAGCTCATCGCCGAGTTGGCATACCCCAAGGAACGCTCGGTGATCACAGGTCTCTTCAACGAAAGTTGGTATGCTGGTGCGATTGTCGCTGCAGGGGTCACTCTCGGGACATATTCATGGGACAGCAACTGGAGTTGGCGTTTGCCGTCACTGCTCCAGATTCTGCCCTCCACCTTGCAACTCATCTTCATATGGTAAGCTCCTTCATTGATGAAGTTCCAAATCCCTGCGCTAACACACATCCCCAGGTTCATACCAGAGTCGCCTCGTTTCTTGATAAGCAGAGACCGACATGAGGAGGCCCTGGAAATCTTGATCAAATACCACGCCGAAGGAGACCGAACGAGTTCATTTGTGGCGGCTGAATTCCAACAAATCCGCGAGACCATCCGCATGGAACTAGAGAGCACCAAGACGCCGTGGAAAGAGCTTGTCACCAACAGCGCCAACCGGCGACGTGTCTTCATCGCAGCATGTGTGGGCTTGTTCTCGCAGTGGTCGGGAAATGGTCTGGTGTCATATTACCTCTCCAAAGTACTTGCATCAGTCGGCATCACGTCCAGACGGACTCAAAATGAGATCAACCTAGGTCTTTCATGCTGGAATCTTGTCACGGGAGTGACTGGTGCCTTCCTTGCCCACAGACTACCTCGTCGGCGCCAGTATTTGACCTCCTATATTGGTATGACGGTGCTGTTCGCATGCTGGACCGGCGCTTCGGCGGTGTACGCAGAAGACCACACCAATCAGTCTGCGGCCAAAGCAGTTGTCGCTCTCATCTTCATCTACTATGGCTTTTACAACCTCATGATGCCACTTACCTACATCTTCATCACCGAGGTGTTTCCTTTCATCCACCGCAGCAAAGGCGTTGCCATTACCCAGTTCTTTTCACGCGGAGGCAGTGCCTTCAACCAATTCGTCAACCCGATTGGGTTGCAAAATATCCAGTGGCACTATTACATCGTCTACGTGGTGTGGCTTGCTATCGAGACAACAACCATCTTGTTCGTATATCCCGAGACGAAGGGTTTGAGTTTGGAAGAGGTCGCAGTGGTCATGGAAGGTGACAAAGCGAAGGTGGAAGTAATTGGGCTTGGGACTTTGGGAGAGAAAGGTGGTGCAGGTGTTGTGGATCAAGTTGAGAAGGCGTGAGCAACGACAAGTAAGTAGCTCAGTTTGTCCAGGTGGCAAGTCTCCTCAGTAGGTACATGAAGTGCCTGATGCTTACATCACTTACTCTATACACTTGATATATGATACAATCCACGCAGTCGACCTGCCAGTCTTGTATTGCTTTGCGCCAATTTCGAACGATCAGGTTTCTGCGGTCTGGATCCAGCTCATCCTCATATCTTCTGGAGACAAGCTGATTAATGGAATGAAGCGGGAATAAATGTGACCTGATGCAGCCATAGTGAATATCGTATATCGCTCTGATCAACCCTGGTCAACGACCTAGGCTTCTATCAGAACCACCAAACCCCTCTCCAGGGCCAGTGCCAAATGCATCTCGTGCCCCATATGGCATGGGATTGCTGCTCTGACTTAAACCCGGGCCCACATACTCATTCGAAAGCATTAATCGATCGGGATCATTGCAAAAAGCTTCAAAGGTAGACGCGTCAGAAAATCCAAAGTCCTTGAAATTCTGCGTCCTGTCCATGGACCATTCGTTAGCGTCAAGTTGAGCCATCTCATGAAACAAAGCATCAATTTCGTCCCCATCGTAACTAGGAGATGTCGTGGCTCCCATGTTGGGGGGTTGTTGTGGAGCAGAGTTTCGTCCAACATTGGTCGATTGTAGCGACCCAGTCATATCGACGTTCATCAAACCGTAATCTAGTACTTCAGACCCAAGTCGTGGGGCGAGGTTTGCTGTGTGAGGGAGAGTAGGAGTTTCGTGGTATCCTTGTATGCTGGTTGGTCCTAGATTGCTTCTGACCGTAGAAGCATCGCTCATATCGACCTGAGATCCTGGTATATTGTTGGACCAGAAATCAATTCTTGAAAAAGGAGAGTTAACCGAGGCATTGGGCTGCGATCTCAATGACTGAGATGAAGCAGTGACTGTCCGTGTGAGGCGACTAGAACCCATTTCAGTCGGCCTTTCGCCCGTGTTAAACCCCGGCCAGACGTTCGAAAGCCGAGCCAGAACTTGCTGGTGGTCTTCAGACAGCGAGGTGGTTTCAGGTGGACTAGAGATGCTGGAAGGGAGGTATGGCAAGTGCGACATAGCTATCAGAATCGACGGAATTCCGCATTGAATGGAATTCCAGGCTTGGTCGAAGGCCTTCAGAGTTTGTAAGAACAGAAGTGTGCGTTCGAAACGCGTAGCCGGATCTGAGAACCTGGCAGCTACCGCAAGGTAGCATGTTTGCAAAAGCATCTGGTGAGGCGGCCGTTGTTCAATCGCGAACACGGAAAATGGGAACGTCTCTGCAAGGTCTTCCAATGTGCGATTACCGTTAAATACCGTAGGTTGATAATACCTTGGATTGATGAGACCTGTTGTGATCATAAGCAGGCGAGTCAATTGATTGAAACAGCTTCTTGCAAATGCAGGTTCTGGAGATGAAAATGTTTCAGGTCCCACTGCATTCCATGGCTCCCATTCTTCAATTCCGTCCTCATCAAGAAACTTCATGCCTCCTAGATCTTGGAGTCGCAACTGCGGTGGTCGCATGAGTTGCATGGAAATGATGCTATCCAGGACAAAACAGCCTTGTAATGTGCCTGGCCAATTATTTTGTTGACCAGGCGTGGCGGTATCGCTAACGAGATTTCCGCTCGCACTGGTGATATCGAGGTAAGCCCTTACTGCGAAACCTGACAACATCCAGGCAGAAGTCCATTTGCCCAATCCAACATCCAGCAGGGCTATGATCAGGAGAGCCTGCACATGTTCAATAGTAAATGGACCCTCTTCAGAAGGGATCAGGCTTCGTGCCGCAGACCGCATCTCATCAACAGACGGGCCGTTGTCGTTACTTGAGGATAGCTGTGCTCTTTGTTGCTTCGAATAGGCGCAAATAGCCCATAAACATGCGAGTTCGCAGTTCTCCAAAGGTCTACTATTGTAGTTCCTTGTATGCTCATGGAATCTTTTGAGAGTAAGAGACCTATCCAAGACAGGGAACCAACAATGGGTGTAGGTAAAGTAGTGGTGCAACAAGGTGGAAGAAGACTTTGGCAGTTGCAGGGCAGCAGCTGGTAAACTCGCTGATACAATTTGTTCGGAGCTGTTAACGTTTGGGTCATGAGACAACCTTTGAGCTTGAGGAACGGTGTTTCGAAAGTGCTCTGAAATATCCTTGACACAAAAGGCCGGTTTCAATACTCGACTGTCCGGGTCGTATGTCTCGGTACCGGAGCCGTCGTCTTCCTCGTTTCTTTTTCTTTTCAGAACAGGCGATGGCTGATCAACCTGGGAGAGTAGTCTTTCCAGATTCGACAAGATACTGGACTCTTTCCAAACATTATGAAGATTGTCACCGTGCTTCGGATGGTTCCATATTCGAAGAAGTTCGTCCTCATTCTCGAGCATTACTTGTCGCGCGGTCTCATCCAAGCCTGAGATCTTCTGCAGCATGACTGCCCATAGTTTCTCGATTCCACGCACATAGCCTTCGGGCAACCCTCTCTTTTTATGTCCAGCAACGTAGAGGCATAGCTGTCCGGCATTGGCACAGTTTGAGCAGCGAGGTCGCAGCCCATCGCAACGATCTTTCTGTGTGTGAGTCAGCTTCGACAAGATTGTTCAGATGCCTTGGTTTAACTACTCACTCTTGCGCGACAACGAGTGCAGGCTCGAGAGACTCTTGTCCGCCCGCCAGCAGCCTCATCAGGATCGTTAGGGCGAGTCGTTCTGCTTCGGGGATCAACGTCGTTCGCATCCATCACAGCATGGCCGCTGCATGCCAGCCATGGTCAGAAACTCTGGCCAACGGAGTGAGTTTCGAAGAGGCTGTAGAGGCCGACCAAGGGTTTTGCGAGGTTGGGGGACATGGATGGCGCGGAGACGAATATTAATAAGTGGGAGGCATCGGAAGCTGCACTCCAGCACCCGCGGGGAAGGTCTACGCCTAGTGAGCCTAGTGAGCCTAGTAAGCCTGCGCCCATCTTAGGGCGGAGACTACCCGTGAGACGTAAATATGCTGGGATTGTGCGGTAGATGATGGCGCCTATAAGATTGCAATCCGGGGCTAGTTTCAAGCCTACCAGGTAGGTAGTGGGCCCCCACAAAACTTGGCCCGTTTCTTCCCATGTTGTTCCTCTCTCCTCTCAATGAACATATCGAATGCGATACCTTGAACACCTACTGTTACGCCAAACAGACCTTTCTTTTGAGCATGCTAGGCGATGTTCTGACCGCGCCAACACATTCGGCCCTTTGTTGATGCCAATGGCGCTGACCATCAAATCCTAAAAATTGCTATGGAAGGTGAGAGCAGCATCAGTCAACATGCAGAGCATGCTGCAGAACGCCAGTTTGCGGACCATGGCCCATCGGGGACAGCCACACCACATTTGATGAATACAATGTCTCCGAAAGAGCCGCCATTGATTTTGCCAGTTGAGCATGGGTCTCATTCGACACCAAGTCGTCCTATGATGACACCGACAACTGAGCCCGCACTGGAGGAACGACTATTCCACCCTGACGCTTCCATCGTCCTTATTGGAATTCGAGCTTCGGGCAAGAGATCTTTGGGGTTTATTGCGGCGACCGCTCTGGGCAGAAGGTTTGTGACTGAAGACCACTATTTCCAGAGCTTCAACGGTCTTTCTCGTCAAGAGTATCTCCGAATTCATGGAAGCGAGCAATTTCACAGACAGGACATTGCAACGTCAAAGCGAATGCTAGAGGAGAACCGATATGGATGTGTCATTGACTGTGGCCTGGGGAGTCTGACAAGTAGCCTTCAAGACTACCTAAGACTGCTCTGCCAGACAAATCCTGTTGTTTTCATTCTCAGAGACATGGACCGAATACAGGCATTGCTTAATCTGGATGATCGGTCCGCCAAACTGCTCGAGAATGGAAATTCCACACACAGGAAGTGCTCAAACTATGAATATTTCAACCTCGAGGACGATTCAATGGCCAGATCTACCGAACTGGACGATGCAGATCGGGCTTCACCTAACTATTCCTTCAAGCTTCGCCATGCACAGGCAGACTTTTCCTCGTTCGTACGCTTGATAACAGGAACGAGAGCGCAGCAGTCCAGCAACGATTCGCCCTTCTCCCTAGCTGTGCCTATTGAACAACGCACATACACTCACGCACTCGAGGTCAAACTCTCGACTTACATGGATGGGCAGATCGACTTTGCTGCCCTGGAATCTGCAGGCGATATTACAGAAATTTACGTTGACGTTTGGAATTCTACTGCGATGAGGTCCCTGAGCAAGCTAGTCGGGATGGCAAGAAGAGCACTTGATCTACCGATTTTGCTCTCTGTCACTACCACGCTTGCCGATGCAAGCAGCAACACCTACCTGGACATTCTCAGACATGGCTTTCGCTTGGGAGTCGAATACCTATCCGTCAATTTGGAACTTGATGACCATACCCTGGCGCACATCAAAGCAATGAAAGGCTATACAAAGCTTGTCGCTACCTATACCCCTAAAACTCCAACGAAGCAGGGATGGAAAGACCGCATCTGGAGGACAATGCTTGACAGAGCCGCCGCCGAAGGCTTCACTATGATCCGGTTCCTCAATGTGCCAAAATCACGATTAGATAACGACTCGCTCATATGGTTCTTGGAAGAAACGAGAAATATCCAACCCAAACCAATCATCTCGGCGTTCAATATTGGAGGACTGGGACGCACATCACAGATATTGAATCCAACGCTGACCTCTGTGACACATCCGTCCCTGCCACGTCCACAATTGCCCCAGTTCCAGCCTCTGCTATCCTCCAAGGAAATAACCGGTGCTCTATTCGACATTCATGTCTTTGACAGCCTCAAATTTTACGTCCTAGGTGCGAACGTATCCGGTTCACTATCGCCGGCGATGCATAATGCCGCATACGCATTTCACGGTCTCCGTCACAGCTGCATGACGAAGAACATAACATCATGGCAAGATGCGGAAGAGCTAGCCAAGGATGACAGCTTGTGCGGATTAAGTATCGTCCAGCCCTACAAGGTCAAAATATTCTCTCATTTGTCCTTGTGCAGCGGCCACGCAAGAGCCATCGGTGCTGTCAATACTATAGTGCCACTGCGAGCGGACACCTCGGGCAATGTCCCCGCCGTGGAGATTCAGGCACAGGAGAGGAATCGTGCCGGGGTCATCAAAGGTTGGTATGGAGAAAACACAGACTTTAGGGGCATAATGACATGCGTTAATCGAAGTCTCTCACCTCGCAATGCTATACAACCCAAATCCACAGCTCTTGTGGTCGGTGCAGGAGGAATGGCTCGAGCCGCTGTCTATGCTATGCTACAACTGGGATGCAAGAACATATTTATGTACAATAGAACGCTTTCGAATACGAGAGTCGTTGCTAATCATTTCAACGATTGGGCCAGGTCTCAAGTGAAAGCAAATGGGTCTGGGCTCACGCCATCAAATCCTGTCAAGGTGCTTGACTCAACAAGTGAGGAATGGCCCAGCGGGTTTTTCCCTCCCACCATCGTGGTGTCATGCGTTACGCATGAGCTGCTAGATGGGAGACCCGGAGCGGATTTTGAGTTACCAGAGTCATGGATGCAGTCACCCAGCGGAGGAGTTATCCTTGAAATGGCCTACATGACCAAAGAAACCCCTCTCGTCAAACAGATGAAGTCCTTCCGCGAGTTAACTGGCCGGCCGTGGGTCATTGTTGGCGGTATCGACGCTTTAATTGAGCAAGCGTTGGTCCAATTCGAAACCTTGACTGGCAGAAAGGCACCAAAACGTTATATGGCAAAGGCAGCGTGGGACACAATTCACCAGAATACCTCGTACCTTGTCGATGGCCAACAGTATTTCAGTGATCGGCTTGCAAGCTGAAGCAAAATTCTTTTATTTGCGGTGGGGTGGTATTTCCCCAGTAAACCATAAACCACATGCTCTCGGAGGATGACTCGAAATCCTTCAGATCAGTGTTGTGCCTTCATGCTATCCTGGATTTTCCGCCTTACGACATTTCTCAGCGTGTCATCGATTTCGAGGCCTGTCCACAAACCGGCTTGCGCAACGCCTTGTCCAATCATTGCTTCAATGCCTCCAATCAACTGCCAACCTGACTCCAATGCAAGTCGGGAGACGCCAGTGTCTGGAGACGGGTGATAGCACATTTCCAGCAAAGCACCCTTCTCCGTGCCATTGAGGAAGATCTCCAAGATCTCTCGGACCGTCTTTTCACTCTCAGTAACAGGCGGAAAGTCAGGAATCGCGCTCACAACGGCTGCTGGGGCCGGCACACTACGCGCTTGCTCGGTTGTTGATACGTAGATCAAATCATCTGCTGTTCCATTTCTGCGGCATTCTTGAAGCACAGAGTCGACCTCGCTGGCGTCTCGATTAATAATGTAAATCGGCGAACAGCCCAGAAATCGCTGCAAGGCATAAATGGCAGCTCTGCAGGTACCACCGCCACCAACAACCAAACCAGGTTTTCCGCGGTAATGCGGGTTGTCCACATTCGTGAAGAAGGCGTCTCGGATTCCCAGGCAGTCAGTATTAGTGCCGCAATAGATTCGAGAACCATCAGCAGCGGTTTTGAAGAAAATGGTGTTTATGGCACCAATGGTTTTGCCCTCCTCAGTCAACTCATCGAGGTACGGAATGACGGCGACTTTGAACGGCATCGTTACGCCACTGCCCATGCATTTTGCATCGTTTTTGAGGTACTTGATAAACCCGTCGAGGTCAGTTGACTCGTACAGGAGCTGAGCCCAGTTCTTCCCCGATGTCGAATATATGGCCCTGTGCAAATCCGGTGAGCGGGAATGAGCAATTGGATATCCGACCAAATACGCAACCCGGTCATAGGGCGAGGTGTCTGGCAGTGGAAGCAACTTGGCCATCACGACAGTCTTGGATATAATTGTGGCTTCGTTCAATGCTGAAAGGGGCGGACGGTGGTTGAGACGACAGGGCTGGACCAAAGAAGCCCCCGAAGATCGAACTACAGCTTCAATATGCAGTCTCAATTAGCGGCGAAGATGCATTCGACGGTGTTGATCCGGTTTCACCACGCCAATATCTGTCCTCGTGGCCTCGTGACGACAATTAGGGTGCTCTTAGCCGACGGAGACCATCCGATGCAGGTCTTGCTGACGCCTCGCTCGCCCTCCACCCTCCCCGCTAGGACGAGCACGGGGATACGAATTACCCCCTTTGTGTGGATAAGTTTTCTTCCGCCCTCAAATGCCGCCGCAGGGTAAAAATTTTCTGCGCGCTGACTCGCCGCGTCGTCGAGATTTTTCGCACAAACGTCAAGGATCCATTATTGCAGCTTTCCGAGTGTGCGCCTCGACGCAGTGCAATTAGTGATCCTTGTCATCTCGTCGAAGCTGGTGTTGTGGAGGAGGTGAGCCGGGGAAAGCATCGCTTGAGTTCTGCTCCGTCTCCTCGTGTCGAACTCCGCGATTCCAGATCTGGTGTATGACTCCGCGCAAAGTCCTTTACCGTGCTCCAGACTCCTCCCTATATTAAGGTCTTTCCCCGTGGGCTCGCTCACCTTGGAGCTTCTTGTCTTCCTCAGATCCCAACATCCTTCCCTTCCATTTTCTCACAGCCTAAAGCGAGTCACCATGGGTCTCCTTACTTTGGTCGAGGACCGCCCGACGCCGAAGAGCGTCTACAACTGGCGGGTTTATTTCTCTGCTGCCGTCGCCGGGTCTGCTGCCATGATGATCGGCTACGACAGCGCCTTCATTGGAGGCACTCTCGCATTGTCGTCTTTCAGAGAGGAGTTTGGCTTTGATACGATGTCCAAATCCCATGTCAACCTTGTCAGCGCCAACGTTGTGTCCTGCTACCAGGCGGGTGCCTTCTTCGGAGCATTCTTCGCCTATCCCGCCGGCCATTTCCTAGGTCGCAAGATTGGTCTCCTCATTTCCGCTACTGTCTTTATTCTCGGTGCTGGGCTCATGCTGGGCGCCAACCACGAGCGCGGTCTTGGGTTGATCTACGGTGGTCGAGTCCTTGCTGGCCTTGGAATCGGCGCTGCATCCAATCTGTCTCCTATTTACTGCTCGGAGATTGCTCCTCCCGCCATTCGAGGGCGTCTGGTCGGGCTGTACGAACTTTCGTAAGTCTCAAACCCGCTTCAACCGAGTATTTTTCGACCGTGCGACTAACATTTTCATGATTAGATGGCAGATTGGCGGTCTCGTCGGGTTCTGGATCAACTACGGTGTCAACGAGAATCTTGCTCCGTCCAAGACGCAATGGCTTATCCCCTTTGGCGTTCAACTCATTCCTGCTGGATTACTGCTCGCAGGTGCGGTTATCATCAAAGAGTCGCCGCGTTGGCTCTTCACGCGCAACCGCCGCGAAGAAGCAATCAAAACACTGTGCTGGCTGCGTCAGCTCCCTGCCGACCATGTCTACATGCAAGAGGAAATCATGGCTGTCGACAACGCGATTGAACACCAACGCACCACTGTCGGTCTCGGCTTTTGGCACCCGTTCCGAGCTGTCTACAGCAACCGCCAGACTACCTATCGCTTTCTCCTGGGTGGTTCGCTCTTCCTGTGGCAGAACGCCACCGGAATCAACGCCATCAACTACTACTCACCCACGGTGTTCAAATCCATCGGTGTCCACGGCACGAACACGTCTCTTCTGACGACCGGAATCTTCGGTGTCATCAAGACCACGCTCACCTTGGTCTGGCTCTTTTTCTTGATCGACAAGCTGGGTCGCCGCACGTTGCTGATCTGGGGTGCTTTCCTGGGAGGATTGTGCATGTGGTACATCGGCGGGTACATCGCCATTGCGGACCCTTCGTCCAAATCCAGCACGGATTCTTCCATGTCAGGCGGAGGCATCTCGGCCATGTTCTTCTTCTATCTCTGGACAGCCATCTACTCACCGTCTTGGAACGGCACACCTTGGGTTCTCAACTCTGAGATGTTCGATCAGGGTGTGCGCACCCTCGCACAGGCCTTTGCTGCTGCGAACAACTGGTTCTGGGTAAGTTTTTTCCCTCCTCGTTCTCATCACCCACTTCCCCGGCAAAAAATTGTCGCAAAAAGGTCCTCAATGCTAACGTTTCGTGTCTTCAATGACAGAACTTCATCATCGCTCGCTTCACCCCACAAATGTTCGCCACAATGTCTTATGGCGTGTACTTCTTCTTCGCATCCCTCATGCTCATTGCCGCCGTCTATGTCTTTTTCCTTATCCCCGAGACCAAGGGTGTCCCTCTTGAGGCCATGGACCGCCTCTTCAGCCGAGAGTACCCGGCCAGAAAGGCACACAAGGCGGTGCTGGAGGAACTGCGCATCAAGAACCAAGAATTCCGAAGGTTGAGCATCCACGAAGAAAAGACGATTGTTGAGCAGCACGAGGAGAGAGTCTAGGCCTCCTGCGAGCCGATGGGAGTTCTGGTTGGCATACCGCAGTAGAATATTTACGGAACATGTTGGTTGGGGCGAGAGATGGTTTTATAGGTTATTACTGCTGGGCCTTTCATCCAGTCCACGATTTAAACCACATCATGCTATCTACCTAGGTGTCAGGTAAACAATTCAGAAGAATTTAAAGATGGCACTCAAGAAGAATGAGTTCAAGATTTGTTATTCCTTACCTCACAAATCAGCCACTGTTTTTTCTCCTTGTTCTGACGATGGAACAGCCTCTTTTTGTTTTCGATACTACAGCCCCTATTCCTGGTGGTTGAGAACCATGGTTCGTTTTCGTGGGTGCCACGACCCATCTCACTGTACGTTACATGTGTAGGTACCTAAGTAACATCAGAAGGTAACTTCTTAAAACTCTCCATGGTTTTGCTCATACAACTGCCATCATACACACATAAATCATGTAATTCTCATGTCAGTAGTTAGTTAAAGTTCTCCTTTTCGACGAATCTTTAGAGCTTTTCTCCCTTTGCGTGGCCGGCTCTTCTTCACAGTCAAATTGATTCCACTTGACTCTGCTTCGGCACGATCCAACTTTCAATCTCCCGACCGTGATGCCAGTCAACAACCAACCCCCTTCAGCCATCTCTCCCACTCCCGAACTCTCCCAATTTGACATGATCGCCGCCACTTGAAGCCCCGTTTGCCCTTCTGCCCTTGCCCACCGCTGTACCAATGGCTTACCTGGGGACCGAGCACTCCCTCACTGCTCACCGCTCGCCGGTCACGCAGCAGCAGCAGCGGCGGCGGCGGCGGCGGCGGCGGCGGCATCCTCCGCGTCCCACTTTTGCGCCCAAAACTCCAGAGCGGCAATGTACCCGTACGCGCCCAGTCCCATGATGATGCCGACGGCCTTGTCGCTGAAATAGCTGTGGCTGCGCCACGGCTCGCGGGCGTGCACGTTGGAAATGTGCAGCTCGACGAACGGGAAGGACGTGGCCAGCAGCGCGTCTCGGATCGCGACGCTCGTGTGCGTGAACGCCGCGGGGTTGATGATGACGGCGGTGCGTTCTTTTTGTTCTTGTCCCGCCTGTGTCGTGGAACCGTCACCACTTCCGGCGGCGGGTGCGACGGTGGGGATGAAATGAGAATGCAAAAAGTCGATGATGGCCCCTTCGTGGTTCGACTGGAAGGGGACGACGGTGACCCCCAGAGCCTGCGCGCGCGACGTCACGTTGTCCAACACCTGCGCGAGGGTCGTGGACCCGTAGATCCCCGGTTCGCGCGTCCCGAGGAGGTTGAGGTTCGAACCGTTGATGAGGAGGATTTTGCGTGGTGGTCGTGGTGGGCCACCGTCTTGCGAGAGAGAGGAGGCCATTGTGATTTGGTTGTCAATCCCAACACTTGGCGGGTGAGATGGGTGCCGGTTATGAATGCCTCTTGGACGGCCTGCCTCAAAAGGTACCTGTGTACGTAGTACGTGGACGAGGTTATGTAGAGAGGTATGTATGGTCCTAACGAATACCTTACGTTCGGGTGATGGATGGAGTTTTTGTTGTAAGAGGTCGAAACAAAGACTTCCGAGTGAGAATAATTAACTTAGAACGAGAGAAATGTCCACCTGGTGGTCATCGGAGCTCACAGTCTTATGCCTACGGATATAGCGTGAA
Organism: Exophiala spinifera; assembly: GCF_000836115.1. Classification (NCBI taxonomy): domain Eukaryota; kingdom Fungi; phylum Ascomycota; class Eurotiomycetes; order Chaetothyriales; family Herpotrichiellaceae; genus Exophiala; species Exophiala spinifera. The sequence goes on from NW_015622515.1 coordinate 2,449,463, forward strand.
AGGTTCCAATCATGTGTTTCCCATTACTTTACTGTGAACATGGCAGACGAAAAGGAATCCAAATCCCCGCGTCCATCCATAAATTCCACGGAGCCCAAGAAGTGGAGAGAGAGAGAGAGAGAGCGCGCGCGGGATTGGGACGGATCATCGGCCGGCAGAAAACTCGCCCGATAAATCAAATCAATCCATGGAGCGGCTCCAACTTTTTGCCCAAACCCTGATGCATCCATCATCCACCGCCGACCGGGACCGACAGTAAGCGATAGCCGCAATTCACAACAAGCCACGGTCGGGAAAAACGGCTTACGGGCAACGACCGACACAGCTTCCAGCGGTTCATCCCCCCCAGTAGACAATACCCTACGTACGGGCTTAACTCGCATGTGACTTTGAGAGAGAGACGCCATACACACACATACTCGCCAAGATGGCCGGATCAGATCAGTACGATGTTTCAGACACAGAATTGACCGAGATCTACGCATTCGCCATTCAGCTCGGCAAGGATGCCGGGGCCATCTTACTCGATAGTCTTCACCAGCGACGACATGATGGTGCGGAAGACGCCGGGACACAAGGCTCCAAGGTTCCAGAGGAGCTGGTCATGGAGGAAAAGCTAAACTCCGTGGACATTGTCACCAAAACCGACAACGGTACGTACCAGCTTGCGAAGAATGACCTGATCAAAAAGGAAAGACAGAGAGTCAGAGAGACTGACTGGCTGACTGACTGACTGACTGGGTACGCGTGCGTCTGCAGAAGTCGAAGAATTCATTCATTCAAGCATCCACAAACGATATCCTTCGCACTCTTTCATCGGCGAGGAAACGTACTCCAAGGGCTCGTCGAAAGAGTATCTTGTCAAGAACGACCCGACGTGGATCGTCGACCCTCTCGACGGGACGGTCAACTTCACACACTGTTTCCCCATGTTTTGCGTGAGCATCGCTTTGGTGGTCAACCAGAAACCCGTCATTGGGGTCATCTGCGCGCCGCTGCTAAACCAAACATTCTCGGCATGTCGAGGAAAAGGGGCGTGGTTGAACGAAACGACTAAGCTGCCGCTGCTAGGGTCACGGGGAGTAGGGCCAATTCCGAAGAACGCGCCGTCCAAGTGTATATTCTCGTGCGAGTGGGGAAAGGACAGAAGAGACAGGCCGGATGGCAACCTGCACCGGAAGGTTGATAGTTTCATTAACATGGCGGCAGAGATCGGGGGTCGGGACGGCAAAGGAGGCATGGTGCACGGCGTGAGGAGCCTCGGAAGTGCCACTTTGGATCTAGCGTATACTGCCATGGGCGCCTTTGATATCTGGTGGGAGGGCGGCTGCTGGGAGTGGGACGTCGCCGCTGGTATCTGTCTGTTGGAGGAAGCGGGCGGATTGATCACGACTGCTAACCCACCAGAGAATGTCGATACGGCAAAGATTGAAGAGGCGGGATTAGGTGGACGTTTGTATCTTGCCATCCGACCTGCTGCAGACACTGCGGGAGAGACAGGGCGAGAAGGTCAGGAAAGATTGGTCAGAGAAGTCTGGCGACGTGTACGGCATTTGGACTACTCAAGACCAGGAGCGTGAAGGGAAAGACGGTTTCTGTCGAAAGGAAAGACGTATATACACATATATTGAATTTTGTGAAAGGTAAACCCATGTCTGATCGCGCCGATGACGCTATGCAATAAGGGACATCATGATTGCCCCCTCTTTTCAATTCTAGAATGTAAGTAGATGCAACCTCAACCAAAGACTCCCAACGTTTTATCATCTCTTTGATTCCGTAGGAGAAGACGATAGCGATGTAGCAGGAGTAGAGCTGGATCTGTTCAGTACCCGTTAGCTTACACCCGTCAAGGCGGTCAGATCATATACTTACACACTAGCATTGCATGAGACGTCTGCCGAATCGTTCCAATGCATATGTTCTTCCAGCTTAGCCCAGGCGATCGCTGCACGTCTGGCATGCTCTTCCGGTACATCCTTGCCAGCCTGATTTGCAGATTCCGAAAACAGCTCGAACGATATTGGACCTCTATAGCCAGCATCACAGATTGCTTCGAGGATTTCGAGAACCGGCATGTAGCCCCGCTCTTCAAATGGGAAAAGCCTAGCATTCCGGGACCACGACATGCGGGCTTTTTGTTCAGGATGGTACCACTTGTGGCCCGGCACTAATGGCTGATCCAGTCGCTCGCCATCGCAGACCTCGACGTAAAAGACCTTCTCAATGGCGCGCGGCAGTTCTGATCGGAGCTTGGCGATTGTTTCCCGCGTGTCTTCGTATGAGTTTGGTGTCATGCCTGTGGGTGATGCCGGGTCCGCGAAAACGCGACCGGCAAGGTTGAAAGTATCAAGACACGTGCCGAAGTTTGGCCTGTCAACCTCCATCACTATCGACCATGCGACATCCCATAAATCGACATGCGTACCCCAGCATAGAGCCTCGTAGACGAACCGTACTGGGGGATTACTTCTCAGTCCAACGTCAGCTGCTTCTCTCAGATCCGCCACGATCCTGTCTCGGGAACCGGAACATTGCGATTCGGGGAGAAAACTCGAAGGTATTTGGATAAGGTCCGTGTCGAGGATGTGAGCAAGTCTGATCCAGAAATGTAATTTTTCAATCGCAGCCTTGTGTGAGGCAGGGTCGACGAGACCGTCATAATGCATGAAAGGCTGAAGACACAGTATTTCCAGTTGATACTGAACACATAGTTCGTGTATGTACTGGGAGGCGGCGATCTGCTTTTCTTGTTCTTCGGTTGAACCTGGGAAGGATGTGCCAGAAGGCAAGTGTGGATGGGAGGATGGGAGGTTGTTGGCGACGCCTTCAAGATCTTCGAAGAAAAGTTCTAACGTTCCGAGGCCATACTGATGGCACAGTCTGAGCTTATGTTCGAGGCTGTGGTGCCAGGTCCTACCCAACGATTGAGTGGCAATGGCAGGAACAAATCTGGCCTTCATTGTCGGCGGCGACAAAGGGAAATGCGGCAATGTGAGATAGTCTAGGTCGTTCGTATAGTCATCAACAATGTTGACCGAGCTGTTCTTGCAATGAGAAGATATCAAAGGCTAAATCGTCTGTATTGGAAACTCCGAGATTTTGCACGGCATCTCACTTGACCCAAAGTAACTCGACTCTGACCTACCGGGATTCCATCATCCTATAGCGGATTCGACTCAGCAGCAAGTTGCTCTGGCCTCCGTTGCACAACTTTGCAGAGGCGGATTACAACAAATGCCGACACCCTTCGAACGCAGTGGCCTATGAGCTTAGAAGGTCGACGCGAGTCCTGGTGTCCGCTGTGGAAAAAAAGTGAGCCGGCCGATGTTGATCAGAGCGGAAAAGTCTTTTGCCGCCAGTCTCCGGCCAAAGCTCTTTTTGGGCCGCTATAGCTGAGCTAGTGAATCCGGGGATTTCACAATGGGTGTCTGGAGAAGATTCCTGGCCAATGGGATAGAGAGATATTGTAATCGTGGCGTTCGAGCACATTTCCTTTTCAAGGAGCGATATTCAAGTCGGCCCTTGAAATGAGGCTGTTCGTAAGCGCCGGAACACGAGGTCTAATGTTTGAGGAGAGACTAGTCAAGGTCACCAAAATGATTGTCGCGTTCCCAAAGACGAAAACGATGATGTTGAAGAGTAGTCAGCATGCCGAGTTTCATACGTGCCATCAGTGAGATGCCACGAAGCACCGTGTCCCTATCAGAGTCCCTCTACCCGTTATGGTTGGAGCGTCCGCGCTAAAACCCTCCAACTGAGGAGTATGTACCTACATCATCCAGAGGCACCCGAGCTCAGCACTCATGGTAAGACCAACGGCTCGAAGGGTCGACGAACCCCGATATTGGCGCACTTCCGGGGAAGTGACAGAAAAGAGTACGGAGTCTCCAGTATGGAGACAAACATGATTTGTTTCTTCAACTCAGACGTCAATACTCATTTTGTCTATGAGGTTCTGAATCGCCCTTTTACGTCGATCTATTCTTCCGTCGATATTCTCATTGCGAACTGCGAGCGAGCGAGTCACTAAGGGCCACCTGCACTACCTAGAATTCAAGCCCCTTCATGGGCCAGTCATTAGGTTGGGCCTTTCAAAACGAGAGACAAGCACTGTCCCGCACTCTGCACGTGATAGATACACGTGACTTTGTCACGTGACCTTCGGCTCCCGTCCAATAATCGAATTACCTTAGTTCTACTCAAGCCTCGGACACGGTCTCTCCTTTGAGCAAGCTATTTTCGTCAACATGATCGTTCAAGGTTGAGATCCTGATAGATGCATCGTCGAATATGCATGTACTTCGATCTCCAGCTTCGATCCTTCCAGTCACCGTGGGGCTCCTCCACAAGACCAAGACTCTTGACACTGCAGGTCAAATGCGATTATTGTGTGTGGGAGCACGATCTCTGCAGAAGGGGATCTGATCTGTACGGCAGCATAAGTCACCGATCAACGGACTTCACAGCAATATTCTTGAGTCCTCAGAAGCGAATGCGATGTAGACCAAACATTATCCTTATCTTAAACCTCGTGCTTGTACCGTCCTCCGTCATCACTGATCCTCAAAGCTTCTTAAATTCCGAAAGGCGTATTCGCAAGAAAATACCTGAACTGGACTATGCCCTAAGGCTGTGCATTTGGTACCCACTGCTCCCCTAATCGCCTCCAATTGAGCTTGACAGAGGCTTGTTTGATTATGCTGATCCCCACAATGTGTTGAGGAATCATGCATGGATTGCAGTGCCCTAACACTCAAATCCAGATTGTGATAGGCGACAGACCCCTACAGGCTACGGCCTCCGCGCTGTCGTTTCTCTGGCTGCATAGCCTAGCTCGCAGCTCGCAGATCGTTGGCTCGGGCGAGAAATTGGCGTACCCCTCGTTCGAAATGTACATGTTCAACTTCGTGGCTTGGGTGGCCTGAAATTGAAACTTGAGCTGTTCTGCCACGAACCTGCCCAAGAACCTCTGTGAATGAGTGCCTGATTGACTTCCTGACAGGATCTTCTGGAATCACCCTTCATGCGGCGCGCTCCGGATCAATAACAATGTCCGAGAGGACGCACATCAAACGATTAATTGTGTGTGTAGATAGCGAGGACACAAGTGAGGATGGGACACAAGGTGCGACTTGACTATCCAGCAACCTGACGACACCCATTGACGATGAGAAGGTAGCTCGAATCCGAGCAACGTCTTCAGGCTCAGAAGTATCATACCGAATGCTTTATGCTACGACGCACACGGCCGTGCAGTCGAACAGATTGTCCGATATTATCGTGCGGTAGAGGATGGTCCGAAATTCTTGGACCGACTGAGAAGCCGAAATTCAGCACCTTATTATGAACAACAAATCAAGGACATAGTCAAAGAGATATGCGAGACTCTTGACGAAACCAGAGACGAGCTGTTCTTATATGGTTTCGGACATGGCGCCTTCATCGTGCGCGCCGTAGCAGGACTGCTCGATGTCTTACATTTGCCGAAACGGGCCTCGATGAAACATTTCGATAGACTCTACCAAAGTAGCCTGGACGTATTCAAAGCAAGGGCCGAAGATGACAGCTCAAATGGCCCTAAAATTGTCGAGTTTCTGAGATCGCATTCGACCCTCCCTGTACAAATTCATTTCGTCGGAGTCTTCGACACGATCAAGTACACTGCCGAAGGTAACATGCACGATGTTTCTCTGGTACCTTCCATACGACACATGCGCCATGCACTAGCAATGAATGAGACGCGACCTCAGCTAAGCCTAGAGGCACTCACCTCTCCGAGCAACCCCTCAGAATTACAGGGAAGAAGCTTTGTTCAAGCCTGGTTCATGGGGTCGCATCAAGATGTTGGGGGTGGTGTCGCCCACGACGGCCTGTCGTTGTACCCACTCCAGTGGATGATTATCGAAAGTATACGAGCTGGGTTGGTGATACAGCCCGAGGAAGAAGGCAGGCGGGATAGAGAGGGCGCGTTATCTTTGGCGTTCCCTCAATACACGGGTGAATTACCGAAACTCGGAAGTGGTGAGGAAATTGAGTGGACTATGAGGCAAACCAACGGTATAGAAACCAGCCTTTTCGACCTTCAGATGAGTATCAGTGGTCCAGCAGATGAGAAACAAGGTCACAGCATTCGAATCAATACGCCGAATACTTTGTACAACAGCCAGCGGAAGATATTCAGCAAAGGAGGATTGATAGATTATAATCCCAACGGTGAGTGGCACCTCCTTAAGGGGCTGTTTGCGTATCTGACCTCTTTGCAGACCCTCATGGGACGATAATACACCCTTCGGTATTCTGCATACTGGATAGATACCCCCGATTCAGTGAACAATCTCAATTCAAGGCTCTCAAGAAAGACATTTCCGATTACCGAGATCGAAGTACGGAAGATTCCAACAACCTACCACCATGGTTAGAAGGGATGCAATTGCAAGCCAGTGGCGTGAAGGCATTCAGGATCCTGGTGTGTGGAAAGACAGGAGTCGGCAAATCCACCCTAATCAACAAAGTCTTTGGGGTGGAAATGGTATGGGCTCCTTGAAGTGGATGAACTTTGTGATCTCTTCTAACTGACGTCTCAGACTGAAGAATCCCAAAGCTACAAACAAGGCGATCACGACATCAATCAAGCATTTGAATCTCCCAACCATCCGGGGCTTTTGATCCACGATTCACGAGGCTGGCAAGCAGGGAGTGACCACGAATTAGACCTCATTGCCAAGTTCCTGCGCCATCGAGCCTTCCAGCGTGATCCAGCACAGGCACTACACGTAATTTGGTGAATCAAGAATACTTCTCCGTTACTGTCCCGCCCACTGACTGATAGCCTGCAGGTTCTGTGTCGACTCGGACGTCAGCCGTATCGAAGAAGCAGACAAACGCACCTTTGACACTATCGCGCAGTTCTCACACAACGTGCCCGTCTTCGTCATAGGCACGAAGAAGGACAAACTGGTGGCGTTCCACAAGATCAAACTTCTCGAAAGTTACATGGAGAAGACAAATAACTATCTCGAGTCGAAGCGCCTGGCCGAAGAAGAAGCCGATACGCTGGCCGAGGAGCAGTTTCTGTCTCTCCGGGACGAATTATCACGCATCAAACACTACAAGGCCGATGGATACTGTTGTCTTTCCAAAGGTAAGTTCTGAGGTCGTCCGCAGCCTCTGACCCACTCTTCCTAACACAACATTCCTTCAAATCATGGAAGAACAATGAAGCTCACAAACACCGCTACAACACAGATGATACCCCAGGCGTCCGCAAACTCTTGAACTCCACACTCGAGCTAATCGCCGATGATAGGGTTCGTCTCTTTGCCGTGGCGGCGCAGGTCGTGGATGTCGAGCAAAAGATTGACTCAGCCATTACAGAATGCATGCGCCTGGGCACACACGCCATCCGCACGGCGATGGTTCCGCTCCCATTCTCGTCGGCTATAGGAACGCCCACCGTGGCGCGGATCCTCTGCGAGCACATGTTGCTGTGTTTCGGCTTTCCCAAAGCTATGCCAGACGCCGTCGAGGACATCATGAATCGCATCGTGCTCGGCCACCTGAAGGCCTTCATGGCTGTGACCGCGGCCGAGTTCTTAACCGTCGGTCTCGCCACGGCAGGGCTCGTCGTCGCAACCATGGGTGCCGGGGGCGTCCTCGCTCTTGCAAGTTGTATCCTCGCTGCCCCACCGACGGCAAGGATGCTGTTCAAGTGCGCATGCGACATGATCCTAATCCTCGAGCGGTCGTTTCGGTATCGCGGGAGATACGTATCGGTCAAGCAGATCGAGGATGCTGCCGTGTATTACACCACGGCCACGTTCAAGACATTCGCCGGCAAAGAGGTGTTACTGCAGACGCACGTGCACGATTCTGTGGACAAGCTGATCCCGTTGCGCAAGATCGGAGCAGGAATCCGGTTCAGCAGACTCCGTCCCGGTCTCGAGGAGATCATTTACAGCAATCGCTTCGAGAAGAAAGAGACTGACAGGCAGGGGAGTGCTGCGTCTACCTCACTTCCAGCGGAGTTAGCTGGCGACGAGATCCTCGAGCTCGACGCAGGCCCGACACCTGCCGCGACCGAGTTGCCCGCCGGCGGAACTAGAGCACCACCGATGATTGTCGAACTCCCCGCAGAAGTCCCAGACGAGAAGCAGAGGAATGTGTCGCGCGTCAGCCCAGAGAGCGATGTCAGCAGACTCCGCTCGAGCACCGCCACGAGCACGAGCACACACCTGACGGACCTGTCGCCAGTCAGTCCCGAGGCCGAGGTTGCCAGGATAAGGTCCAGCGCGACCATGACTACGATAGATGAACTGCTGAGCAACGAGGAGAAAATGAATATGTCCAACAGGTCGGCGACAACTAATAGCGAGCGCGGCCAGGACGAGGCAGGAAGTGCAAGCCCTTCGTTGACTTCGCCTTCGACATCGACTTCGACGGTCACGATAGATAGACTGAAGAGCGAGAGTCTGTTTTCGAGAGGGACCAAGAAGTTGTCGAGGTTTGGATTGAAGAAGTCCAAGACGGGTGGATAGAAGGCTACGCCACTCACACTCGACCACATCTCCATGCATTAAGAGTGTATATCAAAATCGCTGGCTTCGTGTTTTTGGCTATCTCCTCGAGACGCACTGTGTATGAAGAACAGTGTTGATTCCCAGTCTACTACCCAGACGTATGCAGCAAAGTTCTAATCATTAAACGATAAAATAAATCAACGATAAGGTCGAAGAACGAAAGTATATATCTGAAGGAACTCCATATGGGGCTCTCCAGAGCGGGTGGTGGCGGTGATGGTTGTTGGGGAAAAACCATCGGCCTCACCAGTCATTCTTCTCGGCCGCGGCTCTCAGTCAGGACGCATGTGGCCAGAGATGCCTCGGTTGTCGTGATAACAAGTGATGCTGGCGATGAGAAGAGTCTGTCTCTCTCCCCCATGCTGTTCAATGGAAGAATACGATGTGCCTCGATCCTCCGTAGAACAGACACAGAGAAGGTTTATCGATAGAGCACGTGAAATGTTGAATTGTATGTACTTTGGCAACAATGACGTTTGGCCTGGCATCGGACCAGAGGAATCGACGGTTTGCACTTCTCGACCTCGGCCTCAGGGAACATGCTGCCAGGGTTTTCTCTTGTGCTCGTAGAGAGACACGAACTGCACGTACAAGCTCGATCCCCAATGAGTGAGCAACGCCTGTTGTTCCTGCATTAGACGTCACGCGGGCACGTTCAACATTTTTGTTGCCAGCTCCCACCACCCGCCAACCTTCGTTTCCCCCGGTCTCTTCTTCCATTCATGCTTCTGCCTCCTCGTACGCCTCCAAAAGCCTTTCTTCGATTTTCCAGATTGTCCGTCTCCTTTAGTTCCTGTGCCCGCTCATCCAACCTTCACAACCCGGCCAACATGGACGGGCTGCGAGCCAAAATGTCGGCTCTCACGCCGTTCGCAAAGAAGCACAAGGTCACCGTCATCGGTTCCGGCAACTGGTGAGACCGTCAGCCCTGGAGGCGCCGTGCAAGACAGGTAGCTAACGTCACACAGGGGCTCCACGATTGGCAAGATGGTCGCTGAAAATACCGCCGAACATCCTGAGCTTTTCGAGCGAGACGTCCAGATGTGGGTGTACGAAGAACAGGTTGAGGTGGACAAGAAGTCAAAATTCTACAATGAATCCCACGAACTGTGCAAAGGCCCGCAGAACCTCACTACCATCATCAACACCTTCCACGAGAACGTTAAATACCTCCCAGATATCGCCCTACCACACAACCTCGTCGCAAACCCTTCCCTCACAGACGCCGTCAAAAACTCGTCCATCCTCATCTTCAACCTCCCCCACCAGTTCATCCTCAATCTCTGCAAACAACTGCGAGGCCATATTCTCCCCTTTGCCCGAGGCATTTCCTGTATAAAAGGTGTCAACGTGAAGGAGTCGTCCATCAGCCTGTTCTCTGAGACCATTGGCGAAGAGCTGGGAATATACTGCGGTGCTCTGTCCGGTGCAAACATAGCAAAGGAGATCGCGGCAGAGAAGTTCTCCGAGACAACCATCGCCTACGATCCACCATTGGTAGACTCACAAGCACCGACCCCGGCTACATCTCAAGGTCCGAGTCCGGCATCGAGTCATGTGGATTTGAAAAAGCTCGCCCACAAGGATGCTTCTGGCCAGCCGTCCAAAGTCAAACTGAAGCCACTCCCGGCAGAGTACCAACCAATCGACCAGGATACCATCAAGAAGCTATTTCACCGGCGATACTTCCATGTTCGAGTCGTCTCGGACGTGGCTGGAGTGTCACTTGGTGGTGCTTTGAAGAATATCATTGCCGTGGCCGCCGGATGGGTAGATGGTCTCGGCTGGGGTGACAACGCCAAAGCTGCAGTGATGCGGGTTGGACTACTGGAGATGAGAGAATTCGGCAACCGATTCTTTCCACATACCGTACATCCAGACACATTCACCGTTGAATCTGCCGGTGTTGCGGACCTAATCACGACTTGTTCGGGCGGACGAAATCATCGATGCGCAAAATTGAGTATCATGGAGGGCAAATCAATTGAAGAGATCGAGGCTAGAGAACTCAACGGCCAGAAGCTCCAGGGTGCGATGACGGCTCATGAGGTGCATACCTTTCTCAAGAGTCAGAATGCAGAGAAGGACTTTCCGCTGATGACGGCCGTACACAATATTTTGGTGGGGAAGGAAAAGGCTGAGAACATACCTGATCTTATTGAACCAGAGGATGAGTAAGTGAGACCGCCGAGTTGTGTTTTTATTCCTAGGCACTTCGTTCTACCGGGTTCAGGGCCAGAAGGGATCTTTGTCAGCATGATACCCGGACTTGTGGGACGGTTTGCGGACTACACAGACTTTTTGTTTGTGGCGAATACGATGGGAACGCAGGCCGATCGTCCGAGCTAGACATAATGTTTAGACGAGGCTAGACGAAATGATGATGAGCACAATTGCGCCGGACTATTTGTATTTGTTTTTGCTTCTTGTTGTTATTGTATAATGTATCATTTACATTGACTGAGACGTAGATAGGGATTGGTCTACGAATAATACAATTGTCGACACGGAGAGCACAATAGCAATACCGACTTCGAATCCTCCGCGCAGGACTTTTGGTGAAGGAGATATTCGTGTCCCGTGGCAACACCGCGAGAGTACAGTGGTACAGGCACCGTCGACGTCGACTTTGGATTCTCGTCCCGGTGACTCCAAACCGTCGTCGTCCTCCGACCGCACCACGGCGGCGACGACCAAGAACCACACCGACGACGACACCACCATGTCCGTCGACACATCACCACAACATCAAGCTCGATCAACGGCAACAACAACAACAACACACCCGTCGCTCGTCCCCGCTCCACCCCTGGCGTCTTCTCGCTACAACCGCCAACTCCTGGTCCCCCAGTTCGGGCTTTCCGGGCAGACCCGGCTCCTGGCGTCGCGCGTCCTGATCGTCGGCCTGGGCGGCCTCGGGTGTCCGGCGGCGCTGTACCTCGCGGGCGCGGGCGTGGGCACGCTGGGCCTCATGGACGGCGACACGGTGGAGCAGGGCAACCTGCACCGTCAGGTCGCGCACACCGAGGAGGCCGCCGCCGCAGGCGCCTCCAAGGTCCGCAGCGCGCTCGACAGGTGCACGGCCATCAACTCGGAGGTGCGGTACGTGTGCCACGAGACGCGCGCCGCGGCCTCGGAGGCGTTTCTCGACGCCGTGGCTCGGTACGACCTCGTGCTCGACTGCACCGACAACCCGGCGACGAGGTACCTGATAAGCGACGCCTGCGTGGTCGCGGGGAAGGTGCTGGTCAGTGGGGCGGCGCAGCGCGGCGAGGGAAGCTTGGTGGTTTTGAACTGTCCCCCTCTGGATTTGTCCTTGCCTGCGTCTTCGGCTGCGTCTTCGTCGTCCGGCGGCACGAGAGACGCGGGGCCGGGAGTGGCTGCGACAACACCGACGACGACGACCACAACCACAACCACAACGACGTCGGTAGAAAAGGGACCGTGTTACAGATGCGTGTTTCCACGACCTCCGCCGCCAGAGATGGTAAGGGGGTGTAGTGAGATTGGCATCCTGGGGCCGGTGGTGGGAGTGATTGGGACGTTGATGGCAGGGGAGGCGATCAAGATCATCGCGAGAGGTGACGTCGATCCTCAGCGGCGTGGTCGTGGTCGTTCTCAAGACACAACGTACACGAAGGGTTCGACGCAGACACGGACACAAACACAGGCTCATCCACCACCACCACCACCACCACCACCACCACCAACACCACCAACACCACCAACACCACCAACACCACAACAACAGCAAAAACAAAAACAACAACATACGATGCTCCTGTACAATACGTACGCCACGGATCCGAGAAACATGTTTCGAACGATCACCCTCCGCGGACGACGAAAGGATTGTCTGGTGTGCGGTGACGACGAGGTGTTGGCGGGTAAGAAGTTGAGCAGGATCACCGCCGGCACGATCGCCGAGGGGAGATTGGATTACCAGGGGTTTTGTGGCGTGGCGGAAGACGTCAAGATCTTGGAAGAGAGCAAAAGAATCGAACCCGGTAGGTTTCTTGAGGAAGAGATGGGAAGAAGAAGAAGGAGGACAAGGACAAGGAATAAGACGAACGAGACAAGTAAAGGAGACAAAGGAGAGGAAAAAGAAGGGACTGCAGCTGGTGCTGGCAGTGGTGCTGCCAGCGGTGGTACAGTTCTCGTCGTGGACGTACGTGAAGAACACGAATTCGAACTAGGAACCAAAGTCAAGGGGAGTGTGAATATTCCCATCTCGAAGATTTTGAGAGTGGGTGCCCTCGAGGCGGTCGAGGAGTTACGGCACCATTTGCATTCACGTTCGACCCCGTCAAGTTCACGTCTACATCAACATCCACACTCACATGTGTCTGTGTCTGTGTCTGATACCACGACTCTTGATCGTTTGTCGACGACATCCCGAGACGCCGGGGACGCCGGGGAGGGGATGAGGGACCTCGGAGGCACAGTGGATTCAGAGGATCACGTTCCAATCACGAGATATGGAGAGAGTGATTTTCCCACGGCGCCGAGTCAAGGACCAGGTGCATTCGCACAGAGGTCGGAGGATGGTGATGAGAGTGAAGATGGAAAAGCAGACCGAAAAGAAAGAGACGAACGAGAAGGAGGAGGAGAAGACACATCAACGATACCGGTATATTTTGTATGTCAACGAGGCAACGACAGTCAGATTGCGGCTCAGAAAATGATTGAGGCCATTGAGCGCGAGCGCGAGCGCGAGAAAAGCCAGGCGGCGACGACGACGACAGAGACACAGGCAGAGACAGAAACGCCACAGAAAGAGGAAACGAAAAAGATGATGGGATCGAAATGGGGATGGGTAGGAGATGTCAAAGGTGGCCTCATGGCCATGGAAAGAATCAGACTGTCGTGAACGAGACTTGGAATCCTCGGAAATTCATGAATCACTCAGACCTGTACTTATGTATCTATCCTTCCATACTCATACCAAAGTATACAGAACAGAAATACTCGGGAAGGATCCTTTCTCGCGTTCTCGTCTTTCAACACCTTTCATCCTTACGCCTTCTACACCTTCGTAATTCATCTCCTACTTACACTTACTTGCCCTTGGTCGCAGAGGGGTGCCTCATGCTGAAGATGTAATCTGTGTAGAGACAAATCTGTGGTAGACTCAAACCCCACACATTGAATGTCAGTATGCATCACCTCAATATTGACAACTCGAATCGAGCAGAAAAACAAGAGAACACTAAAAACGAATCCGAATACAAATCAGAAGGGGAAAGAAAAGTAAAAAAAAAGGTTCTTCGCATAGACCGATTTTGGTCTCGACAAGAATATAAGTGAATCAGCTAATCTTTGAATCATCATTTCTGCATTCGGGCCCGCAACACGGTGTGTGTGTGTGTGTGTGTGTGTGTGTGTGTGTGTGTGTGTGTGTGTGTGTGTGTGTGTGCGTACAGTGTGTGACTAGTCCCTCGATACCTACTTTGCGTTCGTGTACACTCGGTAACCCAATACGGAAGTGTACAGAGCACAAAAGCACAGCACGAGTACGAGTACGAGAAGTACTTGAACTCTCGAGTCACAAAGTACAGAGCACACAGTACACTGCACTGCACTGCACTGCACTGCATGGTAATTCCATGCTGATGGATTGGAAGCGACAAAATAAGATGAGACAAAGACAAGACGTACCGAGAAATGCATCCGTACTCATCAAGTACCCAGGTAGTTAGTAATCAGTGCCACTGACGACCCCCCAGCATCTGAGGACCACATCCTGTGAACAGGGTACAGTGGACCCGGAAAGAGAAAAGGGAGCGCGTTCATCGTATAATTAGTGATCGGCGGGTTCGACAGGTGTAGCAGTGAGTGGCGAGTCAACGGCAGGAGACACCACCAAAGAGGTTTCCAAAGCTCCAGCCTCCCTCCCCCGAAAAAAGAGGAAAAGCGTAAACAAACAAATCACGTTTCGGACGACAAGAGATCGACGACGCGTTGGAGAAAAAAGAGTGGAATCCGTCGATCGTCGGGTATGTAACTAGGTCGTTAGTAACAAAATAAATGGAGCCTCGATGTACCAGGAGAGGCACCAAACTCGTCGATGGTGTGGGCGACGTGGTGATGTGATTGACCGAGCGAGAGAGAGAGAGAGAGAGAGAGAGAGAGGGAGAGAGAGGGAGCTTCGAGAACTCCATAATTTCTTTCCCCTCCCACAGAACATCCATGAGGGTTCCTGGAAATCTCCATGGCTAAGTGTCAAGATAGCCAGTCATGGACGCAGCCAAATGTGCCCATTGAAAAAAGGAGAGAGGTAATAAAGCCCCCGGTGGTGCCGGCTGAAGAAAGTTGAAAGCAGGAGAGAATCTTCAACGCAAGACAAATTTAAAGGGCGAGAGAAAAGAAGAAATTGTTGAAACGAGCTCTCACGTGATTTCTAACTAAGCTCTAAGATCCCTGACTTACTGTATCTAGAGCCTCGCCGGCGATAAGGATTGTTTATCTGCCCGTTGATGTATCACTTATGATTACAGTACAGTGAGGCTTTGGCATAAACGAAAACACCTGATATCTTTCTTTTGCTTTCCCTTCATTCATTTTACCTTACAGTCTCACTCTCTGTCTGTGTCTCGTCCAATTCTTGGGCTCGAGAATTACACTGCACCAAATACTCCACAGCAAGTGTCTCTGATCATCGGCATCTAGAAAAGACGAAAATGAATCCCGTGAACCAATCATACAAAGTCGTCATAAAAATTGAATCTCTGTCGTCAATACTATTGGTATTGGTCTCCGAATCGTCCAGGTTCATCAACAATCCCGACTCCGAGGTGAATCTATCCTGGGAGGACTCTTCGACTTCCGGCCGGGATGTGGTGAGTTACTCGTACTGCATTAATTTATCCATGTCAGTCTCGGTCCCAAATATCTTGCAATGTCAAAAGGTTGTCTCAAAAGATTGTCACAAAACTCACGATCTTCGTCTCTCGCCCTCTTTTCTGAACTCATCAATGATCCGCAGCATCTCTTTCCGGCCGGCAGTTGCATCCACTTTCCTACCACCTAGACTCATGCTGACCTTCGCGTCGGTCCTTACCATCAAAAGTCGCTTCAGCAATAAATGTCTCATGTTCAGACAGACAAACACTCCACAGTCCGACGAATTATCCTGTAGAGGACTGTCATGTAAATGGATGAATTTAAGAGGCCTGTTGATCAATCTCGATAGCTTCTGTGTGACGTGATGTGCTTCGAATTGATTCCCAGGAGGCATCGAATCGTAGTGAAAGGCAACTCCATCGACAATCGAGACAAGGAGCAGGGACCAATGAGTCCCGCCCTCTGCGACATTAACAGCGTGATTGTCGTTGATCGGGAGGAAAATATGCGAGACGTTGGTGAGATCAGGGAGGGCGTCCTACACAGGTTAGCGTACTTTGTCTTCGCCCACGGTTTTCTCAGCATCATGGTCGCTATTTATGTATACATACCTTGATTGTCCGCGGATCGGGCGTTTGCATGAGCATAAACGACATGGTAGGGCGAAGTAGGACAATGTGAGAGTGTTTGAAGTTGACAAGATATTCGCGCTCCAGGTATCTGTCACGTCAGACTCGTTATCCATCAACACACGTGGCATTTCTTGTGTCCTACTCTTCCCAAAATGCGATGACCTGTTCGTCATGTCAGCGATGGCCCAGTCTGCATGGCACCTTGACCAACATTGTCCGTCAACCAGTCATTCTTGAGCACAGATATGTCTTCTCGCGTCACTGTCCCCTTCTCAGTTATCATGTGTTCGTAGGCCGTCGACGGGAAGGGTTACCGACATCGTATATCGTAGTCTGTGAGTTCCGGGGTTTAGCATCGCCAAGGGCATGAGAGGGACACACTCACAACTCAAGTAAGCATCTTCTGGAGCCAGCTTTGGAGCCATGGTGGTCAGCCAAAAGTGTTGCGGACACTGCGCAAAGGGCGAACGAGCCGCAGAGAAAATGAGAGAGAGTCGGCCTGGTTCGTGCAAGAAACAGTGACGCAACTGCATCAACATACCGATCTCCCAAAATGCCGACTCATGCGACCTCCGAAAGGATGCAAGTCCGGCATTGTACAGCGGTCTAGGAGGGTATCAAGATCTCTCGTAGCAAAACCCTCTTCTCAAAGGGAAGGCACTCGCGTGTCGTCTGGTGGTGCCCGTCGCTAAGTGTCCGCCGCAACGCGCAGGTGGGATCTGGGAGACTGCACTCTGTGCCGAGTCAGGTCAATCCAGCATCTAGTCAGTTCATGTTGGTTCAGTTAGAAGGACAGAGGCAGTACATTCTCTTCTAGGAGGACAATCATATCACAAAAAGGGGATTCATTTGCCCTCTTCCGAAAACCCCCAGTAATCGCGAAAAGGTCCAGCTCATGCCCGGGTCACGCAGTCTTCCCCAGCCAATTGGCGACGTCATGCGTCTCTTGGGCCTCTCGATCCCGCACCTCGTCAACGCCATCATCGTCCTGACATGTCACTCACAATGATCCTACTGTAGGGTACACGCAGATACGGAGTGGGTAGCTAAGGAGACAGCACCTCTGCCGTGGCTGCTTCGCGAAAATTCCTGGTCTTTCGCTGTGTCATCCAATTTACATGGATTCCATTTTCAAGTCCTAGGTCATCATCGTCGCTAAAGTAATGTACATCACTGTTGTTCTCAAGATCCCTGCCCGTAGGACGCCCACTTTTGAAGCCCGCTCGAACGCTCGATAGAAAACAAAAACAAGGCACCTTTCATTCCTGTCCAGTCAGCCCACCCTCCATCTCCTGGCGAGCCTCCGTTGTACATGTCCTTTGGCCATGCCTGCTGTAGATCCTGTGCCCATGATAGCGTGCTGATGCAAAAATGAAGAAAAGGGGAATAGAAGGGTGACACCGTCTGTCGTGGTGGTAAAACAAGGACAAATTCTAGCCGTCATGCAGACAGATTATCCAAGAGTGGCGGCATGAGTATACCGTTTCAACTCAGTTATAAGGTAGCAGAGACATGCCCACGTCGCTACTCTGCTAGCTTGGCAAAGTGTTTGTTCCAGATCCAGCCAATCTCTCGGCTCTCGTCGTCTTGATTGATGGCCAACCACAGTTCCCCATGCTCGGCAATCACATCAAAGATCTCGCCAGGCATGTATGTGAGATAGCGAAATCCACCCTGCTGACGTGACCGATCAATGTTAAATTCATAAACACTTGCGGCCGTGAACAAGACACCCGGTTCGTGTGTTGGAACCGCGTTTCCCTCTTCTTGTGGTCGATTGTTATCATCCATAGGCATGGCCGAGGAGAAGACATGACCACTGCTGGATGGTAACTGCGTCTGCGATTGATTAGGCTCCGGCGCCGCAGAGTAAAATGTCGACGAGGACATGTGTCTATTGGCCTGAGGTGAATCTGTCACCAAGGGCCCGATGGAAGGTGATGTCACGTCCAAGCTCAGTAGAGGAGGAGGCACTTCGGGCAGCCCGGGACTAGTGCCCGGTCGAGAAGCACTATTGCTGTGAACAGTATGGACAGAAGGCGCCCCGCGAGAGCCAGTTTCTGGAGTTTTGGGAAGTCTTCCAGATGCCGCTGAGGGGGCTCTTATCCGGCCATTGGCGAGACTGAACAAGCTCTGCTCACTCGGGTCGTTACTATGTGAACTCATCACGCCTTCACTTTGTCGTTGGTTCGAACTGAAGGTCATCGTGTCCTCGTTGATGGATATTGATCGCGTTTTATGCATACTGTTCCACGAAGGCTGTCGCGGGGAGTCGTCACCGAGCAAAGTCGTCCCAGGGGTCAAGAATGAGAGCAGGTTGCCTGCTTCAGCCAACAAAGAACCGTTACAGATGCTCAACATGAGTATCTGCTCTTCATGGTACTCAAAGTCTTCTCGCCAGTCTTTCACAATTTCCTCCGGCTTGATTTTGTCGAGAGATATTTCCATAGCTGCGGAGAACTTCTGCTTGCACATAGCAAGCCAATTCAAGTGAAGTCGAAGGAGATTCTGTTGACACGAGAGAACCAAGTCGGCAGTGGACTTGAGCAGCCGTTTCTTTCTTTCTTTGGCCTCGAGATTAAGTGCTTCCCACTGCTCCATACGTTCCGTCATTTTCTTATCGATCTTTTCGCCCCTGTCCTTCTTGTTTTTGAACTGGTTGTAGTCCAGCAATCGCTTGTCTCGCTTGGCTATGAGTCCTTTTGGGTCAGTCTGGAATCTTTCCAGCATTGTGGCGGTCTTTTCCATGGGACCAATGACCCGAAGATTGACCTGATCAATATGGTCTGGCAAGGCTATTGAGTTGATGCCCCGAACGACAATTGCAAGTTGCCGAAGTTTGCTTTCAGCTTCGGGATAATGGGTATGCCCCACGTCAACCCACGCTTCTGCTGCTGCTGCCAGCTCACACATGCGAGTAACCCACTTGGTGATGGCTTCAATGTAGCCCTGGCAGTCTTTGGAGACGAGGAAAAGATGCGCAATGTTGTTGTCATACTTGATTTTCAGCTTGGCGTATTCTTCGTCCTCAAACATCTCGTTGATACCCATATTCTGCCTCAATCTTTCCGCGCGACGCCCAAATGCTTTGGTCAGGCCGTTTCGAACATCTGAATCCTTACGCTTTCTATTCAGAACTTGATCAACCAATTCCGTATGCTTCTTGACTTCGTTAATGCGTACGTTGATCTCTGTTACTTCCACCAGAGCTCTCCGTAGGAAGCTTGCATCAGGGTGATTGTCTGGCGTAGCTTCCACAAGCTGCGTAAGTAAAAGCGGGTATTTGGTTATTCGCTGGATTGGCTTGACAAGAAGGGCGTCCAAACTCCAAGCATTCGTGATATCAGTCGAGTTTTCCTTGCATTCCTTGAGCCATTCGCGGGCTGCCGAGTATGATTGCAAAACCTCCAGTCTCTTGTTCGCAGCATGTCGGGTCCGAATATACTCAGTGTAGACCTTCTCCATGTCAGTCATGGACGCTTCGAAGGCTTGACCAACTCTGGTAAGTTCATCTTTTTCCCAATCGCTCATATCGACGAATCCATCTATAGAAACAGCCGAGCTTTGCACTGTCGAGGCACGATTTCCATCTCTGCGTCGGTCTGACTTTTCCATCATATAGGCCGGCTTGACGACCTGCTTTAGGAGGCCTAGAAAGTCCTTCGAGAACTGCTGCACAACATCAACATTTCCGAAGATGATTTTGATGTCTTCGTCAGAGATTGCCGCCACGGCTGTCTGCTTGTAGATGTCACATAAAACCCGCATATCTCGTTCGTAAGTGTACTCGGTGTCCACCAGCTCTTTGAGGACATAGCGCCGTTTGTTGAGACGACGTTGCTCTGGGGTTTGATCCTCCGTGGAAGGTCTCCCAGCAGGGGAATCGGCTGGGGGCCCTTGTTGATCGATGCTTGACCTCGCTGATATCTGCGATGCGGCCGTCAGTGGTCTGGACGGTGGAGCGGCTGGCATACCCGGTGGTGCCACGCCAGCAGGAGCCGACCAAGAAGTCTGAGCAATCGACGGCATGGCGGCAGCCGGTGGAGGTGGAGGCGAGTGCGATGGTGGCCGCGGCATGTCCCAACCAGTGGCGATTTCCATGACGTCGCTTCTGCCTTGTTTGTTATGCGCCTGCATCTGGTCAGGGGCTTCTTGAGTCTTTGCTTCATCATTAAGGAATGTTTCGTTTGTCAGCAGTGACTGTTGTCGTTGAGGATGGGCGTCTGGTGGGGATTTGAGAGCGAACTGAATCCAATCTGTGACTGAGGGTGAGGTGTCGGCCCAATCCTCAGCGCTGTCAAGACTAGATTTATATCGGTGGTGAGATCGGTAGCTCTGAGGTTGTTTGGATGCGACGGCTTTGGTTGCAGGTGAGCTTGCAGTGGCTGTCTGTGCATCAGATTCACCGTTAACAACACCAGATTCAGCGCTTAGCGAAGGTTCGGGCAGGATCTCTTCGGTTGGCTGCGGACGAGTGGCTTCACGTTGGTCCCAGTGCAGATTGTAGTCATCAAGCTCTTGGAGACACAGAGTTCTCACTTTTGCTTCGTCCACGTTTTCAGCATCGGCTAAATCTGGAGATGCTTGGATAATGCGATGGTAAATATCATCGACGAGCTGTTGATCGACAACTCCAGAGGGCGTTCGCTGTTGCAACACGATGTTAACAATTGTGTATGCATCTGTAGCATATCCTTCCCCATTTGAGTCATCAGCGCTGGATTGGTCAACATCAGAGAAGCTATCAGATCCCGCTTCTGGGGTCTCTTTGTCCGGTCGGCGAATTGCAGTATCATCCATGCCAGCTTGATCAGCGTCTGAATCGCGATGATCCGTGGTTAAAGATGATGTCCAAGAGCCTCTGTGAAAGATGGGTTGTGTCGGTAACGGCTCTGATGGGACTAGTAATGGTCGGTAACCCTTCTCAGCTGCCTCCTCATCATCTAGGTACGTCGTTTCTCGCAACATAAGGTTTACAGAGACTCCATCAGCATGGTCAGAATTGTCGCCGGATGCGTGTGAAGCAGCAGACAATGGCGATCTGGAATCGTAACTCCTAAGGATACTGATCTGATCCAGGAGAGACTGGGTTGGCTGAAGTTCAGTCTCGTCAGCCTGTGGTTCGGCGTCTATCATTGTGGCTTCCGTGGCTACAGTGCCTTGAGTAACAGCAGAACGCGGCTCTTGATCATCGTGCGCGGAACTCAGATGAGTGTCAAGGCTGTATGGTATACTGCTAAACCCTGAACCAGCATGGCCAAGTGTTGGTGAGTCAACCTCGTCCAAAGGCCGCGGCCCACCACCATCCACGATATGAAGCGCATTCTGGGTGAAGGCTCGCCGGTCATCTACGTCTCGCCGATCCTGTGCATAAAAGGCATGCTCCTCCGGAGTATCTTGCATAGGCGCCGGTTCGTTAACAATGACAGCCGGTATTTCGACGTTTGCTATTGTGGAAGCCTCGAGCTTATCGCTGTCGTCCGAAGGGGCAATACTATTGTTTCGGCTGGTCGACGTCGAGGTTGTCCGCAAAGAAGCAGGGGCCCCCTTCAGATCCTGACCCTCTTTTGATCTTGTCAAGGCTTGTGTGATCTTCAGTCGCCGAGCCTTGAGGTCAATATCAGTAAGTTCGGGAGGTCTCTGTCGCCGATAGGCTCTGCTATCGCTCTGTTGCTTGGCCATTGTCTGAAACTTCTCGGCTATTTTTGCTCGAGATGCAGCCGTGGTTGCACTCGATACAGGCAAACGGGGTCTTGAACTTCGAAGCGGGGGGGAAATCTTTGGTGGAGGGGCAATGATATTGGCCCTCAATGAAGGACTCTTCTCACTGCTTCCTCCCGACTTTGCGCCGGGGCTTTTAATATGAGTATGAGAACGCGGTCCTCTGGGAGGGCTAGGAGGCTTCCTATCGGTATACGAAGTAAGGGTCCCCGCTGACTGACGGTGTCCATTTATCCGTAGTGGTAGTTGTGAGCTTGAAGCGGCCGTTGGAGAGATATTTGTCGGCTCTGATGCATTACGATTGTGTCGTACACTGATGGGGATGCGCGATTGTCCATTGCCCGGGGGTGAAGAATCCATGCGGCCCGTTCTCATGACAGGTGAGTTTGCTCCACGCCCGGACTTCAATGACGGCCCAGTGAGATCACTCTTTGCTCTCCGGTGGTTTGAGCTAGTACCCACGGTATTATAGGACTGAGTAGTCCTGCCAACGCCTGAATATGGCTGAACAAGATTTTGACCAGTCACTGAGTGCGCCGGTGGTTGAGAATCAGGGTTGCTCGGTGGGAACATTGGGTTTGGGCTATGCATTGGTGACCCTTCTGACCCTCTTCTTCTACGAGCATTATGTATGCCATAGCCTGCCGCTGGGAGTCTGGACGCTGAAGGAACGACTTCCCCAAACAAGAGCTTACGCCCCGGAGCCGCAGTCTGGACCGCAGGAGCACGGTGAGTTGAGGCCGCCTCCGTTGACGCTCCCCGTGTCCGGCCACGCGGTATAGCAGTCGGAGGGCGAATGCCGGGACTTGGCGAAGTCCTTCTGGTGGTATCCGATAGCCTAGGCTCCTTCGACTGGGGAATAGTGCCACCGTAGGAATTTGAAGGACCAGCTGTCGAATATGGCATCGGACTTGCAGTTCTTGAAGCGGGCCGGGAGATGAGCTGCGTCGGTAATGGCGGGACCTCCTCCGGCGAGGTATCAAAGCGTGCGACAAGATCTTTGAATGAAGCCTTCCTTGATTTCAAGAAAGTCCTGGCAGGACTGTTCTCCCAGCTGGCACTTGGCAGGTTCTGTGTATTCACAGTTGGGCGTCGGCCTGTCATAGAATTTCGCGAGGTTCTTTGCGACGGGTCCTCGTTCGACTGGGCCGATGCAAAGCTCGACTTTCTTCTTGTGGCTCTTTTCTCATCTTCATCCTCAAATACCGTCGTTCGGATCGCTTCCTGATGAAGAGCTTGTGGAGAGGCATTGCTAAAAGCTTCTTGATATTGCCTATAGAACTCGTGCGGGTCGGTCGATGTATCGTCAGTGGGCACACTCCCCGACCCAATGTTTGACTTGAGGGGTGTTGAACTTGATGGGATCCTAGCACCATGAGACGAGGACTGCGACTGGGAATATGTGGTAGAAGGTAGGTAGGCAAGTGATCGCTCGGGTGACTGAGGTTGCGCAGAAGGATCATTGATCTGATTTGGCAGATTGGTCTGAGAATGCGAGGACTGTCGGCGGTGGTGCGGGTTATGGTAGTTGTTCTGGTCTGGTACCGCAGAAGGCATTGTCGTCGACTCTGGCGCAGCTTCACGCCGGGGCCTTCCCTCTTGGACTATGATGTCTATCGCGCAGATGCATGGCCCAGGCCCAACATGGCTTCGCCACTACGGCAGTAGTGTGATTCCCGCGCTCTAGCCCGTCAAAATGTGTTTCCTTGCGGCTTTGTCCTTCTTCGCAGAGACGCACCGATCGCCTTCTGACAGGCGTCACCTTAGCGTCTGAAATAGGCCAACCCCGGCAGCAGCCAAAAGACGATCAAGCAACGATGTAGTGAACCGCAGAGAGCGACAGAATATGAGAACAAGAGGAAGCCCCGTGTCCTCAACTCAAAGCTCTCTACTCGCGTCTTTCCGCCTAAACTGCGGTTGCGGTGTATCAAGGTTGGGTAGTGACAGGGACCAATCACAAGGTGACGCCGCGACAGGCAGACGGTGTCCTGAGAACCTTGTCGACAGGAACCATTCGAGGAGAACGGCTTGACACTACAGTGTTGTCACGGCGTGGTGTCGTGCCGGAGCGGAGGGTTTGTAGAGTGAGGCTGCTGTGGTTGAGGCGAGGGTGGATGCACAGTACGAGTTGAGCACGGGTGGGTGTTCGGATGAGATGCCAGCAAGCGAGGAGGAAGCCAGGTAGGTGAGCCCGGTAGGTGAGCCCTGTGTTTCCGGCTAAGGTACCTTAACTTTCTTAACTCTCTTAACTTTAGCGCAATATGGAGGCTTGGACTTTATGGGCAACTAACTAGGCCACCAGGCTTAGTGGACAAGACATCGACCGGGGGCCTCGGTAGCCTTTCACCAGGCGTCAACCAGGCCCTCAGTAGGCATCAATTCCCCAGCTAAAAGACTTCACTACAGGTCACGAACAAATGTAAAGCGTGACACTCTCCGGAAATGTCAGCACAAAGAACTGGATTGTGGGAGCGCGTTCTACTGTCGTCTGCTTTGGGACTCAACACACGACACTTCTAGTGATAGTGGAAAATCTCTTTATCGATATCCATATCCGACCCCAGTCCATTGTTCGGCACCACGCAAGTCCCTTCTGGCAGGTCTCAGATGCCTGAAGTGCAAACATACCTGGGAGGTGTTCGTCGCCCAGGCCTGGTCCTTGTACAAGTGTCAATCATGCTGCAGGGGCTCATCGAGGTCGCTCCAGATACAACACCAATCGTCCCGCTGGATTTGAGCTTCAGGCTCTAACTGGTGCCCTATCTTGACTATGCCAGCCTCAGGACAACACTCGCCACGCCTCACCATGTAAGAAGAATAGGCCGGGACATGGTCACTGTCGTCTGCCGAATCATCACAGATCAGACAGCAAAGATGCACAGACCTTGGATGGCGCCACTATTGATAGCATCAATGAGCGCCAATAATGACAGCCCTCGTTTAGCATTTGCGCCCGAACACCACGGGCCGAACTAAAAGAATCTTGAGATGCCTGCTAGATCATACAATGTTTACTCCGTCCCGAGACGCGAAACATCAACCATATGCACCTAGGGTTTTTCCTACACGCAACATACAGTAGGTTAAACTCCAGACTGAGTGTTCCTGCTGTGTTCGCGTTTGGGGACCTTGAGTCTGGCCAGTCAAAGTGCATACCTTTTCTCGCCTTGAACTTTGTTAAATAATTTCTAGGGTCTCCCCCTGCTGTGTCTCATCTTCGGCACGGTTTTGAGCACCTGTAATCTACACGCGTACTCCGTATGAGGCTTCGGAGCAAAACCCTAGACACCCACAACGCGTCAATTCCTCGCTGCCGAGAAAACACCATCGCTTTAGCAATGTACCACCGCAGCCATGGCTAGAAAGCGCAGACGTGCTGACCATGAAACGAGTCGCCCTTTGAAACTCCGCAAAACCGGACCGACTTTCGGAAACGAAGCATTGGATAGACCTCAGTCTTCGCCAGGAATCCACCACGGCGTACTCTCTTCTTTTTATTCCAGAGTTTGTACCTTGCGAGTGTTTTTGCTGGCACAGCTACCATCTACCTCTCGCGTCAGAAGGCGGACTCTCGCTGCCTTTGCGAAGGACCATGCCGATTCCCTTCTTGATACCTGCCTCGTCGGTATTCTGAAAGAACCATCCAGTTCGATCACAAAATCACGCAAGGCCGACTTTATAACATTCACGCAGACTCAACAACGGGTTACCAATGGGACCAACATCCACACACAACGATGTTGTATGAACGAGGTAAGTCGCCCTGCAAATCATCTGGTATAGTCAAGGTGTAGGCTGACAAGATCACCTAGATTGTCGACTTTGTGATTTGGTCCTTGTTCCGAGGAACATTCAAGGGTCTTCGCCCACGACACATCCTATGCAATGGTCTTCAGAGAGCTTCAGCTCTAGCAGATTCCGTCGAACCAGGGAAGAGATGCGTCCTACCCGGCATAGTCAGGCATCATCCCAACGACAACATCAGTGCTTTGACGTCAAGCCCATGGACCGACATTCTACCTCTTCTGGGCAATGATGCGGAGGCTATCATTTCGAGCCTATTACTTGATTGTGGTGTCTTCACAAGGCTTTCGAGAGGCAATGGCAACTATTATCAGCTCAGTGGAACTCCTGTATGTGAATTGAAACAGACACGGATGCCGTCGAAAGGTGTAAATCCTCCATCCACACAAGGCGCGAATGCGAGCCGCGGAGCTGCCGATATCCGATTCGTCAGAAATCGCATTCTGTATGCAAAGGCCTCAGTAAACAAGGCTGGGAAAATAAAAACGGGCTTGCATCACATGCATGTTTTGGAAAGATGCTCTCACTCTACCCAGTCAGACCACGCTGCCCATGTCGCCAAATACGTTTTCCCGAGACAATTCGGGCTACACAACGTTTTCACATCCACAACAGATCCCACAGAGACCGCTCAGCAATTCAAAGACTATACCCTACGAGAGCAAGAAATCAGAAGCATATGCAGCCGGGCTCGTGCAAAAATACCACGTCGACTCCGTGGCAAGCCTCTGGATCTGGTGAGGAAGATCTTGCGTAACCACCTCAGATGCTCATACACTCAGCTCCTGCGGTATTATTGTTCCCTCGGAGGTTCCTTTGGAGGTTCCTTGAGCCGAAAATCCCTGGAAAATGGTTACGAACAGCACGTCCCTAGCTCAGAGCCGTTTGTGACACAGATTCAAACCGCCTCTCCAATTACAGCGTCCTTGTCTGTAACCACAGTCATCCATGACAATGGACATTCTTTTTTGCCGTATTCAACACACCCTTCTAGGGTGTCGGCATTTTGCCGGATGGTTATAACACATCTCCTTCCCAGCGATGCATTCGGAGTCGGGCCCCATGGGCTCCAGAATCACAAAAACGTCATGATGTGCATAGACGAATTCGTAAAGATGCGGCGCTTTGAGAGCATGACCCTGCACAGTGTCACTCAGGGCCTTCGTGTCAAGTCCATCCACTGGCTTTGTCCACCTGGCGAAGAAGGGTCGAAGATGTCGAAGTCTGATCACTCAAAACGGGTTGAGCTTCTACATGAATTCGTGTACTACATCTTTGACTCTCTTCTGATTCCGCTCCTTCGAGCAAACTTCTACGTCACCGAGAGCTCAGCGCATCGCAATCGATTGTTCTATTTCCGACAAGACGTCTGGCGCAAGCTCTCCGAGCCCAGCCTCACTGCGCTCAAGCTGAGTATGTATTCAAATATCACACCTCACCTAGCTCGCCAGAAACTCCAATGCAGGACTTTAGGCTATAGTCACGTACGCTTACTGCCCAAAGATCATGGAGCCCGACCAATCACCAATCTCCGACGCCGGCAGTGGAAGATAGTCTCTGGCCGGAGGATGTTAGGGAGTAGCATCAACAACCAACTCAGTCCCTTGTTCAGTGTACTCAATTACGAACGTGGCCAAGATACGGCACCACTGGGGTCAGCCATGTTTTCTGTCGCCGACCTGCACAGCCGGTTGACCAAATTCAAGAGCGCCAACCCGCAAGGGTCGGCGTTGTTCTTCGTCAAGGTTGACATCCAATCCTGCTTCGACAGTATCCCACAAGACCAGCTGCTGGCGATCGCCAGAGGGCTCTTCTCCGAAACATCATATCGAACAACTAGGCATACCGAGATAAAGTGCCTGGATGGAGTGGAAAAAGACAACACCGGCTCGTTGCGACGACGATATATTGGAACGGCCCGCTCGGCGGACGACACTGCGGTGTTTTCAGAGATGGCTGCGAATGCTGCTGCTGACACGAAACGAAAAGTTGTTTTCGCGGACACTGGTAACCAAAGACTGGTCTCGAAGTCGGCAATGTTGGCGCTTCTCCACGAACACGTCGGAGATAATATCGTCAAAATGGGCAAAAAGCATATGAGACAAGTCAAGGGTATTCCCCAAGGTTCGGTGTTGAGCAGTCTCCTCTGCAGCTACTTCTTCGGCGCATTCGAGCGAGACCAGCTGGGCTTTCTGAAGCCAGAGTCTTCCCTACTGCTGCGGCTGATCGATGACTTTCTCCTGATAACAAGGGACGCGCAGGTCGCAAGACGCTTCCTCGAAGTCATGTCCAGTGGAGACAAGAAATACGGCATTGTGGTCAACGCAGGGAAATCGCTGGTCAACTTCGACGTAACCATCAACGGGCATAAGATCCCGCGACTTTGTGGCGAGAAATTTTTCCCATACTGTGGAATGGCCATCGAAATGAAGACATTGGAGCTACAGAAATACCGAGAAAAAACAGATGCATACGTGAACAACACACTCACCGTTGAGAAAAGCTCCAGACCAGGTGTGACATTGAGAAGAAAGGTGCTTGCGTCACTGAAACTGCAGATGCATGCCATGCTACTAGACACGTCCTTGAACAGCAGAAAACAGGTCATATTGACGCTGCTGGGAAATTTCACCGAAACGGCGATGAAGATGCACCAGTACATGGTACAAATGGGTCGAGGCGTTCATTCGTCCCAGATGTTCATGAGAACGCTGATAGAAGAATTGGTGATGGTCAGCACCAAGATCTGCTGGATGAAGAACAGATCCCAGCGAGATATCACCAGAGGGCAGATGTGCTGGGTTGCAGCTGCAGCTTGTGAGGGTGTGTTCTCGCGCAAACAAAGTCAGTATAGGGAAGTTTTGGTGTGGCTTCGATCACTGAGAGAAAGCACCGAAGACCGGATGAAGGTCGACAGGAAGGTTCTCACCGCACTGCTGGAGGAAAACAGGCGCACGTTCCACGGCTACATTTACTGAAGGAGAAGGTACCTGAGATATGAGATATGCGCGTCTCATGGAAAGGCAGATAGATTTCGGACCACATGCGTGCGCGTTGGCTGAATCCAGCAGGGACAACAAACAACCGCCATTAACATGATGGCGGTGATGATGACGACGACGACGATATGGGTCTAGATCCTCCAAGGTGGCCCTGACAACACACGGACATTGAATGCTTGCAGCGGTACTCCGTACGGAGTATCTAGCTGATGTATGATTATTATTAGTGTATGAGCATCTCGTGCGGCTGGCCCATTGCATTCGAGTAGAAACGTGGACTTTGCGTCTTGACTGGCGTCGTGGCCGCCCGTACGGAGCAGCAAAAAAAGGGTGCATACCCGTCCGTGCAGATGCCACCAACAAGCCACCAGCCACCAAAACACCACCACCAAGATCCAACCCATGGCCATGGCCATCGCATGCTTTTCCTTATCATCGTGCATTGCGCCACCAGGATACAGAAAACAGCAGCCTCATTCAAAACCAACCGTCTTCCCGGCCCGCGAGAGACATCTCTAGACCACCTTCTTCCTCGCTCTTCGCTCCTCGACACATGCAAAACAAAGCACATAATACACAACCTGACCGCTCCTTTGCCTGGCATACAGCATTTCTACGTTTGGAAAGCTTCTTTCGCTTTTGATATCATGAAACACCCACACTGCGTCAGAAGACCATCGTGACCAGCCTGACGGGCGCCGGCCTTGTCCTTTATTTGTCGAGATCACGACAACCCCCTGTAGACTCCGCGACGAGATCTCTCGAACACCTGAAACTGATCTCTGACCGGCAACGACTACGACCCGACGATCCAATCTCTCCTCTGGCCTCCTCACTATAACGTCTCGTCGAGTCTCCACGAGAGGTGTTCTGAACAAGATTTACACACACGTTATTACATCAACGAAGACCTGCTGGCAGAATCGTTGACGAACAGACAGTGGGTCGCCAGTCGGAGCGCGGTCACATCCTTGAAACCTCCCCAATCGATGCTGGGGATGGTCTGGAAGGGCACCCTGCCAGCCCCCTCTCTGCCACCAAGTTTGCCAGACTTTAAACTAGGCTCAGCACATGTCAGCCAGTCGATGCATACGGAGGAGCCCCTAGACCCAGGAGCTCTGCCCTCTCCTCGGCGTGGCTGCAGACACGGTTCAACGATGGCGTCCTGTCAAGCGTCAGCACCATCGTTCTCCACTCCTCCTCCAGTCGTCCCGATTTCTTGTCCAGGGGTCGAGCCATTGGAAACTTTGCATCTTGGCTACGATCCTCAAGCTTCGTCCTCAGAGTTGGCTGGCCTGGAGCAACAAGTTGTCTTCGCCATTGATCATGTTCTCTGGCGCATACCTACATTCGTTCCCTTGAAAACTCCCAGCAGCGACTACGCAGACATAAGATTGCCGAGGTGCACGAACACCCTTCGTAATAGCCCCATACAAAACAACACTCGTTCGGAAATTAAATTACCAGATTCGCAGGCGGTATCACTCAACCAGTTCCGAGGGCAATCCGGTTACAACTTTGTCAATGAGACCACACAACAAGAAATTCGCTCGTTAACATTGTCGTCCAATGCCCACATTCTGAACATGACCGCGATCGCCTCGAGTATCCCAGGATCACCCCCCGATTTATCTGGCTCCCGATCCTCTAAATCCTCTTCATACTCATCTACGTTGTCGAATCCGGACGAGTTGGAACCTGACTCAATAATCAACTATGAAGAGATTGGGCTAGAAGATGACAACGAGCCTTCTCAGCTGACCTACCATTCAAGAGACATTTCTGTGCAGTCTTTTGCATCGAACCATGAATTGATGAAGTCCAGAGAGTCAGTGTCGGGAGACAAGCGGCATGCGCTTCCGCAACTACAAACGCAATTGGCATCCCACAGGAGGCAGGAGTCGACAACACCAAGGGCCATTCCACCAAGGATGCTGACGACAAAGCGCGCATTTACCAGCACAGAGAACTTCTTCCCGCCCACCAACCGGACAAGATCCTCCTCACCACCACAGAGGAGGGCGCTCGCCAATATCTCCAATACTGCCCTCAGCGCCGGTGGCCTCCGACCCCTTCCCCATTCATCTGCCTCAAGTCTAGGACTTCCCTCAAGACGTGCCTCTTGGCAGCCACAGAGAAGGACTGTCAAAGAGTTGGAAGCAGAATGCAATGATTCGGACGACGAACTGCCTGACGACGCGAGTCTCTGGAATGTGCCAGTGTCACCACATCTCTCGGGTCAAAGATCGCATCGATCGAGTTTCCGTGGCAGCCCGGAAAGAGAGCTCCAATCTTCCAGTCCACGCCCTATTCCTTTGGATCATGCGAAAACCGCCCCAGAGTCCCCACCCCGTTCGACTATGCATTCTCAAATCACTCCCAAAAACAGACAATCAGCATCGCGCTCAAGCTCCTTGACTCCCTCAGCCTCCAGTCCTTCGTCACCACGTAGGGCCAACAACCTCCGCAACAATGGAAGGACAAAATCATGGAATCTTGCCATGGCAGGTCTCAGTGAGGAGGCAAGGATCATCTCGGAGACTCTGGAATACCATGCCGAAGCTCAGCAGCAGGCACGGCTCGAAAACCTTGGCAATGACTCTTCGAGAGAAAGCTTGGAAACCTTCCCAGACGGCAAATCGACACGAAGTTCTAGTATTCAGTTACCACCAATTCAGAAAAGTGCCTTGGATTTCATGCCCATGTCAAAGGAGAAAGAGTCCATTCTGTCTCGCACAAGACCTTCGTGGCTACCACCAAAAGATCCGAAAGAAGAACGACGACATCTGAAGGAGTATCAACGGATGATGGCGGCATCCGTTGCAGCTGAGAAGAAACGTCGCGCAAAGCTGCAGGTTCAGCAGTGCGCGAAGGATGATACTAGGGAATCACTGAATCGAATCTGGCAGTATTATATCGAAGAAAGCACGGATCTTGCAACGATTGACAATCGGGTTAATGATCTCTGTTGGCGTGGCATTAGTCCCAACGTTCGTGGCAAAGTGTGGCAGAGGAAGATAGGGAATCCTCTTTCGCTCACCTTGAAGAGCTACGAAAAGGCATTGCAACGAGCGAAGGAGATCAGAAACCTGCCTAGCGAACAACTTGACCACAGCTCTAGGAGCATGGGACGCTGGTTTGTCGATATCGAAAGAGATGCCGAGACGGCCTTCCCTGAGCTCAAACTCTTCCAGAAGGACGGCCCACTCTGGCAAGATCTGATCGATGTTTGCGAAGCATACGCTTGCTATCGAAGCGATGTGGGATATATCTATGGGATTCAACTAATTGCGGCGTTGCTTCTGTTACAACTACCAACTCCTGCAGATGCTTTCATTCTGTTGGCGAATTGTCTCAACAGACCGATACCTCTCGGATTTCAGACCAACGACATGACCACGACTGGACGAACTTATAATCACGCAATCTCGACGCTGGGGATCAAGTTCCCTCGTCTTCACGAATACCTTTTTGGTTCGATGGAGCAAGGTGGCCTAGGCTTCCGGGGGGAAGAGGTTTTTGAACCCATGTTTCGCACCATATTTTCCAACGGGCTGGATGTTGACCGACTTTGTCGCATCTGGGATATTTGGATTTTCGAAGGTGACCGCGCCCTTGTTCGAGCTGCCGTCGCCGTGTTGGGAAGTCTCCAGTCCCAGTTGTTTGACATTCGAGGCGATGTCGACTTGAAAAGGCGTAACATTCAAGAGATGCTTGGATGGGGACCCTTCAACCGACAACCCAAGTCCGGTCATTGGAATCTACACACTCTAGGAGACGAAGAGAGGTTCGTCGAAGAAATACGTCTCGCCGGTGTTCTGGATTATACTGGCAAGTGATGATGGTTTAACGACGACATGTACAGACATTGTACAAAGAAAAGACTCTTTTCAAATGCATAAGGAAGGTATCTACTTCGACTTGCAGTTTAATAATCCATGACAGCATTTATGAGCAGCAGTTCAAGTCACAGGCAAATTTCGTCCGGTCCTGTTGAACAGCCGAGTGAAGAGAGCAGGACAGAGCGCATTCTTTTTTTTTGGACCAAGGTCGAACTTGGTATTCTATGTACTTTAATTTGTTTTGCACTTTGGGACATTAGCTTAGGATTAGTAGTTCCCATATCCGTTACGAGATCCAAGATATGACGAGGGAGAAGGCCAGAATATTATCCAGTAATTCATGACTCTGTGTGATCTGCGGGTTAGTTTTTTGGTTTTCCTTTTGATGATTTGAGGGTCGAATGAGGGTTGTTGTTTCTCGTCTTTTGACGCTTGAGCGTTGATTGCGCGCGAGGACCGTGTGAGGGTGGGTGGTAAACAAATTTATCAGAAGGGAGCCTGGACATTGGGCCGCCGCCGCCGACTAACTAGTCCGTGAGTGGTCCGGTCCATTTCCATACTCCGTACTCCGTGTCGGCGTCTGGAGTTTACGTTACCCGAAATCATCTCACCGTCGAGCGTGTCAGCAAGGTGCATGGGGGAGTAAAATTAACGCAAAAGTCCAACGACTGATAAGCGGCTTCGGGGCCCAAGAGTCCGCAAAGAGCTGACCCTTATATCCGGTGTGGCGGCTCAGAGTCAGCTGCCACAGGGGGTAGAGTCGACCGGAGAGGAATGTATAAAATTTACGTGGGTAGGTAGGTACGCGATCATCGATGTAGGTTGGTTTGTTTTCGGTGCCTGACGAGTTGTTTTTTTTTTTTGGTTCTCTTCTTTTCTCCTCCCTCTTGTTGAGTTTTGTATAAGATCAACAAATCAAATCTCTATGGTGATCTGAGCTGGAGGTGTCTTGATTGAGGGCTGTCAAGTCAACGCTTTTTGAATTCGAGATTCGAGATTCAAAAGGAAACAAAAAGCAAAGGACAAAAAGAAGTATCGGGGAAAATCGAGAGAGAGAGAGAGAGAGAGAGAGAGGGAGAGGGAGAATCACCGAAAAGAAAAAACCAAGAAATCCACCAGTCCGGGGGAAAAAAGATCTCACAATGGTCCATCTCATCTTGACGGGGGCAACGGGGTTGGTGGGCTCGGCGGTGCTCTCACACATCTTGTCATTGCCTGCCAGCGCGACTCCGCGCATCACCCGACTCAGCATCCTCTCGCGCAACACGGACATCTCGCTGCTCTCGGATTCGCCGCCCGCGGGGACGCCGAGGACGAACAAGCACACGACGATCGAGGTCATCGAGCACAAGGACTTCACCAGGTACCCTCCCGAGTTGCTCCGGCGTCTCGAGGGTGCCGACGCGTGCATCTGGGCTTTGGGAGTGAGTCAGAACGACGTGTCCAAGGACAAGTACGTCGAGATCACGAAGGACTACACGCTCAACGCGGCCAAGGCGTTTGCTGGACTTCGTACTGGTGGTGGCGGCGGGAACAGCGACGATAATAACAATGAAAGCACCACCAGCGCCGGCGGGAAGATGTTCAAGTTCATCTACGTGTCAGGCGAAGGAGCGACGCAGACGCCGGGACGCTTGACGCCCTTGTTCGGCCGCGTCAAGGGAGAGACCGAGACGGCGTTGCTCGATCTGGCCAGGGACAAGGACTTCCGGGGCAAGCTGGCCGTGTACTCCGCGCGGCCGGCGGGCGTCGACGGGACCAACCAGCCGTGGATATGGAACAAGATCCTCAGGGACCATCGGTCCACGGCTCAGAGGGTCATGTTCAAGAGTCTCTTGGGCCCGATGCGCGTGCTGGGCAGGGAGAGCTGGCTGAGTCCGACAGAGGAGCTGGGCAGGGTGCTGGTCGACATGGCGCTGAGTGACAAGGTCGACGGGTACGAGGGGACCGGCGTCGCTGGTGAAGAAGGTAGGATCCTGGGAAACATTGCTCTGAGGAGGCTGGCGAGAGAGGGAACTGTGAAGGCCAATTGAGGAGGAGAAGAATAAGAAGAAGAAGAAGACGACGACCACGACCACGACCACGACCACGACGTGAAGATGGACGATTTTGATATGAGACGGTGGAGGAGGAAGCTGAGTGTGAGGTGTACTAATAACGAACCCAGACGAATATATTTGTCGCGAGATTGAGCCGAAGAAGAAAAGGAGCAAGAAGATCACCACCTATTTCATTTTACTGTTCCTAGGGTAGCTAGGTATAACCACACCTGTTGAGAGGTTGTTACGCACACAGTGCTACCGAGATAGACATTGATTAGCTGTTCTCTCATGTCACTGTGTACCTTAAGGTATCTAAGTACTTGTCGGGGATCCTGTTGTAAGTCTAGATATCTCCTTCATACTCCCTCTTTCTCCCAACGTCATCTTGCTATATGGACTGGCTCCATGGGTATCGCATCTGACATATAGTATCCGGTACATACTCGTGACCAACAACCCCAAGAAAGACTTCCTTCTTCCCTTCCGTCGTCTAAGCTGGTCCATACGATCAGGCTTCTGGTATTGTTCTCTCACATAATCCGTAAATTGCATCACATACTCCACATGCAAAGCACATGCAACGCTCAAGGAAAGTCCAAAAAAAAAAGAAAACAAAGACTTAGTATGCAAAATAGTGGTGGTCCGACGCGGATCAACAGTTGATGCTCACGACATTCCCCAACCAAACAAGACAGCTGCAATTGTCACGCATATAGTGACAAACACTCTACTCACCCCGACTTCGACGGTCGAAGGGCCTCCGGCACTCGTCGTACTCGCCGTTGGACTCGCGCTCGTCGAACTCGGCGTGCCGCCCGTCGCTCCTTGAGTGGCTGCTTCTTCGTTGTACCCGCTGTCTCCTCCACTTCGTTCGGGGGCGACATTCTGCTTGAAATACCGATTGTTTCCTCCAACGATGTTCCCCGGTGGCCAGTATTCGCAGACCAGGAATATCCCGTCTAACCCGTTGGTGCCGTTGCAATTCGTCCACCCGCAGCCCGTGGACTGTGTGCTCTGCCACACAAGTTGGGTAAAGTGGCCGGTCTCCTCGGTGAAGCCGGTAGGGTTCGTACTGCTGAAGTTGTATAATGCGCGCTCATCGCCCCACGCCTCTACGGCCTGGGTGACGTTTGTGTATCCCCGGGCGAGGTTCTCGCCGTACGGGCCGTGCGAGTGTTCCCATACGCACTTCTTGGAATAGTTGAGCGCATATTCTGCCAGCGTCTCGTTCCAGTATATGTACGAGGCCGAATGCTCGTAGCGGTAGAAGTTTGTCGAGTTGAGGATCGAAGTGCGAAAGTCAAGACTGCTTGTGTATTGCGCCGAAAGAGGCCGCGTCGGTGCGGCCAAGGTATAGTAATTCGTTATCGTCGTCGCTATCACCTCGACGGTCGATGTCGGCGCCTGGGAAAGCCCAGGGAGAGCGTGAATGGACAAGGCGCCGAGGAAGAGTGGGAGGTGTGGTCGCATCGTGATTAAAGATTTTCCTTGTGTCCTCCTCTTTTTCCTCGCCGCCGTTCGGTTTTGGTGCTGATTTGGGATGGTTCAGAGGGACCGATGCATGATTTGCTCAATTTTCCCGCGCTTGTGGTAACGTATAAGTCGATTGTCCCTTGTTGTTCTCTTTGCGCTCTGCGTTCGTCGGCTGGGGTCAGCGAGTGGCGGCCAAAGGAATGTGCTTATGGCTGGAATGAAGGACGACGCAACGAGGGTATCCTGCAACAAAGACACATGGGATGGATCGAGAGGTGCGAAGCTGGAGCAGTGGAGGAGTTGGTCCCTTGAGCAAAGATTGAGGCTGAGCCATAAGCAAGACGAGAGTATTGCCCTACACCGTACCAGGCTTTCCAAAGCACCTACTGCTGAGACAGCGTTCTAGGCGACCTGCGACTGTGGGGGCCTTTCGCTCCCTGGTCAGTGCGACGTCATGTGTTTGTTCGCAAACCCCAAGCGCCCCAGATGCAGCTTACCGGATGGAGCCGATTCGCCGCCATGAAGCCCAGAAATAGTTTTAGAATAGTGGCTTTTAGTGGCTCTCCAGGGCCTGCAGTTGGATCCCTGGAGGCTGGAAGCACAGCCTAAGTTAGTTAGCCGTCGCCTCAATTGGGCGCCACGAACCTTGGCTCGCTCAGGCACGACAGCCCACTGAGCCCAGTACTGTAGCTACAATAGAAGTACCTAAGCTAATGGAACTCCAGTAAAAGCTCCGCACTGGGTACCGAGTGGCCGGTGCCATCGGCCGTCCAGATTGGGCAAAACGACAACGTCCAGATCTTGCCGTTGATTGTCGCTTGCTCTGTCGTCTCTTGATGTCTGAAGCATTCCCAAAAGAACGATGCTCAGCTCAACTCTGATCGCAACCATGCATGAACAAGCAATTCGTCTCTTGTCGTCAAAGAGAAGTATACCTGTGTGCAAAGCGCCACTCCGGCTTGACGTCCTTCGTGCCGATGCAGCTCAAAATGCCAAACGGAACAATGATGAAAGAAACGTACAAATGCAAGCAATGTTTCCCAGCTTCACTCTGCAGCACAGTCTGATAGATCTGCTCACCGCCCTGCCGGTGCCAGGGACGCGACGCGTATCGGTGGCGGTATAAACCACCTACTTCCTCTGCTATTCTGTCTGTGAACATGTCGCGTTTCGTCAACCACACTCTCAACACCCACGAAGGTAAAAATCATAGATCGTGCCCAACATGGAGCGAAACACCATTCCTGCGTCGCCAGAGGGTCTCGGCAAGTCTCGGCGAACATTACCTCCCCTCGCACGCATTCGATTCAATAAAGGTTCGTTCCATTCTTCTTACCCAGGATCACAACAAACTAACCCGTGAACAAGAGGAGGCACTCAAGAACCCTGAACAAAAGTCCCCAGATGAGTTCTCGAAACCACCAACACAACTAAGCCACTACGAACGACTGCGATTGCCCGGCGGCCCCGGATCTGGCACTCCTTTGCTTCCAACTCCAAACGCGCTAGATACCTGGGCTTCTCTACAGAGACACACAGAGAATTGCATGAAATTTCTCACGCCTGAAATGTCTTCAACTCCGGGCAGGGAGAGAAAGTCCTTCCAACCCAGACTTCAGGCTCCTCCAGGAAGCGAAGATGGAAGCGAAGTTGATCCCCAAAACCCTTACCCTCCGAAAGGAAACGCGTTGGTGCGGAATCCCTTCACTGGAAAACGTAAGTCCGCAATATCATGTCCTCCCGCAGTTTGAGGAATACTACTGACATTTTGCTTTCTATCTATCCAGTCGAGAGGAGAGAAGGACTCGAAACTAGATACCAATCTCAAAAGGAAGCGTGGGAGAAGAAACAGCGCGAGAAGATGCAAGAGCTAGAAGCAAGAGCCCCGACAGAGCGCGAAACTCCTAATCTTGCGGACAATGACAAAGACACCAACGGCAATACAACTGAAGCTGGAAATGCCAATGTCCTCGAGCATACCACCGGTATCCAAAAGAAGGAAGACGACTCTCCGAGCCACGACGCACCAAATGATGCCGATCTCAAACCTGTCATGACCACTGAGCATGTAGGAAATCCCAACGTCCAGATACAGGTCCATGGTGATGGTGATGTCCCTAAAGCTGGAAATGCCAATGTCCTCGAGCAAATCGCTGGTCTCCAAGAAAAAGAAGACGACTCTTCGAGCCACGACGAAGCAAATAATGCCGATCTCAAACCTATCATGACCACTGAGCGTATCGGATATCCCAGCGTTCAGATCCAGGCCCATGGTGATGATGATGTCCACAACGGCGACGCTTCAACCAGCCCTGCAAGCGATCCTGTCCACCCACCTACTACCACCACTGAAGTCCCAAAAATCACTATCACCAGCTCTGACGACGATGAGGGCAGTGACACCGACACGGTCGCCGCCAGTGATATGCAGGAAGACGACGACCGCACCCGCACCCACACCGGCCAAGACTTTGTCGCGGCTACCCACCACATTCCCATCGATGAGATGTTGGTTCGCGAATTCGGCAACCGCCATATCTGGCTTCAAGTCCACCAGGACGCCGTGACTCAGTGGGCGCTCAAGCGCAAACTCGTCCTCGTCCTCCTCTGCCAGCTGGCCTGCCTGCACAACCACGCGGCCCCGAGGATCCAGGAGCGCCAGCGTCTCCTCGTCGGCAAGCCGCTGCTCATGGTCATCAACCACTTGGCGTGGGTCCGATACGTTGATCGCTTCCCCGTCTTCACCGAACGAGTCATGAAGTACGTCGCGTGGCTCGAGCTGCTGGAGAGCGAGTACGCACGGGGCGTACCGCACTGGGACATGTTCTGGTCCGCGGTTGAGCGCCGCGTGGCCCCCGACGAGGGCGTCCTCGAGGCGCTCAACCGGCTCAACGACAAGAGGTTGTTCCTCCACGGAAAGATCCTCCTGGAGGAACACGTCGTCGGGGATCTCACCTCTGAGATCGAGAACACTCCAACCTGGATGGAGTGGGCCGAGGCAGAGGCCGAGGCAGCCGCAGACGAGGAGTAGGTCTGCCGTTTGTTCTGTTCTGTTCTGTTTTGTTTTGGGGGGCGTTGGTGGGGGGGTGGCCGGTGTGCCTGCCGCGCTGCAAACAATGCAGCAGATGAGAGACGAAAAGTTGATGATTGAATTGTTTTCTTTTCTTTAGTTTAGCTGTCTTTTTTTTTCCCTTTTCCTTTTTTTTGTGTTTTAGAAAATAAAGAATGTCAAAAGTGTTTCACTCATCCTTTAGTTGTTTGTTAGTTGAACTTTGATTGCCTTCTGAGTACTCTCATCCGGCCCTCGTCTGGGTACGCACGTGGTGACTACCATTTCTACTCCTAGGTGTGCACTGTGCTTGACATCCACGACCTCCCTTATTGTCAACGAGTGCGGGCTTGTATCTCTTTCCTCGATGGTTCACCGCGTTGCAAACGTAGTATACCCACCCACTCATTGCGGTCCAAGAGTTCGTCGTATAGATACTAGTACCCTCCCTACACATTAACTAACCATAGTGGTAATCTCTGAATCGTATGTCATCATCATGTCGTACTCTCATCACATTGTACCAAACGATTTCTCCCGTCGCAGCTGTGCGTGACGCTATCCTGAAGCAACAACCCCACGAAATTGACATTGACGTGAGCTTCGCGGCCTCGCCGCGACCACCAGGTACTCAACCGAACATTGCCTTGCAGGCAGACGCCGTTATCGGATCGGTCATCACACTCTCGAATAAAGTTCGCTTTACATGACAACACAGTTATCACCCTTGACTTTTCCTTCTACCCTGGCCTTGACCAGTAGCCAGTCGCTTCGACGCTCAGCGAACTCGACCACCTCTTCGACCGTGAACACGCCTTTGTAACGCTCCCCATCCGAGATGATGGTCGCCATCTCGGCGACGTCGCGCTCACTCTCTCCACCAATCAGATAGATCTGCGCCACCTCTCGTAACGCCGTGTAGTAGCTTGTCAGGTTGTTGTTGCGGAACTGTGCCACAAAGTTCGCGTAGGCCGTCAAATCAGAGAGCAACGCCAGCGCTCCGAGCGTCGAGATGCGTTGTCTTTTGATATGTTTCGCCACCGCGGTGAACAGGCGAAGGCCCACCTCGGCGGTGAAGACATCCAGGAGACTCTTCTCGGTCGCACCAGTAAGCATACGGGTATGGTGGGAGACGAGTGCAATCACTCGCGACGCCGTCGTTGTGGGCTGACCGGAAAAGTCCATGACCATCATGTTGGCTTTGGTTCCGGAAGACTCATCGGCATTGGCCAGTTCCGGGTAAAAATCCGTGGGCTGTTGTGTAGTGGCGCAGATGTACTCTACTTCGTTGATGAGGGCGTCGATGCCTTTTCCCAGTCCCGCGGCGACACGTTCGTCGAGCATGGCTTCGAACTTGCGCTTCTCTTTGACGTTGATGTCGAGAAAGTCGTCGCGCTTGGAAATGCCGAGACGAACCAGCTCCGATTCATAAAACACGTCGAGCATCTGCTGGATAAGATCGCCGACATTGACTAATTCAAGAAACGTGCCTAGAGGAGCAACCTGGACGATGTCGTTGTCTGGGTTGGGACTGGTCTCGCGTGGGTTATAGGCTGATAGATGGTCGATGGCCTTGTCGAAACCTGCTTTGACATGGCGCGCACCGACAGAGTGGAGGAGCAGCACAAATATTGCAGAGCACTGCTTGCGTGCTGACTCTCCTGGCTCACCGATCAAGCTCGTGAACTGGGCGGCGCGCTCTAGGGAAGATTTAGCTGCGTGGACCAGGTTGAGGGCTACCTCTATTGAGAAGAGGGATTTGATGTTCTCTAGCTTCCTGTTCATCAGAGCTGCTTTAGCTGCTAGTTCGGACGATGGCGCTTCGGGTGGCAAGGCCGAAGTTGCAGTTGAGGACATGAAAAGGCTAGGGGTGGATGGTCGAGACGGAGCGGCGCTTTCTCCATTCGCGAGTGTTTTGGCGGCACTTTTCGGATTTGCCGGCGCTGAGAAGCTGGGAAGAATATTCACCGGCATCATGACCACTTTCTTGAATGACGACATGAAATCCTTCTTGTCGGCCTGCCGGTTGGCATGGGACATGAGAAAGCTTTCCGAAGATGCGTCTTGATCTGACAAGGCTCGATCCCAGCGTTCCACTTCCGCATCAGCCTTTTGCCGGAAAAAGGCCAATTCTTCTGCCAAATACTGATCAAGAAGAGGGCCATATATCCGTGTGAGAATTGAGTTGCAGCGTGCTATTGTGGCCTCGTCGGCATGTCCTATCAGAGCAACTTCGTCAATGAACTGCCTAGTGGCCGCAAATGTGCCAGACATAATCCGTAGGGATAATGAAGTGCTTCTTGTCCTGGCATCTTCAAACAAGGATGACAGGAAGGGCAAGAGGATGTCCTTCGCCACCTCTTCAAGGAGCAGCATGCATACTTCTTGGGCGTTTGGAAAGACAGCTTGCACGATAGCACTTTGCTGACCGAAGGCCGTCCTAAGTCTTTCAAAATAGGCGTGCACCCTTTCCAACGAAAGCTCGCCGTGACCTAAAGAATAGTCGATACAATCGGAAACGCTCCCAAGCGTTCCCTTTTGGTTGATGAGCTGGTTGTCATGTATGAATAAGTCGACGGCACTGCTTCCACCATTCAAGATATATAAGACACGTGCAAATTGCCGCATTTTCCCCTGAATATCCTTGTATTCGTAACCTTTGCGAAATTCGAGTAACGCCGCGGTATCGAACATATCCACAGCCTGCTTGATTTGTCGTTCTCGTTTAGTTGATTCTGGAGAGAAATCACTGGCAGCGAACTGCCTGACATTGGCCAGCAGTTGTGCTTGTTGCTCTGGTAAAGAGAAATCCGTGAATACAGTACTCTGCAAAGGATTCGACGTAGTAGCCAGGTCTCGGTAGAACGGTGATAGCAGTTTATATATCTTGCCATATTCTTGCCTAGCGTGTCCCCTGACTGACCTCACATGCTCGAAGACGGATAGAGCCGCCTCGGGAGCGCCATAAACCCCTTGAGGGGGGCCTTGTGAATTTGCCATTTCGGCCTTGTCGAAACCATCAGTGCCCGACTGCGGCCGCAGAGAAGACTGTAGATTCGTCTGTCTGCGCTGTGTGACAGGAGATGATTCCATGTCGAACAAGACTTCCGGTTTGCCTTTGCCATTAACCACATTTCGATCTATCGTACTCTGTCTCCGGTCTACAGAGGTGGATGTCGGCGCACTCTCTGCTCTTTTCCTTGCTTCGGCCTCATTCCAACAGCCCATAGCCTTCAGCCGCCGGACCCATCTGCCATCCTCGTAGACCATCTCACCCATGCGCCGTGAGGTACGCGCGAAACGCAGCAGATCGGGGACATCGAGGTAGTCGACCACCACGGTCAGAATCTCTAGAAGACTTTAGTACCTGCAAGAGTGCGCAGAACCCAATAAAGTCTTACCTGCGGGGAGTAATGGCTTGGATATGAGCATGTCGGCCAGCTTCAACGAAGCCAGAGGATCTCGGCGAGGAGCCTTGGTTGGTGCGGCCGCCCTCTTTGCTCTCGACATGACGGGCGAAGATGTTGTTGTCGTGGATATTTCAGGTGATGCCTGAAGTTGTTCTCACCTTCCCGCTCTGCATGCACGTCTTCGGCGACCGCATGTGTAGACAGAGACGGTGACCCAAAGATGACTTCATGAGAAATCGGGCCCTTTAGTGGACATGGGAGTAAGCCAGATATCCTTACGCAGTTTGAGTTCGTGGTCCGAAGCCCATGTAGCATGAGTTCAATATGTCCGCCAAAACCTCGGCAAAATAGCGCGTTTTCGGTCGATCGACGGGCACGACAGCATCAACTTCGATCTCTACAAATACACCGCATCGGGCGTTCACTTACGCCTTGTCTCTAGAGTGTTTCTTCTTTGGCTGAAGACCTCAATCATCGCGTCCTCAAAGGCACAGATGGCATCCAAATGACCTCACAGATGACCAAGGGAGACGACCGCCCTCCAAGCAGTAAGTACGGACCTAGGACTATGACGGGACGCAGATCAATTTTGCGCATTGTTTTCACACCCGAATGGTGGTATCTGTATCGAAGTCGACAGGACTGGGCAGGTCTATCAAACAAGCACTCGGTACCACGGCAGTTTCTTCTCTGCAGGACGAAGTTCTTTCTCCCTTTCGATTATCTCGATTTCAGACAGATCTATCTCCCTGAGTGGGATGATACCTGTTCGAAGAAACAAGAAAGCGCTGGCCCAGAGGACTGTCGACGTTGTTAGCTTCTCTTTGAGCAGGACATGGGCTTCGGGGATCTCACAGAGAAAGATCGGAATACCGATGTAAGAGACAAGAAAGCTGTCAGTGTCCCAGTGTCCGTGTAAGAAGACACTGTACCCCGAGAACAGGATGATCAAAGCGAGCAGAAGCGTAGTTAACCAGGCCATGTAAGGTTGCAAGGGTGACTTGTAAGGGAGACCTTACGTTCGTCAGTCACAGTCTCAAAAGGCACGTTGCTCACTTACGTTCTCGAGCGATTCCCTGAGCCTTGAAGGCATAGAAGAATCGCAGATATGTTATCTCAATGATGAGCCAGGCAATCAATGATGCCACGGTTGCGATATTGACAAACCATCCAAACGCCACAGAAGAGTTACTGCCCAGACTGAGGTAGACCAACGGCAAAAATAAAGACGACACAATTACTGCGGGATATGGGGCGCCGAGTCTATTGGTTTTGAGAAAGATGCGAGGTGCCTGACCCTCTTCTGCCAGACCACACAGCACACGAGATGCCAGGAACACGACGGCCATCCCACAGCTGAAAGCAGAAGTAACCAAAGCCGCGTTGATGATCGAGGGAAGCACTTTGATCCCGGCTCTCTGAAACGCTATGACAAATGGACTCTGTTGTGCCGTCCCAGTTGCATTTCCCAAGTTAGGGTCGTTGTAGGGTCTGGTCATTGTCAGCTTTCACGTGTGGCAGAATCATGTTGGACTGTATCTCACACCAAAAGACCAACAACGAACATGCTGATACAATAGAACACAATGATCCGCCAGAACGTCATCTTCATGGCCTCGGGAATGAGCTTTCTCGGGTTCTTGGTCTCCGCGCCCGTTAATGCTACGACCTGGATATTGCAAAAGGCGTACGCTGCGGAAATAAGAGTGCTCCAGAAACCCAAAAATTTGCCGGTATTTCCCCCAATAAGATAGGCGTTGAATGGACCTGGATCTTTCCAGTATCGGAATCCAATTCTGTCATGTGTAGGCGAGCCTCCCAAGTCGACTATAATCCCAGCGAGGATAAGGCCGATGATGAGCAGAATCTTGATCATTGAGAAGAATACCTCCGACTTAAGTAGGTCAGCGACAGATACGAACCCATTGCCGAGGACTCTTTACCTCGCCATATACTCGTACTCCACAAAGGCTCATGATCACGATGAGAACAATGAAGATCGAATACCATAGTGCAGGGCTGACGTCCGGATGCCAGAAGTTTATCAATGTCGCGGCAGCGGAGAGTTCGGCCGGACCAGTGACGGCCATCAAATAGACTACCGGAAAACACAATGGTGAGTCCCTGAACCATAACACCGAGTTTGTCGAGCTTCTTACAATAATTCCAACCCGT
The DNA here is from genome assembly GCF_000836115.1 of Exophiala spinifera. Taxonomy (NCBI): domain Eukaryota; kingdom Fungi; phylum Ascomycota; class Eurotiomycetes; order Chaetothyriales; family Herpotrichiellaceae; genus Exophiala; species Exophiala spinifera. The sequence goes on from NW_015622515.1 coordinate 2,494,035, forward strand.
GGCGGCACCCATCGCAGGTTGGATGAATCTTGAAGCATGCCTAATGAATCCGCCTGTGACTGGCATGAATGCGGAGAGTTCGGCAATCGTCAACGACACCGACGCTGTCAACCCGCTCATTACTAGGTATCCAAAGAGAGCTCCCACTGGACCGGCGACAGATAGAGCCTGGCCAGATGCTAGGAACAAGCCGGTGCCCTTGACCGAATGTGTGAGCAATTGAGCCTAGTATCAATTGTCAAGAACATACTATCATTCCAGCGAGGCCTATCATATTGATATGGCGCCTTGATAGATCTCTTTTCAATGTTGCCTGTCCATCCGTGCTTGCCACTGCGTCGAACTGGGTTTCGTCTGGGCGGTAAGACTCGCCGACCTCAGCGGTTTTGCTGCTGGAGGATATATCAGCCATCTCTGCGCAGCTTCAGGATATTCCGGACGCCGAAGTGTCGAAGGAAGCGATGTTGCTTCCTGGGAGACAAGAAGAGATTCCAACATTGTACTTGTACATTGTGGATGCTCGCTTCATGATATGGCATGACCTCGCCTGGATCGTTGCCTCTTCAAAGAGGGGTCGTTTCTCTGCAGTTTTGGGCAGTTTGCATGTTAAGGTGAGTTTAGTGCGCCGGTCAATATGTGACTCGATAAGCATAGTGCGTGGAGCCCAATTGGCTACAAATCACCGGCTTTCCGGAGTTTTTGCTGACCTTGTGCGAGCCGCAAGTCCTTGTTCTCTCTCAACCCGAAGAGCAAGACGGCGTACGGCTGCTGCTCTGCATCGGTATGTGACTCTGGATAATCTTCAGACTTTGGCTTGTCTATTACTCCGTTGATGCAAAAGTTAAAAGACAATCGTGGAGCTGACGCCCTGGGGTTCCAACGGCTATTCCTAACATGGAAATACATCGAGAAACACCGAACAGTCCCAAGCCAGCCAGGTATGGCCCGGGCCGCAAGCCCCAAGAGGATCTGGTGACTTCCAGCTAACATTGGATAGGGCGAAGGCTTGCTTGGAATGCCGCAGGTTGAAGATGAAATGCCGTCCGGTGGCTGGCAACACAATATGCGAGCGGTGTAGACAGAAGTCAATGGACTGTATCTTCCATGAGAAGAAACGTGGTCGCAAACCAGCAAAGTAAGACACTAGCTCTACCTCCAATGCTGCTCGCACTTACACCTTGGGAAGCCATAACAGGCTTGCTCAACATAGTGCACGACAGATTGCTTCCCGACCAGCTCTACCATCAGGCTCCGTTGCAGACATGAAGGATGTGGATCATGTGCGCACATATGATTCGGCGTCCTTGGATCAAATGTCGCCCGGGAATGCTTCAGAGGATGAAGATCGAGACTTTTTAGCCGACTCAGAAGGATTCCAACCGTCTGGCCTCTTGAACAAACAGGCAACAACAGGGGCCTTTTCACTCAAGAACATTCTGAGCACGAGCCCTAACGTTGAGCACAACACATCCAAAGATACTGCTACCATCCCAGAGGATGATCCGGTAAGGAAGAATATTGTATCCTATCATATCGCAACTTCTCTATTTGAAGGGTGTGTCCTGCCTTTTGAGCCACGGATATATGATCACGCATTGACCATTATTACAGATTCATGAAGAATTTAAACCCTTTCATTTGTGTTCTGGATCCGGAGCTATATACTTTTGAGTATGTACGCACACGATCGCCATTTCTGTTTGCAGTCATCCTCGCTGCATCGGCCAAAGCATTCAATCCACCGCTATACCTAGACCTCCATAGATACGCAGAAACCCTGTATGGGAATGCTTTTTGCAGGGGTGAGAAATCCCCTGAGATCATCCAGGCATTCATTATCAGTACTTATTGGAAGCAACCGGACGATACTCGCTCGTGGTCGGTCATCGGCTACGCCATCAGACTTTGCATGGAGCTAGGATTCCACAAGCTTGTCTTCGATCCCAAGTATGCCGATCCCGAAACACCTGAGTTTGAGGTACGGCAGAGGAGAAATATCGAGCGTATATGGCTTCTGCTGTTTGTCTATGATCGGAGGTAAGACCGCTCAGAATGCATGATGAGGTTGCCGCTTGGTGATCTGAGGATTGTTAATCATTCGTTAGTATGAGCCTCCAAACGGGCAAACCATGGATGATCGAAAGGAGCGAGTTCATTGAGTCCGTGAACACCTGGTACCGAAACCCAATGGCGATCTCGAATGATGCTATGATGGCCGCCTTGGTGACCTTGAGAATTGCCTCTGCTGATATACTAGAGGCATTCAACCCTCAGCGACCTGCACCCTCGATGATACAAGCATATCGTTTCGATTCTTTGTTGAAAACCCACAGTATTCAAATCGAAGCTTGGAAGAAGCACTGGGTGGAAATAACTTCTGATAGGGGTAGATGCTCCCTGCAACCAAATTTGTTCGTCAAGATCTTGCTGACGATGACAACAGAACGCTGCCACCCGTTCCTCGTCTCGTTCTTTGGTACCCACCTATCTTTGCTGCTGTACTCGTTCAAGCTTCAAGGATCTATCGCATCGCCTCTAGGGGCATCGTTGGTAGATACTGAGGCTTTTTGGATCACCTACACCAGTGCTTTGGAAATGCTTCAGCTAGTGTCGCAGCCTGCCCTTACGGCACTTCTGAGCTTTGCGCACGACTCGATCCACACGATGACGGCCTATGCAGCCGCATTTCTCATAAAGTGAGTTTTAGAGGTTCCGAACTACGACCATTATTCTAGTCATGTTTCTCAGAACGAGACTACTTCGTGGTCAAAAAAATAACATTCTCCTAGGTTGCTTCTGTCTGTTAATGTTACGATCCGAAAACAATTTGAGAACACCGTTATGAAAACGATTGATCAAGCAGCAGCAATCTTTGCACAGCAGTCGGCACCACCGACTTTTGGCTGTGCTCTGCAAGCCAACTTCCTCACGAACGTACTTCGAGAGTATAAAAAGGCTTGCCACCGACGTTCGCAACCGCGTAAGGTAGCAGAAGACGTAACCAGAGCGCAGGCTCCCTCTTCTGGCGGCGTAACAGACATGACTCCAAATATGAATCAGGCAGAGCAACGACAGTCGACTTTCTTGACTTGGAATGAGCATGTCCGGCCGCCGCCAATTGCCACGAGCAGCGGCCGAGATGTTGGTGATGGACAATTACGAGGAACAGCATCAGCAAATTTTGCAAGGCACCGAGGTATAGATATCAGCGAATCCTTCACTGGAGATACAAATACCTCCGCGAACAATTTGGTCTTTTACAACGATGAAGATTGGAGTGCTATTTTCGCAAATGCCGGCTTCAATATCACCGGCGGGGTGTTCATACCCGGTTGAGTTGAACGGAAGGACATCGAGTGGGAACACGGCAGTTGTGCAACTTCATCGAGGTCGTCAAATACGCTGGGTTGCCCATCTTAGTTGGCTACGCTTTCATCATTCTCAAAACGCCTCTTTGGGAGCAACCAACTTCTGCCTCAGCTTCGATCTCAACTAACATTTGGTCTCCGACCAGACCAGCAGTCACAAGAGTATTGGCAGGCAAAATGCCCGCGTTCGAGAAGACCGAGCCATGAGCTCGGCTGACTTCTTCACACATTCGAACATCCCGGACCAGAATGCGGGTCCTGACCACATCAGAAAGCGATGACCCAAGAGCCTTCAAAGCCCCTTCAATAATGTCCAGAATACGGATTGTCTGGCTGTGAGCACTGCTTCCGCCGATGACTGGAAGGGTGGCGATTGGCGAGTTCGACGTCGTTCCGGACACACGTATATTACCTGCTATTCTTACCGCTCGACAATAACCCTGTAACAGGGTGTCAGCACGCGACATCGGGGTGAAACCTTTCTCCGATGGCCTCGAATCGCAACCTACCGCAAGTGGCTCCCATTCACTTCCAGATTGATATTCTATCCTTTTTCCGTCAGACAAAGCATCGTGTAACTGCTTTTCCTGGCTTGTATCCTGCGAAAAGTGATCACTCAAGTCTCCGGCCGCAGTCAGAAACGGAGGTCTTCTGTACTCGTCGCCACAATCGCCGGGCATATCGCGAAGGCCACTTTGAGCCTCGTGAATGAGGTCCAGATCATCTTTGGTCAATTGAAAAGAGAAAGCCTCCAAGTTCCTGGAAATGTGCGACCGAGAATTTGCTGACAGGCGTGTTCCAACAATGACAGCCTTGACCGATGGGATATCCAGCACGAACCTAGTGGCGACGGCTGGAATGGAAACTCCATGCCTTTGGGCCACGGCGCTCAAAGCTTCCAGGACGGTTTGAAAGGGCCCCCAGCCTCCGGCTTGCCATATGAATCTCAGATACTTTTTCAAACTCCAGTTTAATTGATCAATATCGGCGGGTTCGGGCTTTCCCAGCCATGTCTCACTCAGAAATCCGCCTAGAAGGGTCCCGTACGCCAGAACGCCAACGTCGTACTTTAAGCATACGTCATTCAGCCGCCCGCGCGTTAGTCGCCGGTCGATCACAGACGTCGAGATCTGGTTGGTAGCGATGGGAAATCCGGAGTCAAGGAGCATTTGAAGATGTGCTGCATCTGTGTTTGTTAGGCCTATCAGTCCGATCTTGCCTTGTTTCTGTAGACTCTGCAAGTGAGTCAAATTGTGAAGATATGTGTCGTCGGAAAAATCCCAAGCATGATCTGGTGCCCGACGTCAACTCAAGACCGTTTGTGGAAGAGCTTCCGAGAAGGGTCACGAACATTGCAATAAATCGATTTTCTGCTGGCCCATTCTGCTCAAGGCGAGGTCGACTGCTGCCTCGGCGTTTGCGAAGGTCTTGATGCCGTTTTCCTTTGGACACCACTTCGTGAAAGCCACTTTTCTGGTTCTTGATGTCCTGCCGTGGTGGCCAATGACAAGTTCTGCATCCGCCGTCAGATAACTCCCCTGCGATTGCATACACTTGCCTGCATCGCCGTAGTGATCCGCCATGTCGAACGTGTCAAGGCCATATGTGATTCTGTTGCGGGTCAACCATGCTCGCTCCCCCCTTGAGAACTTGTGTGCAGCAACAGCAGTGAGAGACAGACGACAAAAACTTACGTGTCCTCCATGACAGTGGCAGCTGTTGGTATATCCACGGTCTTGTCATGACCTCCTGCTAGTTGCCAGAGACCGTTGACCATTCGAGCGATCTCCAGTGTGCCTCGGATCGCAGTCCGCTCGACGACAGGGGGCTCTCTCGATCCCATTTTTGAACATGTACGGGTGTGTGAAGGTTATCGATGAAGACGACGGATACGTGTGTATACCTAGATTGTCTTTCCCTTGGACGACGACGGAGTTCACTGCAACTTGACCTTTAGACCTTTTGGTTACCTCGCCTACCGAACCGAAAAATCGAAAGAATCAGGCCCGGGGACGTGGTACGCTCACTTATATGCCTTCTTGTTTGGGCATGGAGCGGCAGCAGATGGCACCAATGCAATGGAGATTAGCGAGGCTTGCAATGTTTCATTCGAGAGGAAAACGAGAAGACGAAGAATTTCTCCGGGACGGTCACCTGGGTTGGATCAGTACTGGAGACGGAAAAAGTCCAGAGTGGTTTTGAGTTTCTGCAATTGTCCGGTCTCTCGCAGTGAAATTCACCGGCGACTATCAACACCACTGTCATAGGGAGTGGACGACACGGATGTCAAGTTATAGTTCGAGTGGACTCCGTCGCCACGAAGGATGATGGAGGAAACGCGGGCTCGAGGGCGAACGGCTAGCTGCCAGCTGCCTAGTTCACGCTTGGCGGGCGCACTGGGCCGGGACAGTACAGGTACGCAACCGTCAACAGTCCACTGAAAGCTTGAGAGGTCCATGAGTAAGTGAGTAAGAAGTATCCGTAGTACGGACAGCCACCACGGAATGAGGGACGGATGCTCGTCTAGTAGATGACAGGTCGGATGGGGAAGTCGTAGGCCATTTCCCGTCGGAGTACGGAGCGTGTGAGTGGCGCGCGCGAGGTGTGAGAACGACTTGGGGGTATTAACTAGTTAGTACAGTAGGATGTGAGATTTCTCGTGCAGAGGATACCTGAGATACCTGTAACTTAAGTTAGTGTTCCAAGTTACTTAGGCAGCCCACTAACTAACTAGCCTACTCGTAGTGAGCCTAGGGTCTGAAGACGCCTCGGCATTTAGGCTAAATCAGGGGTGCTTGGGGTGCTTGGGCGTCTCATCGGCCCTGGACACGCTTAAGCTAGTGGGCTACGAGAACTGGTACCTACGGCAGGTACCTCCCTTACCATGGCAAAGTATAGGTATGCAAGTATCCCTCATCATGTAGATATTATTCAGTCCTGCAGAAATCTCATCTACCATCAAGAGCAATAGGTGAGGTCGGAACATGCTGCGGCCTACGATTATAAGGTTGGCAATTCATTGAACAGGGCCCGTGATCCTGCTTGGACACTGTTTCGCCGGCTTCGAAGCGTTATGAAGGTTTGTACCTGCTTCAACATCACTCTGCCAATTTACATATGTCGCATTTCAGTACAGTCCTAACTGTCTAGACCCTTTACCGAAGCCCACGCCTGTACGATGCTCGTTATCGTCGAAATCAACGTCAGCCACAGAATGACCAGTGCCAACCAGAATGTCCAGAACTGCTGAGGATTCCGCCGGTCCCGCCATAGCTGCGCCCAACTTGCCGGAGGAGCCAGAAAAACTACATCATGAAGCTCCATCAATCGATCTCGCCAATATTGGAATTCGGCAAGATTCAACGTTGGTGGCCCGTTATAGGGCCCTGCTTGCTGGAAGGTCTGTTGGTGTTTTTTGAGCAACGCATTGGTGCTTTGATCCCATTGTGGAAAGAGGATATTCAGACTCCATATAGTCTCTACGAGCAGCTGTTCGGGCAGGGGACTATCCAACGTTAAGAACTTGCGAATGTTCCACTGGGATCACTGACCTTTGAATACTTGAACCGCCATTCTGATAGGAGTTCAGGTGAGCCTGAAGCAATCCCTTGTACGAGTATACCCTCAAAGCGTTATGGCGTCTATCAAGTCTCAGGTGATCGGCCAGACAATCTGTCCATTCGAGCTTCAAACCACAGATGTCCACCATGAACACTGCTGTGAAGGAGGGATGCAACCGACTGTCTTTGGCTTCAATCTTCCACCGTGAAGTTGGGAATGCTTCGGCCACGAACTCTCGCAATGTCTGCTTGTCACTCCAATGCAAGAGATATGTTTGTGGAGCATGCAACAAAGCTTCCGACTCGCGGACGTTCAGCATCAGCCACAGTCTCACAAAAAGACTTAGTGTTCTCGACGCCGCAGCATCGGTACCGGGATATCGTGCCTGGAGTGCCTGGATGAGATTTGATTTGGTGGCCACAACCGAACGGAAAACATCTACTATTCCAATCAAGTCTGCGTGTTTGGTCACAAGCAATTCATGCCTTGATGATGTCGATCCCAAGGTACCAAATCTCAACATTGCCAGTTCTCGTTCATAATAATCGAAGTACTGTTGTGAGTGATTGTGGTTTACTCTCCCAAGGCTAGTGCCAAATAATGCCTGGAATATCTTTTGTCTCGTATCAAGACTCGGCTTGTGATCAAGGCTTTCAGGGGGTACTGCCATCAATGACTAGATCCGGTCGAGCAGCTGTCCAAGTCGGCAAAGGTGAAGGACCGAACGGAATCAACCTTTCCCGCCATCCACCTTATATGTGTCCAAGTCCGATAAAAGGGAAACACGAGGCGGTGGCTTAGGCCCGGCCAGAGTCGACCAAATCCGCCTACTTTGACCAAAGTTCGACGATGAATTGCTCTTTTGCTGTATTGCGTACATGTCATTGGCCGCATTTGATGAGGAGGCGTTTACAAGTTTCATATTCTGCAGCGCCCCCGGCCACCGAGGCTCAGCCTGACCGCGGACCCCATCCGATCCAACATACCCCCTTCTCGTCTTCCAGAAAGTACCATCAAAAGCCTCAAGGCTTGAGCCATCTTCCTCCAAGTTCCAACGATCTTCAATCTGTCACGGTGAGCGCGGGCACTATGCTTCCCATTCATTGAGCACAATGGAAGCACTCCGGCCAAGGACAACCTCGACCGTTGATCGCAATTTGACATCCGAAAAGTTCACGATAGGGTTCATTCGAGTAATTGATCTTTTCAGAGGTATTAAAGTACCGAACAATGAGCCAGTCCCACAACCACGAACCCGCCTACCGACAACAAATCCACACGAAAAACTTGCGCCACCGCTTTGTATCAACGGCCACCGCGCGCTTCCTCTAAGCAAAGCCGTCTATGCATTGCCTTCAATGGTGGTGCCGGATGAACATGTTGAAGTCTGGGAGAACGTCATACGAGAACGTCTCGTAGACGAACTTCGACTGCATTTCCGGAGCCAGAAATGTCAGCCTGAGTTCTTAATGGTTTCAGATGCCTCGTCCAAGATCGGTCCGTGCATCTGCTTGTCCGTGTGGGATGATTCTTTGTGTAACACGGAAGAGGGAAGGAAGAAGACAATTAAGGATGCTAACAAGATTGTCAGAAAGCTACAGACTATGCAGCAATGTCCTTTCCCCTTTAAAGTCATAGCAGACAAAATCTCTCTAGCCACTCGCAGCTCCGGGCGTAGCAAGTGTTCTGTGGAATCTCTTGAGGGTCCTCTGCTTGAGAGATCCAGCCTGGTGGGTCTGGAGCTCAGTGGTGGTGCTGACGAGCGCGTTTCTTTCAGGCTTGGTGGCTTGGTTCGAGTTGGCTCAAAGATCTATGGCCTTACGGTTGCGCATCCATTCATCCGCCGACAACAGCAATATTTGCGACCTGCGGCAATAGTTCAGGACACTCGCGAACCCTACGACTCGGACTCGACGGATAGTGACTGCGAGGAGGACAAGCTCTTCCGCTCACAGCACCCAACAATCGCTGCTGAAGTGGCTATGAATCAACAGGAGGTAGTGCACACGTTTCAGGACGAAACTAATCCCACCTTCCAGCCTCTTCAGCCAGATAGCGACCGCCTGGCGACCTCGGCACACTCCTCATCCAGCAATGTGTCTACCACTTCTTTCGGCGAGGTCTATACATATAGCAACTGGTCCAGCAAATCAGACGTTACTGGTGATTGGGCGTTAGTAGAGTTGCAAGACGATGTACCGGTGCTGCCTAACCTATACAAGGCACAACGGGATGGCAGTGTGGTGCAGATAGATGGTATCAGCACGAATGGTCTGCAGCCACAGACAGCGGTTACAATACTAACCGGCTCCAACCATCTCTTGCACGGTGTGCTCGGTCAAAGCAACGTCAAGATTTCGGTAGATGGACTAAATCTTACTGTTACCCAGATCATACTGCAAAGACCCCTTGGTACGTGCATCTCCAAAGCATCAACGTGGACACAATCAGCATTGACTGACATTGTCGTCTAGCTCCTGGATACTCCGGGTCTTGGGTCGTCAAGGATGACTTGTTTGTTGGTTGCCTCGTCGCAGTGCGGAGTTTCTTGCCAATCGCTTACATGGTCCCTGCTTCATCAGTAATTCAAGAGATTGGGGAATCTCTCAACTCGACGGACGTGGGATTGGACGTATTAAATGCTTCTGCAGAGGAGCCATCTGGGCCTTCGCACCATACTAGAGAGCAAGTTATTGACGTGGACCTCAGCGGCTCGACGGAAAGTGTGCAGCATTCTCCAAGACCAGACCTTGATCTTAGGAGTCTTGAGATCCCTCAAAGTCCTCCGGAAGTTGCGTCCGGAAAATATGGAGATCTGTATAATAATGCAACCGAAATACCCAGACCGAAAGACTTGGAAAGCGACGTCGATGAGCACAGTCGGTTGTTGTCGACAAGTGTAGAAGAAGCTAGTCGCTGGGAATTACCCAAGGTATGTTGCATCCTCCATTCTATATCCTTGAAACCATCCAGCGAACTCACATGAATCGTCTAGCCTGGTTCTAGCTCTAAACGCCTTCGCGCCGGCACATATCGGTCATCGTGGATGTTGATGAAGTACTTGGCTGCCACATATCCACCTGCTTTCCTGGCTCTCCTGGCGGCTATAATGCCTGCTGCTATACTCGACGAGATATCTACGAGCCTTGTCAATACATCCGAACTCAGATCTCAGCTGATTCTCTCATCTTACATCCTTGGACAGGGATTTGGTTTGCTAATCGCAACGCCGCTAACCAATGCCTACGGCCAGTGGCGCCCGGCGCTTTTGTTCGTCTGTGTTTCTGCTGTGTTTAATCTCGCGTCCGGTTTCTCGAAGACTTCAACCCAGCTGATCTGGTTCCGATTGCTGTCCGGAATTGGAGCCAGCGGGTCAGCGGCGTTGCTGACCATTCCGATCAGTCTGAGTACAATGGGTCAAAGAAAGGTAATCGGGGCCCTATGCGGATTTTCGCTATCCCTTGCTTTTGGCTTGGGACCATGGTTCGGAGCGATGGTGGCACAACGGTTGTCCTGGGCCTGGTCATTCTGGATCTTGGCAGCTATGTTGTTGCTGCAAGCGCTGCTGTTGATCGTGGTTTGCGGAAGAAGTCTTGTCCATAATGACGATCCCTTCAAAGACGCCGATGATGACCTAGCAAAACAGAAAACGTCAGCCGTGCGGGTTTTCGCGGTCGACGGCATTGAGATATTCCAAATGCTCAGAGATCCAATCCTCGCTCTGTTGATAGCCTGGCGTTCTCTCTGCGCTGGGACATTGTACTTTATCCTCTCGAGTCTCGCCGGGCTTTTGCAGGAGAAGTACGCTCTCTCTCTCCCCAGCTTCGGTGCCTGGTACCTGGCTTTGGGAGGAGGTGTCGGTCTCTGTCGCTTCTTGATTCGAACGAGTCCCGTGTGGGAGCCAGACAGCATCGCCAGTGAGGACGACCAAGCAGAGCGCTGGCTCGTGATGAGCACTCCTAGCTCGGTTTTGATCCTGGCCGGACTCACGCTCTACGGCTGGTCTGCCGAGAAGTGCACCAGCGTCGCACTCACCGCCGTTGGACTGGTCGTGTTCTCGATCGGGCACGGTGCGATTTCGGAATTTGCAACGCGCTACACCGTCGACGTGTACAGGATGAAGGCCCTACCCGTGCTCAGAGCCATGAATTTTGCAATGGACCTGGCTGGGTTCGGGTTCCCTTTGTTCGCTCCCGCCTTCGTCCGGCGCTGTGGGTACGGGTGGTCGAGCACGATTCTTGCGTTGTCCGGATCGTGTGTTTACCTCTTTGTTGTTCTCGTCTTGCGCACGTTTGGCCTCGAAATCCGCACGCGAAGGAGGAACATTGCTGAACGCTGGGTCTCGAAAACCAAGGCTCGGAAGACGAGCAGAGCAAGCTTGTCTTCTGCCCAGGACGTTGACGATGGAAGTGTTGCTGACAGCTGGGACTCGATTTCTCATATTCGGGCCACCAGACCAAGCCTGTCTTCACCCCAGGATTTCGACGACGACGACGACGATGATGACGACTATGACGACGACCCACGATGACGCGCGTGAGGATGATCGCGTGTAGAAAGTTCCATGGGGGCGAGGGTGAACGTCGAGTTTACGTAGGGGGGAATGGCATCTGTCCAGACAGGCTCGGTGGCTCGCATTGCTTTTTTACTGTCGGTAACTCCGAGCCAACAGGTGCATGTCGCGTCTCGTCACATCCCCCCCATCCTCGTCCATGTGCTTGTACTTTGTACATGCCAAAACAGGGTTCATTACCAGGGGTTGGGGGAGGGGGGGG